>NC_083420.1:37995355-38356188 GCF_020745735.1 Hemiscyllium ocellatum | reverse complement strand
TGGAATGAAGGAGTGGTATGGAAAATAGTGAAGGGATGTATATAAGCTCAATTTTATGAAGTGAAAGAAGCTGTGTAGTTGTACAGGATAGACAAAGCTTTTTAATAAGTAACATGGTGATAAAAATCCTGTTTCAATGAGCCTTCAATTGTGAAGATGATGTTTATTTACTAACTGAGTCGGGTTTATTTAGATTATGATTAGTTTAATTCACTTGTATACTATCCATTATCTACTCTCATTTCAACAATTGAACCAAATGCAAACCAGGAACAAAAAAATCCACCAAACTTTCCAACTAAAACAACTGACTGTTTCACTTGAGACCAAACACTGTACATGTTTCATCCAATCTGACTGCTTGTTATCCAATACACATAACAGCTAAGCACTGGAAAGTTTAGTATAAATACATTCCGTCCGTGATTTTGTTACCTTGAATCAAATCTACAATATTGCAAATGATTTGCTTGTCACATTTCTTGCTATCTCTTCTATCACTTTGTTAATTGCTCTGCCAATGGTATAAAATATCTTCTTAATCATCAGGATCAATTTAATGAGGTTCCTGGAACATTCTAAGTAATTTGCAACCCAATGGAGGTGTTTTTTGAAATTAATGCAAAAGTAGCAGCCACTTTATCTCACTGATGTCTGAAGCTGTGAATGAATTTTTATAAAAATTACCTCACTTTTGATTTAACAGTAATGAAAATCCTCAGTTCTTGCCTTTTAAACTGTCAGTACTTTCAGAATGATTGACCTTGATACTCTATGCAGTGAGCTTCTTCTGACACTTACCTGCTGGTCCATCTATGTCTTTCATAATCATCAAAATCTGCAGTGCCTTCCAGTTTACAAGCATAAGCTCATTTCAATGTGGTGTCTCTAGTCCTCAAGTTCAGAGTTTTTTTTGTATTTGTAATGAAGAAGAGCTCTCATACAACCTCTGTGGAACATACACAATATTTTTCTAGTTTGAGACTCTTCACTTTCCCCTGTCCTTTACTTTCTGTTCTTTAAACAATTTGTCTATTCATATGGCCACATTCCCTTTCATATTTGTGACCTTTACAGTTAGAGTCTTGTAAATTATCTTACAGATTTTCAAGCATTATTTTAAATCAACAATTTCCAACCTATTTATCTTGGTGGGTCATTTACTCTTTCAAAGAATTACATAGAATTACTCCAACCTTTTAGACCACATACTGACTAGCTCTGTTTTAACCACTTATGCAGTAATATCTGAGGTAAGACTAACTGGCCTCAAGTCTATTCTACCTGTCTGATGAAAGGTGAACTGTACCTCAGCTCTGTTTACGTGCCCTTATTTTGTTTCCTTTGCCATTACTATTTAACAAAAATCCATTGGTTTCAGTTGAATATTATTTGTCTGTGAGTTGGATGGGGGTGGGACATGGGCATGAGAGTGGTAATACATTTGCTGTTCCAACTCTGGGATCTTCCTTGCAGAGGAGCATGATGTCCATAAGTGTGGTCGTTGTCAGACCGAGTTTTGCAACCTGGAGACTTTCATTACGCACAAATTACAGAAAACATGCCAGCGGATCCAGGCTTTGTCCACTGGTGACTCTGACCATCTACCTGTCAACCAAGCAACTCCCAAGGTAATTATTGCTTCTCATCTCAAATATTGGAATTTTATCTGTGATCTGTTTCTCTTGCCTGCTTCCTTTGTTTCTGTGCTACTCCTTTCTTGTCGCCCTGCCTGTAACTCTATCACCCCTTATATTATTCTTACACTACTACAGTGACTTTTGTAATTGTGCAATATTTTGCACTGTGCTAAGGTTGTGAATGGTATTATATCATTTTTTCTTTCACTTTTTCTTCCTTTTCCCTTTCCTTTTCATGTGGACTTTATCTTCCCTTCCTATTCTTTCCCCTTTTCAATTTTCCTCTGTCTCTCTTCCTTCCTGTTATCACTAACCCCCAACCCACCTCCCACCCACTTGGAAATACGATAAAACAAAGCATTGGATAAGTTTGAAAGACTTGAAAGGGACATGGATGATCAGACTCCCCCACTGGGAAGGGATTTAACCCATGGAGAAAGGTCCCGTTTAAATTTGATGGGGCTGTGGATAGTCTTTTTGCTTTATTTGCATTGTCTTTCTAATGGTAGGTGAAACATTTGTGGAGCTGAGGCAGGTTCTGCCAACTTGGAGCCAGTGTGCCTCTTAAAACTCTTCACCCATCTGTTTCCAGGAATCAGTGTCCTTGGACTCAGCGATTACTCTCACACAGTTGGTTGTGGCTTCCTTATCACAGCCTGAAGCAAACAACAAATCACAGTCAGGTGAGGAATTCCAGAAGTTTTTTTTGAGGTACAGTACTGTATATTTTCATCCTGGTGGGGGGCCAGGTGTCAGCTGTGTGATTTAGACTAATTTTTATTTCAGGTATCCAGTGCTGGAACCAAGCACTTTCAGGTCAGGTCATGGCTTTAATGCAGACTATAGCTCCCATTATAATATGCCACTACTGCTTCTTAATCCCAATATCAGGAGAGTGCTTTGAACTGCAACTGTCCTGTGTGCTTTGTTAATGATTTGGCTCATTAAGTGCAGCTTTGTAATATCATTCAAGATGCACAATGTGATGTAAACAGTGTCATATACATATAGTTTTAATGTCATTTATTGTAATTTTGGGCTTTTGGCTTTTGAGTAGCTTATGGGGTTTTTTTGTATGTCTGGAGTTAATAATGAACTTGTAAGCATTCCTGGAGCCACAGTGATTTTTATTTTAAAAACAAGTTTTGATGTTTGGCTTTGGATTAATAGGTTTTTGCATATATTGGTTTGAACAAGATAAACAAACTGCAGTTTAGAAGATTGGAAGTTTTTTTTAAACTTAAAGAAAACACCTAGTGACAAGAATTTCTTTTCAGTTTCATTTTGTGTTTTGGTCCTGTAAAGTTCTTTGATGAAGAAGTTTGCATTGACATGAATTCCTGAAAAGCCAAGTATATCGTGTTACCTTAGAGTAAACAGTGAGTGACAATATTAGATGAGAAGTGTTGAGATAAAACCCTGAAGAGGTTACTTAAAGGTGAGTGCTTGTAAGATCAGGCGTATCATAGCTACAGGAAGAAGCTATTGGTAGCTCTGCTCTGTAAGTTAAAGTCAAAGTAACTTAAAACTTTCAAAGTGTTAAGAGACAGAGACTCTGGAGTGAATATTGTACAAGTGGTGTTTTGGAGCATTACAAGATGTGTTTAGGAAATAAAAATTTGTTTTTCTTCTAAACGTTTAAAGGAGTGTTTTGGGATTAATGGGGTTATACTTTTACTGTGAGTTTAAAAATAGTTTAATTTATTATATTTATCTTCATTTTTTGTCATAAACTTATGTTTTATTGTTAAAGCATAATCTGCAGCATTCTGTCCCTGTTTCAACGAGAGATCACTTTGTTAAAATCAAAACAAAAACAATATGATCTATCATGCCATGTTTCAATCTGGGATCTGACTTGTTCAGCAATAACATCAGCTGGAGTTATAATAACAAAAATTGGGTAAGCTCATTTTGCCTGGGACCAGCAGAGAGCCCATTAACCCATTTAGACATTGAACAGAGATTCCAGATCAAAATCATCACCCTATGCAAGTACCCACCACAACTTGTGTTTTTAAAGTTTGGGCTTTTGGGCCTAATTGCTTGAGACTTTTTTATGATATCTAGACTTTGAACACTCCAGAGTTATGAGTCACCATTGGTCTGGATCACTGGGGCAGCACAGTGGCTCAGTGGTTAGCACTGCTGCCTCACCGCACTAGGGTCCCAAGTTCGATTCAAGCCTCGGGCAACTGTCTGTGTGGAGTTTGCGCGTTCTCCCTGTGTTTGCGTGGGTTTCCTCCGGGTGTTTTGGTTTCCTCCAACAATCCAAAGATGTGCAGGTCAGATGAATTGGCCATGCTAAATTGCCCATAGTGTTAGGGGCATTCGTCAGAGAGAGTTGTGTCTGGGTGGGCACTTCTTCGGAAGGTTGGTGTGGACTTATTGGGCTGAAGGGCCTGTTTCCGCACTGTAGGGAATCTAATCTAATCTAATCACTGTAATTCTGGGCCTCATTTCTTTATAATCTTATTTTCAGATGATGGAAGCAACAAAACATGTCAGGTTTCGGAGGACCAATTACAGGACTACCCTCAGCCACATCAGAGTGAGCAGCCCACTAGTGATGGAATTGATGGCAACAGTAGTCAGAAAGGCATGGAAGAAGAGAGTGGGGCTGAGAAGAAGAAATATGAAATAATTCTAACAGATGAAGGACGATTCATATGTCAAGTCTGCGAAAAGACCTTTAAAACGGTCGGTTAATTACTTAATATATGGAGAGGGGTTGTAAATGCAAAATATATGGTAGCAAAACTGAAAGGTGAATAAAATGTACATGAAGTAGAATAAGCCATTTGTCAAATGTTAGGTGAGTATACATGTGGGGTTTTAACCTAGTTTTCTTTCCAAAATTCCAACTTCATTTAGGTTTAACAAACCTTTGAGACTAGTATAAGAGAATTGTTCTGTGCAGTACTTGTATATCATTTAACAGTTGGTTCAATGACATTGACAGATTGTATTTGCCTGAAGAATGGTGGATTGTGAAAGAATAGTGTGGTCAGGGATAAATGAATGACATCTTTTTCTAAAAACAAACAATCAAAATGTTGTCATTTAAAAACTATTCAATGTGTAACACTTATAAAAAAAGTTTGATCTTTTGTAGCCAGGTGTGTGTCCCTGTTACTTGTGACCTCTGAGTAACATAGATGCCTTGATATGTCGGGCATGCAGAAGTTAAAGTTTTGGAACCCCCCCCCCAGCCCATCCTCTCCAAAAAAAGCTCCTCCGTTTATGGGAATTAGTACTGTCAGTTAATAAAGAATTAATTAGCAACTCATTGATATAGTAACTGGGATTATTTTCTCCTACAATATCAGAAATATTAGCTCAGAAGTTAAAGGTGCACAGGTAATTTGAACTGATTAAAAGAAATATCTCTATATACCTACTGTGTGTGTGTGTGTAAAAGACAGTAGTTTGAATCTGGCAGGCATGAATTTGTTTTCAGAGGATCTGATGCTGTGCTTGCAGGCTGTCATCCTAAAGGCACACATGGTTACCCACAGTGACAAGAAGGCTTTCAAATGCAAGATTTGTGGGATGGCATTTCGAACAAAGGGATCTTTAGTTAGACACAATCGACGGCACACAGGTGAGAAAAACCAGACAAGGTCATTAAGTTTGACTGTAGTCAGTTTAAGTTTCAATGAGCAGTTGCTTAGCCTCTGTCCTTCCTTTATATTATCATTGGCTGTTATTAAATCTCCACTTTACTGGATAATGAAGGCACTTTTCTCTGATCCTTGCTGAGACTGCCTGTGCATGTGACTTATTTATAATGTCCTGAGTGCTCCCCACCCCCATCTCTCTCTCTCTCTCACTTTCTCCACCTCCCACCCCACTGCACATGCACACCAATGTCCTGCTGGTACTGAAAGATCTGCAATTTTCCAAATTCACAAGTTGAACAGCACCCAATGCTGCTTTCTAATGATTTCCGTCAAGCTGCCTGGCAGTATAACTCCTCTTTAAACGGATTAATCCCAAGTGTTGCTTTGTGCTTCATTTTCCACTGTGTAATTTTATATATACACTCTGCTAAAAAGACTTAATCCCCTGTGTAATTCTAATTCTCCCATGTCCATTGTGAGGAAATCTCCACCACTTTATATGGAAGTAATTCAGTTGGGTTAGCTGCTTTGTGATAATGTACCCCAACATATTGTGAATCTGGAATAATTACATTTGGGTTTCTAATGAAATAAGAACTGGCGCTCTCTTCATTAAAGTAGATGATATCTGATTTATTTATTTATTTGTTCTTAATTTAAAATGCTTCAAGATGCCTTAACTGAGTGACATAAAATCACAGTCTTCGGGCGAGGTTGTGAATGTTCAGCAGATACCTGTGTTTGAGGAGTTATCAGAGTTTAGTTTGGAGCTTTAACAGCTGTTATGGTGTATCCCCAGATGAGCGACCGTACAAATGCCGGATGTGTGGGATGAGTTTCCGGGAGTCTGGAGCACTCACTCGCCATATGAAGGCTATCACCCCCTGTACAGAAAAAGTCAAATTCCAGCAAATGAAACTTGGTTCAACATCCTACCAGGAAGAGCCTGCACCAGCAAATAAAGCTGAGACTCAGGAAGGTACTGATTGACCATGTGTTCTATAACATGATTTGTTAATAAGTCTTGGCATGCTTAAATGTTTGATTGAGATGGTTTTAAATATAGACTAGAAGAAATTCTGCGTCTATAAAAGTCATGGTTACAGATGACTTGAAAGGGACCTGGATGATAAGACTCCTCCATTGGGACGGAGTGTTTAATCATAGATTATAGTTAGAAAGGCCGTTGGAGGCTTTGCTCTTAAGTGGCTGGAGTACAAAAGGAGAGATGTTCTGTTCTCGTTAGGTGTTCAGAACTCTGATTCAACCCCAGAGGGAGTAAACGTTCAATGTTGGGCAAGGGCCTTGGAGAAATGGCAGTGTATATTCACTCCAATGTCACTGGAATTGGAAGGGCACAGTTATGAGGGCAGTTTGCATAAACTTGAACTGTATTCCCTTAAGTTTAGAAGAATGAAGATCGAAATTGATAGGTTTAAAATGACTAAAGGAGACTTCAGAGGAAGTATTTCTTTTTCTGGTGGAATCTAATATAAGGGGCATAATTTTAAAATTGGAGCTAGGCCATTCAGAGATGATGTCAGAATGACTTCATTGCTGAAAGTGTGGAGGAATTTGAGTTATCTTTTTCAGTTTTTCACATTTTGTGGATGTAGTTGGATTGGGGTGGGGGGGGCTAGGAAGCTGGCAAAAGCTTCACAGACCAATCGGAAATGCCGAAACTGAGGTTAATAGATTGTGTATACTAATGCGGTTTTGTTCAGCAAGATAGTACCTGTTCTCGAATCAGGTTGAGTGGGCAAAGTTGAGATACACATCAGTCATGATCTAACTAAGTGGCAGAACTAGCTCAAGTGGCTGAATGATCTCTTCCTGTACCTATGATCCTTCCAGTCTGAGCAATACTAAGCAGAACTTCTAATATCCTAATGAGAAAAGGGATGGAATGAAAAAGAAACTGTTTAGGTCACTTAGCTGCAGTCTCAGGGGATGACCATCCCCTTCTACTCGTGAAGTCCAGGCTATTGAGGAAATACTAGAAAACTATCAGCTCCCTTGTTTTGTGACACTGCAGGAGAGAGAGTAAATTATTATTGGCCCAATGTTCCATGCCCCACACATAGAAACCATCTTCACATCACCAGCTGTTGAGAAAAGTAGTGTGGGGAGCCTTGTGTTTGCAGCTAAGCATTCAAGTGATCTAAGCACAACAAGTGTTTTCTTATTCTTGGTCCCCGATCCTTATCTTTTTAACTTCCAGTAAATAAACAGATTGAGGAACTGGTTTCCACAGCAACATCAAACTCCCCAGAAACAACAGCAGTGATCAGTGTGCTGGCAAATTCTGAAGGAAACTTCGAGGAGCTGCAGGTCCATAATATGAGCCAGGCTTTGGATCCTGGGGTTGAACAGAAACCACAGGTAAAACTTTTCCAACATGCTCTGATGTCTTTAGTCAAAATATTCCCCTTGTTAAATAAAGAGGGAGATAATAAAGAGGAAATTTATATAAGATGTAGTTTACCTCCATTATTATTACAACCTCTCAATTTTAAGTTTGTTTACTTACAGATAAGGGAATGATGATTTACCTGTAATTTCCTGCCTTATGCCATTCCCTTTTGTTGCTTAAGGTTTGCTGTTATTTCCTTTGGCTAATTCTAAAGGAGGTTAGAAAATTCTTGTTAGTTCTTCTGCTGAACTCTTTCAGTATTTAGGACTTGCACTGATTAACTTTTCTATTTCTTCTCCCATTAATTTTTTAATACCATTCCTTTTCAATATTTATCTTTGGTAGTTACCTGTTGGTTATCTGTACCACCTCTTTTACCTTCCTCCATTGAAACCAGAAATAGAATACTTAGTAAAAAGTTGCCACATTTCTTGGGCTAAACTCTCACTTTTGAGGCTGAGGATTGTTGATTTCATGCATCAATATGGAGCCCAATGTTAGGCTTACTTTACTGTACAGGTACATGGAGGTTCTGCACTGTGCAAGGTTTTGTCTTATGTTGATGTGTTAAACCATGGCCTGTGTGTGTCCTCACTGGCAGATCCAAATAATTGCATAACACCATTTCAAAGAGCAGGGAAGTTACCCCTGAGATGTGGCAGCTCACATTTATTCTTAAATCAACATCTCTAAAATGTTTAGACTGAAAATGTAATGGTGAGCCACCTTTTTGAATTGTTGCAATCTGTACGGTGGAACTACTGGTGTGTTAGGTAGGAAGCTCCAAGAATGAAGGAATAATCAGGGTAGTGTGTGATTTGGAGGAATCCTTGAAGGTACTGGTGGTCCTATATACCTGCTGCCCTCATCATCTATGTGGGAGAGGTCAAGGATTTGGAAGGTTCTGTCAATGAAGCTGCTGCAGCAAATCACGTAGATAATGCACAGTACAGATATGTTGGACCAGTGATGGAGGAAGTGAATGTTTAAAATGTGTAACTTTCAATCTTTTTTAAAATTAGTGACTGTGCATAAAATGTATTACTTTGACTGTAAAGAGTTATGGGATATCCTGAGATTTTAAAGCGTACTATATAAGTTTAAAACAAAACAAAGGTACAAAGTGGGCTCCTTTTTAAACAAGCTCTTTATTTCTTATATGCTTATACCTTGCAAATTATTCACTCCTTGACTCTTAAGGAGTCGGGTATCATCATTTAAATATCTTCTGTCAAGGCTGAAAAGCTTCAGAGTTGCTCCCTCCATTCTGCATAACTCAGGTCCCTGACAATAGGCACCAATCTCATGCCACTGCCAACTATTACCCCCAATACTTTCATTTCTTTATGTCTCACTAGTTGGCAATGATTAATGTGTTCGAAATGCAGTTTGATTCTAGCTGTTTCTGATTTATATTCTACCATCTGGCTATCTCATTCAACATTCTGTTGCACTTTGATAAAAGGTGTTGAAAACGTATCTGTGAAATATTACTTTGAAGTTAGGTTGTGATAATAGAATAAGGATTCAAACTAATAACATTTAGATGTAAGTCTGGTGACAGGAATGAGCTTCTGGCTAGCACAGGGGAACTGAACATGCTGGAACTTTAACTCAGCAATCAGATATTCTACTGAGGGGAATGTAGAGTCTATCCAAATGAATGAACAAACTAATATGGACTGAATTGCCTTCCTCATCCATAACCATCTTTAAACCTTCCAAGTATTTTTGAATCCCATTATGGGGGAAACAGCTGATTCTAAAGCTGAACTACAAAAGCCTACTTCTCTCCAAAAGATGTGTATTTATTGACCTAGATCTTCCAGTCTCCAGTCAGTTACTGGATGCACCTTGAAAGATATGTGTCAATATTTCTCCCACTCAGGCTATGAGGTAATTCCCAGGGAAGTTCAAACTTCTCATGGGCAATTGCCTGGTGACTGGAACCATCCAAAACTGCCCTCCAATTCTGATATAGAGTTGGAGACTTTGGAGTTACTCACCCTAACAGGTAACAAGGAAATATTGGAGAGGTTAAAATCTGATTTCCCCATCCCCCTCCAAAGGATCTGACTGCAAACCACCCCCCCCCCACCCCCTTTCACCTTGCGGGAGACCTGAGCCCTCCATGCCAACACTGGACACTCTGCCAATCCTCAGATACCTGATCTGTTCTACCTTCTCACTCACTTAACTCCCTCACATACACAAGTACCACATTCCCCCTCACCCACCTTCCATCCTACCACCTGATTCTCTTCATCCATCTGCCACCCTGCCCTGTAGCTAATTTATCTTAGTTCCCATTTCTCCTTTTAAAGAAGTTTTGAACCTTTAAACGCCAGAAGATGACAGATGGCAGTCACTGCTGTAAAACAGACTTGATTTGACTTCCTGCACGAATCCTGTGTTGCCCTGGAAGTGACCCTTAGTAGGTATGCTGTGCATTTCAGAAGAGCCCATTGGATTGTTGAAGAGATGATCAATATTGTTTTTTTTTCTACAGTCACCGACTTCCGCTGAGCTACCTCCAGAGGGGGAGACTGGCAATGAGAACCTGATCTGTCAGGCCATGAGGAATTCTGGGATTGTCATAGAAACTGTTACAATTGGAGATTCCCAGAAATCCAGCGAAGCATCTCCATTGACTATCGAGGGAGGCATAGAAGAGGATGTCATTGAGGACTATTGCAATGAGATAGAGGAAGAAGATACGGTACCTCCAATGCACTATTATACTAAGTGTTGATTCAACACCACCCAAGATGTACATCCTCTGATCTATGGGATAACTTTTTAGTTAACACACCTATTTTTGGCTGAATAGATCTCACCAAAAGTACCACGCTAGGAGCATCATTAAGTCCATATATATCTTTGTTTAGTGTCCGTTGCATTCCTTCTGCATCTACAGTTTTTTTTTCGTGTGGCTTCAGAGGCATTTCCCTTTGGAAAGAGTATCATGCTGCAAAAATGCAGCTTTTATGTCAGCTTTTCTGTGTTTCATGAGTACGTGGGCAAAACAGCTAAAACGATTTTCAAAATCACTTTTTCAGTTGTGTATGTCCACTTTGGCATCTATATCAGCTCATCAAACACCTAGCAATGAGCTTGTCTTTGCCTTAAGTTCTAATTGCAATCTAATTGGTGATGTGAGAGGGAATTTTTTTTACACAGCGGGTGGTAAGTGCCTGAAAAGCGTTGCCACAGGAGGTGGTGGAAGTGGATATAATAGCCACATTTAAGGGGCATCTTGACAGAGACATGAATAGGCAGGGAATAAAGGAATACAGATGGCATAGAGGCAGATGGCTTTTATTTTATTAAGGTATCATGGATTGGCATAGTTTTGGTGGGCTGAAGGGTCTGCTCCATGATGTACTGTTCTTTGTTCTTTATATTTTCTTTGACTTTTTCAAATCCATCTGAGAGACGGAGGTGGATGCACCTTGTCTGGAACTGAGGAATATCTAATTCCTTCGAGGAGAAAGTGAGGTCTGCAGATGCTGGAGATCAGAGCTGAAAATGTGTTGCTGGAAAAGTGCAGCAGGTCAGGCAGCATCTAAGGAATGGCTGAAGAAGCCATTCCTGAAGAAGGGCTTATGCCCGAAACGTCGAATCTCCCTGTTCCTTGGATGCTGCCTGACCTGCTGCACGTTTCCAGCAACACATTTTCAGCCCAGAATATCTAATTCCCTCTATTTTGCCTGTTTGTTTTAGTTTGTCCTCAAGTTTATTGCCTCCACCAAAACTGGACAGCCACAAGAATGATTTTTTTCTGTTGTGTTCTGCAAGTGTTCCATAGCCTTTACTTCATTGTCTAATCTATTCCAGCTATGGCATCTACTTACTTACTTCTCAGTAAAGGTTGTAAAATCTTCCTCTTATGCTATTAGAGGATATAATTCCAGTACAACTGTTTTCAGATACAATTCACTTCTGGCACAATTTCAGTGCTTGCACAATGTTTTCTTTCCTTGCTCTTTCATCCCATTAGGCCAGTTCATCAATCTTGCTTCTTGACCTTGCTACATCCCTCCATTCATAGATCCCCATTTCAATGTTTGTCACCTCTCGGCTGAATGGAGATTATCATAGCCTCTGTTCTTGCTGTATCTGTGTCTTGAAGGATGCTCAAATTAACACTTGTTCTCCTCCTCAATTTAAGGTTATAGACAGCATAGATGATGACTTCACATTTATTAACATTGTACTCCATCTGCCAGATCTTTGCCCACTCATTTAAACTATCTGTGTCCCTCTGCAAAGTTTCACAGACTACTGCACACTTTGCTCTCCTACTCATCTTTGTGTTTTCCCAAACTTTGACACACTACATGTGGTAGTAAAAAATGAGGTCTGCAGATGCTGGAGATCACAGCTGAAAATGTGTTGCTGGTTAAAGCACAGCAGGTTAGGCAGCATCTCAGGAATAGGGAATTCGGCGTTTCGAGCATAAGCCCTTCATCAGGAATGAGAGAGAGTAGCCAAGCAGGCTGAGATAAAAGGTAGGGAGGAGGGACTTGGGGGAGGGGCGATGGAGGTGGGATAGGTGGAAGGAGGTCAAGGTGAGGGTGATAGGCCGGAGTGGGGTGGGGGCGGAGAGGTCAGTAAGGAGATTGCAGGTTAGGAAGGCGGTGCTGAGTTGAGGGAACTGACTGAGACAAGGTGGGGGGAGGGGAAATGAGGAAACTGGAGAAATCTGAATTCATACCTTGTGGTTGGAGGGTTCCATGTGGTCCCAAACTCCAAATCATTTATGTAAATTGTGAATAATTGCGGTCCCAAAACTGATCCCCGAGGCACACCACTGATTGCTAACCAGAAAAGCAGTCATTTATCCCCACTCTTGCTTTCTGTTAGCTAACCAATCCTCTATCCATACTAATACAATACCTGTAATGCCATGTAGCTTTACCTTATGCAGCAGCCTGTTGTGTGGCACCTTGTCGAGTGCCTTTGTAAATTTAGATACACCACATCTACTGGATCCCTGTTGTCCACTGTGCTTGTAAAGTCTTCGTAGAGTTCCAGTAGAGTAGTTAAGCATGACCTGCCTTTCATGAACCCATGCTGCATCTGCTCAACGGGACAATTTCTGTTTAGATGTCTTGCTATTTCTTCCTTGATAATAGATTAAAGCATTTTCCCACTACAGAAGTTAAGCTAACCGGTCTGTAAGTCCGCATCTTTTGCCCACCTCCTTTTTTTTTTACACAGTGGTGTCACATTTGCTTTTTTCCAATCTGCTGGTCCTGCGAAGTTTGAAAAATTACCACAAGGACATTTGCTGTTTCTCCCGCCATCTCTTTTAGTACCCTGAGGTGTATTTAATCAGGGCCAGGAGATTTATCCACCTTTAGCTTGTACCTCTTTCGTGATACCTTTGTCTCCTTGTCAATTCCTGACATGGTATTCGTGTCCTCCACTGTGAAGACCAACGCAACATACCTCGGCCATTTCTTCATATCCCGTTACTAAATCTCCATTCTCATCTTTTAGAGGACCAAAGTTTGCCGTAGCCACTCTTTCTCGTTTTCTATATATTTGTCAAAGCTTTTGCTATCTGTCTTTATATGCTGAGCTAGTTTCCTCTCATACTCCATCTTACTTTTCTTTATAGCTTTTTTTATGGCTTTCTGTTGACCTTTAAAGTTTTCCCAATCTTCTAGTTTCCTGCTGGTCTTTGTTGCTTTGTATGCCTTCTCTTTTAATTTGATAGCTTCCCTTATTTCCTTAGACACCCATGGCAGATTATTGTTTTTCCTACAGTCCTTCCTTTTCACTGGTATATACTTTTGTTGAACACTGAAAAATTGCTTTGAAAATCCTGAACTGTTCTTCAACTGACCCACCATAAAGTCTTTGCTTCCAATCTACTTTAGCCAACTCCTCCCTCATCCCAGTGTAGTCTTGATTTAAGCACAGGACCCTGGTATTAGGTTTTATCTTTGCACTTAACATCTGTATTCTAAATTCAACCATACTGAGATGCTCCTTTCAAAAGGATTCCTAACTATGAGATCATTAATTCTTCCTGTCTCGATGTACAGGATCAGTTCGCAGAAGGTTGGTCTGCAGGTGTAATAGTTAATTAAGAAGGCAAATGGAATTTTATCCTTTTTGCTAGGGGGATTGAGTTTAAAAGCAGGGAAGTTATATTGCAGCTGTATCAGTGCTGGTGAGGCCACACCTGGACTATTATGTGCAGTGTTGATCTCCTTACTTGAGAAGGGATATACTGGCCCTAGAGGGGGTGCAAAGGAGGTTCACCAGGTTGATTGCAGAGTTGAGGGGATTGGCTTATGAGGAGAGACTGACTAGATTGGGATTATATTCATTGGAATTTAGAAGAATGAGGTGGGATCTTGTAGAAACAAATAAAATTATGAAGGGAATAGATAAGATAGAAGTGGAGAGGATGTTTCCACTGGCTGATGAAATTAGGTTAAGAGGATATTACCTCAGAATTAGTGGGAACAGATTTAGGACCAAATTGCGGAGCGACTTCTTCACCCAGAGGGTTGTGAATCTGTGGAATTTCCTGCCCAATGAAGTAGTGAGGCTTCCTCATTGAATGTTTTTAAAGTTAAGATAGATAATTTTTTGAACATTATTGTGAGAAGGCGGGTAAGTGGAGCTGAGGTCGCAAGTAGATCAGCCGTGATCTTATTGAATGGTGGAATGGGCTCAACGGGCCAGATGGCCTACTCTTGCTCCTAGTTCTTATGTTTCATATGATATTGTTGTCGGACCTTGATAAGTGTCCAAACCTCAACACCATGGCAAAGTGTATCAAAGCCACTACCAAACAGAGTTTAATGTCAAGTCTGACTTTCTGATTTTAAAACTTAAGTGCAGATATACCTCTGGGAGAAAGTGAGGACTGCAGATGCTGGAGATCAGAGCAGAAAATGTGTTGCTGGAAAAGCGCAACAGATCAGGCAGCATCCAAGGAGCAGGAGAATCGACGATTCGGTCATGAGCCCTTCTTCAGGAGAAGGGCTCATGCCCGAAACGTCGATTCTCCTGCTCTTTGGATGCTGCCTGACCTGCTGCGCTTTTCCAGCAACACATTTTCAGTGCAGATATACCTCTGACTGAGTTAGCCAATTGTACCTCTTCATTAGAGCCAGCCTTGCAGGACAGATAGCTGCCACAAAATGAGAATCAAAGGACATTTTTCATGACTGCACATGAATCAGGGAGTCCTACTGCACGGAGACAGGCCCTTTGGCATGGTTCATGCCGACCAAAGTGTCCGTCCATTCTAACCCCATTTCCCTGCATTTGGCCCATATCCTTCTAATCTTTTCATATCCATGTATTTGTCTAAATGCCTTTTAAATGTTGCTAATATACCAGCCTCAACCATTTCTGCTGGCAACTCATTCCAGATGCATACCACCCTCTGTGTAAAAATGTTGCCTTTCAGGTTCCCTTTTATTCTTTCCCCTCTAGCCTTGAACTGATGCCTTCTAGTCCTCGATTCCTCAACCCTGGGAAAAAGACTGAGTGCATACACCGTATCATGCCTCTTGTGATTTTATACATTTCTGTAAGGTCCCCCCTCAGTCTCCTACACTCTAAAGAAAAATGTCCTAGCTTGTCCAACCTCTTCCTATAACTCAGACCATTGAGTCAAGACAACATCCTTGTAAATTTCTTCGGCACTCTTTCAGATTAATAACATCCTTCCTATGGCAAGGTGACCAAAACTGAACACAATACTCCAAGTGAGCCTCACCAACATCCTGTATAACTGCAACATAACTTCCCATCTTCTATACTCAGTGCCCTGACTAATGAAGGTCAGTGTGCCAAAAGTCTCCTTCACTGCCCTGTTTACCTGTGGCTCCACTTTCAGAGAACTGTGAACCTGAACTCCAAGATCCCTCTGTTCCACTACACTCTGTAAGGCTCTACTATTCACCATGAGACTCCTACCTTGATTTGACTTTCCAAGATCTCACTTATCTATATTAAACTCCATTTGCTATTTCTCTGTCCACTTCCCCAGCTGATCAAGGTCCTGCTGCAATTTCTGATAACCTTCCTGCCTGCCTGTGATACCGCCTATTTTTGTGTCATCTGCAAACTTACTAATCATGTCTTGTACATTCTCATCCAAGTCATTGCAATAGAGAACAAACCGTAATGGGCCCATCACCCTGAGGCACTCCACTGGTCACAGTCCTCCAGTCCAACAAGCATCTGTCCACTATTACCCTCTGCTTCTGACCATCAAGCCAATTTTGTATCCCAGTTTGCCCTGGATTCCATGCGATCTAACCTTCCAGAGCAGCCTACCATGTGGAACCTTATCAAAAGTCTTACTGAAATCCATGTAGACTACATCTACCACCCTGCCCTCATCAACCTTCATGGTCACTTCATCAAAGAACTCTAACAAATTTGTGAGGCATGATTTCCTGCTCTCAAAGCCATGCTGACTACTAATCAAACCCTGTCTCTCCTAATGTGTCTATATCTTATCTCTCAGAATCTTCTCAAATAACCTACTGGTCTATAATTCCTAGGCTTTTCTTTACAGCCCTTCTTGAATAATTTTACAGCCCTTCTTGACTCTCACTTGAAAGCATTGAGTTTGATATATTTGGTATGGATTGGTAGAGGGCCATCTGGGATATGCAGAGCTGTGGAGTGGTTGGATCAGCCATGATCTTACTGATTGGCAGCCAAATGTTTTTTTCCTCGCACTTTGAAGTGCCGATGCCATTGAAATAAAGCACAATACTGCAGTTATTGGAAATCTGAAATAATGATGAAGTACTACAATTACCCAGGAGGTTTGGCAGTATCTCAGGTGAAAGTTAAAATTTGAGAAAAATATGATTTTTCTTCAGAACTCAGTTCCCCATTTTTCTTCATTTCTCATGGATATTCATAGCACAAGAGAAGTTCACACATCTTGGCTGCAATGCATGTGTGTGCAGAGTGCACTGAGGCATCTCACCAAGGTTTTTTCAACTCCTCTCAAATCACAACCTATGCTCCCTAGAAGGATAAAGGCAATATGTGCACAGGAACATCAAGGACTCCCAAGTCCCCGCCAAGGCATACCCCATCCCAACTTGTGATCCATATCAGCCAATGCGTCATGGCACTGATCATAAGAAATAAGAACAGGAGGTGGCTATTCAGCAATTTGATTCGCTTGCATAACCGATCAATATTATTGTTGATTTTCTAATCACAACCATTTTCCTGCAATATTTCCTTATCCATTGATACTTTTAGTATTATCAAATTCAGGCTTGAACATACTCAACCAATGCACCTCCACATTTCTCTTGGGGAGGGAATTTAAAAGATTCACTACAGCCTGAGTGAAGAAATGCCCACTCGTCTCAGTCCAAAATTGCTTACTCGTTTATTCTGATACTTTGCCCTGCTTTTAGGTTCCCCAGCCAAGGGAAACAGCCTCCATCTTTTATGTTGATCCCCACAAGGATTTTGTACTATTGAATGGGATCACCTCTCATTCTTCTAAACTCAAGAGAATAAAGACCCACTTGATTTAATCCTTGCTCTTTGCATATGAATTAGTTTTGTGAATCACTTTTGCATTTCTATGACAAGTATGTCTTTTCATAGGGAAGGAGACGGAAGCTGGACATAATTCTCCATAGGTGTAATCTGACTGAGCAGTAAGACATCTTTACACCTTTGTCAAATCTACTTGTAATTTCCATCAAGCAACTAGTACAGGACTTATTCGATTCCTCGCTGGTATAGATAGCCTCCCTCAAATATTAAAATGATACAACAAATTTTTGAATGGTCAACCTCTGCCAAATGCAGCAGTCCTGTTCTGATGTATTTTTTAGTGATAGATGAGGCTTCTGGAATTCAGTTGCGTGGCTGGCATATTGACCTTTGCCTTGCTCTTGGAGCTGCAATATTTATATGACTGGTTCAGTTCTGGTCAATGCTAACCGTCCAGTATATTGATAGTGGGGAATTCAGCAATGGTAATGTCATTGAATGATAAGGGGCAGTAATTAGATTCTCTCTTGTTTGTGATGGTCAATGGTTGGTACTTGTGTGACACAAATGCTTCTTGCCACTTGATGCCCAAGCCTGATATTGTTCAGATCATGTTGCATCCGCACTGCTTCAGTATCTTAGGAGTCACAATTGTCAGCAAACATCCCCACTTCTGACCTTATGATGGAAGGAAGATTGTTGATGAAGCCGGTTAGGTCTAGGATACTTCTGCAGTGAGGTGCTGGAACCTGACTGAACCCCAACAACCATCTTCTTTTATGCTTGGTATGACCCCAACTAGTGCAGAATTTTCCACCCAATTCCCATTTGCTGGGTCTCCTTGATGCCACGCACAGTCAAATAGGACAGCCACTTTTGTGTCTCCTCTGGAATTCTGCATTTTTGTCTATGTTTGAACCAAGGCTGAAGTAAGGTCAAGAACTGAGTGGCCCTGACAGAATTCAAACTGAGCATCAGAGAGCAGGATATTGCAAAGCAAATACTACTTGATGGCATTATTGATGACCTGTTCCATTCATTTATTGATGATAAAGTGTAGATTGACAGAGTGGTAATTGATTGGGTTGGATTTTTTCTGCTTTTATGTGTAGGAGATACCTGGGCAGTTTTCCACTTTTTCAGGTAGATGTCAATTTTGAGTAAAATGTTCAGAAAGGAATCCGTCTTTCAGTCTGTCATCTATCTTGCATGCCCCTGAATCAGTAACACCTTTTCTTCTCACATTGATGTGTCTTTTCTGAGTGTAGATCCTGTCTCTGAAGTTGGAGAGGTTGCTTGCCAAGTTCCTCCTGTGCTGTGTATCACCCCTTAGAAGCCATGTGGTCCAACTAGCACCTTGCCCAGAAAATGGGTTGTGGGATGGACCTGATGGTTTAGTATGTTTTATGACATTTTGTTTCCATTTAATTTTTTTTTAATGTACATTATTAGGCAAACCCAAAAAGTGAGAACAACTGCAAAACCTTCCAATGCCCTCACTGTGGTCGAGTGTTCCGAGGATCCAGCTACCTGCGCCTGCACATTAAGGCACACTTGGGTAAGTACAAAAGGCACAGAAACCAGACGCTCTCGTTACTGCCTCTTGTACTCAATTGTTTATTAACATTGATAAGGTTTATCATTCCTTTCTCACCTCAACAACAATTTGCATTTACATTGCACCTTTAACATGATAAAATGCCTCAACACACTTCACTGGACCAATTATCAGTCAGTGTACAACACTGAGTCACATTAGAACGGCTTGGTCAAAGAGAATGCTTTTAACAGTCAAGGGAGAGAGGCAGGCACACTTAGGAAGGGATTTCTAGATTTTAGGACCAGGATGGCTGAAAGGCAATGGTGCAACATAGGAAACTGGGTAGATGCAAGAAGTTGGAGTTGGGGAACTGTACAGATTGCAGAGTAGCCAAATAGACCTCTCTTTTTAGATCAATGGTAATTTCTTTTGGAACAGAAAGAGAATATATAAAGATAGATCAATGATCCTGCACTATACAGAAGGCACAGTGCAACAAATTGCCTTTCAGGATACATGGGGCAAATTTAACATGGTTATAAAAAGGGGATTAATCTCAAAGCATACAATCACATTGATGGTTCCCAGTTTCAGTTCATGGAGATGTGGGTATGCTTTTGAGGTTGGCTTTCTGCTGTGACCATGAGTAGCAGGTGTTGGGGGAGAGCCCAAACTTCTGCTGCCTCCATTACTGGGCTCTGCAGTGTACTCCTAGAAGTTTGCTAAACCTGATGTGTTTTTCTAGGTTACAAGCCCCACAGGTGCGAACTGTGTGAAAAGGAGTTTATGACGGCCTACATTCTGAAGAAACACCTAGAATCACACTATAATGAGCGGCGTTTCAAATGTGGGGAATGTGGCAAACTCTACAAGAGCATCGCCCATGTCAAGGAACACATGAGAGCGCATTCAGACGATCGGCCGTATTCATGCCCAAAATGTGGCAAAAGATACAAAACTAAGGTCAGAGAAATGACATGATGGGAGGATAAACCTGTAACCAGTACCATGACACTTATGAACCAGTTAGGAGGGGTGGATTGATTACTTGTTGCAGTCATCAACGGACCACACCAAAATTTGAATTTATCAAGGGAAGTGGCATAGTCAGTTCTATATATTACGTTGTATTTGGTCAGTGTCAGAAGCAAGACAGCCAGGTTAACAAATAAATTATTACAAACAAAAACTTAGGCAGGGATGCAAAAACTATTAATAAAAGTTTTAAGAAGATGCTACTGTCCTTGAAAAATAACACACGCACACACACCAAACATATCTAAGCTACAAAAAATATAGAGCTCTGCAGAGAGTTATGTTAAGAGTACTTTGACCAAGTCCTGAATGCTGTTCTGCAATCAAAGTCATTTTCCACACAAGCTTGGATTTTTCTGGATCAGTTATAGCTTTTTAAATTCTCCTTGCCGGTGGTGTAAATTCAAAGGACTCCTTTAAGAACCCTCAGTTTGTGGTAATGAGGTCTTCTGGTGAGTTTTCAGCTCAAACTTTGCAGAGGTCTTGGAGAAAGGAAAGACAAAGGCTGCTGTGTTTGTGACAACTTTTGTATTTTCAAAACCAGATATTTTACACCAACAAACTGGGTCATGTGATCTCTCTCTATTTTGATCCAGTAGCTTGTGTTCTTTGCAAGTGCAACATTTTTGCAGAGTTGCTTTTACAGTGTTTGTTTTTTTTATGTATGCCCGGTTGATATTATGAATTAGTAATATAGGCAACAGTTGACTGCTGTTGCTTGAGAGGAAGAAAGATTTGGATTTTTTTATAGTGACTCTCAGTATTCAGAATGTCCTTCACAGCACTTCACAGCCAGTGAGGTACTTTTGAAGTGTGGTCACTTTTGTAATGTAGACAACAGAGCAGTCAATTTGAACAGAGCAAAATCCCATAAACAGTCATATGCTAACTAATGGTACGAAAACAGAGTATAGTTATTAAAGGATGACTGTTACCCAGGATGTTGGAGTGAATTCTGCTGCTGTTCAAAATGGCAATAAAATCTTTTATGTTTTATCCAAAAGATGACATCCATGGTAGTGAAACACTCCTTTGGTACTGTCCTGTAAGTATTTGCCTGTATCTCTGGACTAGATCTTTAAACCACAAGCTTCTGACTCAGAAGTGTGCGCACTATCCTCTGAACAACAATGAACACCTGTATAATACCAAAGAGGTTGACCACAGCTGTCTGAACTCAAAATAGACTTGGCCCTATCCACTCACCTTATATGAGAACCGGGGAATATTATCTGCTCAAATGATTTGCTTCTGATTTTGCATAAGGGTAACCGTGTGGAATAGAGGTTTCAACCTCTGGATGTGATATCAAAGGTGACGTTCTCTGAAATCTTTCAAGTAGTAGCTAGATGGCATTAAAGGAGGTTGAACACTTCTTATATGGGGCAGTCAACTAGAAGGGTTGAATGTCCGTCCACCTTTCTATAATCATTATGAATAGTCTGATTATTAGTAATGTAGAAACAGCATGTTAATGAACTTGAGAAATCTTTTACACCATAGTCACTCAGATTTAATGAGTGCAGCATTGGAATAGATCTGCCTTCCTGCACATTTGATTTTAGTCCAGTCTCAGTTACCATTAGATGGATAGCTCAGTCTGACTGTCTTATCACAGGGGTATTTCAGTAGTGTTGACTGTCATTCTTCTTCTGTAAAATCCAGTAACAGCCTCACCTCTGTACATTGGTTGTAGTTTTATTGAACATGCAATTTTAATATGATGTTGTCTGTTATAATACCATACTTCCTTCAATCTGACTGTATCTGTATATGTTCTGATCATAGCTATGTCTCACAGCTTTCTAATTGTAATCTTGCATCTCTGTATTCAGTTTGTTGCCCTTCCCCCTCTAATTTGGTTATATTCCTTTCTATCGTTAGATTAAAATGATGCCATCCCTCTTTACATTTCATTGCAATTGATTGTATCTGAGTCCCTATCAGCACTGCAAATGTAGCTTTGACTCTGTGTTCTGATTATGTTTTGATGATACTGTAGTAGAGAACAGCAAATGGCTTATCCTCAGTATCTTGACAGATGTTTATCCATCAATCAATATCATTTTTCAAAAAAAAAGGTGATCTGGTCATTTGGAGTTTGTATAAATTATCTGTGAATTTCATATAATACTGCAGTTCAAAAGTACTTTACTGGCTGTACATATTTTGAAATGTCCTAAGATTTATAGAGTTCTAAGTTTTTGAAGGGTGCCATATAGATTCAATTTCTTTCCTCTATATACTCAGTGGTGCAACGAAATGAAAAATGTTTTCTGTTGGATTTCTAAAGTGATTTTTCTCTTCACAGAATGCACAGCAAGTTCACTTGAGGACCCACTCTGAGGACAAACCATTTGCATGTGACTACTGTACCCGGGCATTTCGAGAGAAGGGCTCCCTCATCCGACACGTGCGCCTCCACACAGGAGAGAAACCATTCACATGCTACAAGTGTGGGCGAGGCTTTGCTGAACACGGGACACTTAATCGACATTTACGTGCCAAAGGTGTGTATGAAGCCAGGTGGGCACTTGGTGGGAAGGAAGCTATCACTGAGCAGGATTAGGGTTAACAATCTGCAGCTGCCATTTGCTACTTGGTCTTAAGTTCCTGTCACTACTTTTATAACAGAAACTTGTATTTTTATAGCCATTTTAATTCATAAAATATTTCAATACACTTTATCAGAGAATTCTCAGGCAAAGGTTGATGTATGGAGATATTAGAATAAATCACCGAAGGTTTTGTCAGAGAGATAGTTTTAAGGAGACCTTAAAAGAGCAGAAAAGGAGAGAGGGGTTGAACAGATTTTAGAAGGAAACCAAAGAGTGCTTAGATGGTGGAAATTTAATGTTTTTGCTGAAATGTCTTGTTAAATAGTATCAGCCAATAATTGCAGTATAGACGGGCACCATTTGGCCTGTCTTATCCATGCCAGTTCTCTGTAAGAGCTACTCAGCTATTCCCACTTCCAACCTTCCCCCATATTATATCTTTTCATATAATTACCCAGTTTCTGGATGAAAGGCACATTAGGATTTGTGACCATCAAACCAATGCATCCCAGATCCCAAATATTGTTGAGAGAAAAGAAATCCTCAAGTCACTTTTGATTCTTTTGTCAGTCACCTTAAATTGGTGTCTGATTCTTGACTCCTGTGCTAATGAGAATAATTTCTCCCTGTCTGCTCAACCCAGACTATCATAATTTTGTTCTGGATTAGTGGTGCTAGAAGAGTACATCAGTTCAGGCAGCATCTGATGAGCAATAAAATCGACGTTTTGGGCAAAAGCCCTTCATCAGGAATAAAGGCAGTGAGCCTGAAGGGTGGAAAGATGAGCTAGAGGTGGTGGTGGGGGGAGAAAGTAACATAGAGTACAATAGGTGAATGGGGGAGGGGATGAAGGTGATAGGTCAAGGAGGAGGGTGGAGTGATAGGTGGAAAAGAAGATAGGCAGGTAGGACAAGTCATGGGGACAGTTCTGAGCTGAACTTTGGAACTAGGGTGAGGTGGGGGAAGGGGAAATGAGGAAACTGTTGAAGTCCACATTGATGCCCTGGGGTTGAAGTGTTCTGAGGCGGAAGATGAGGCGTTCTTCCTCCAGGCGTCTCGTGGTGAGGGAGTGGCGGTAAAGAGGGCCCAGGACCTCCATGTCCTCGGCAGAGTGGGAGGGGGAGTTGAAATGTTGGGCCACAGGGCGGTGTGGTTGATTGGTGTGGGTGTCCCAGAGATGTTCCCTAAAGCACTCTGCTAGGAGGCATCCAGTCTTCCCAATGTAGATGACACCGCATCGGGAGCAACAGATACAATAAATGATATTAGTGGATGTGCAGGTAAAACTTTGATGGATGTGGAAGGCTCCTTTAGGGCCTTGGATAGAGGTAAGGGAGGAGGTGTGGGCGCAGGTTTTGCAGTTCCTGCAGTGGCAGGGGAAGGTGCCAGGATGGGAGGGTGGGTTGTAGGGGGGCGTGGACCTGACCAGGCAGTCACGGAGGTCTTTGCAGAAGGTGGAAAAGGGGTGGGGAGGGAAATATATCCCTGGTGGTGAGGTCTTTTTGGAGGTGGCGGAAATGTCGACAGATGATTTGGTTTATATGAAGGTTTGTAGGGTGGAAGGTGAGCACCAGGGCCGTTCTGTCCTTGTTACGTTTGGAGGGGTGGGGTCTGAGGGTGGAGGTGCGAGATGTGGACGAGATGCATTGGAGGGCATCTTTAACCACGTCGGAAGGGAAATTGCGGTCTCTAAAGAAGGAGGCCATCTGGTGTGTTCTGTGGTGGAACTGGTCCTCCTGGGAGCAGATACGGCGGAGGCGGAGGAATTGGGAATACGGGATGGCATTTTTGCAAGAGGTAGGGTGGGAAGGGGTGTAATCCAGGTAGCTGTGGGAGTCGGTGGGTTTGTAAAAAATGTCAGTGTCAAGTCGGTCGTCATTAATGGAGATGGAGAGGTCCAGGAAGGGGAGGGAGGTGTCAGAGATGGTCCAGGTAAATTTAAGGTCAGGGTGGAATGTGTTGGTGAAGTTGATGAATTGTACTGCTCTGTCAAGTATTTCCTCAGCCTGTCTAAGGAGAACAGTCCCAACTTTGCCAATCCATAACTGAAGTCTGCTATTCTCACAACCATTCTTGAAAATCTTGTCTGAAGCCTCTCCAATGTCCAGAATTGAGTGTAGCATTTCATTTGAAGTTAAACCAGTATTTTAAAAAGTTCACCATAATTTCCTTGGATTTTATATTCTATTCCTCTATTTGTAATCCTAAAATTCTGCATGTCCTATTAATAATTTTCTTAAACTGCATGCCATCTTCAGTGGTTTCTGCAGATGTATCCATAGGCCCTTTACACTGCATCCACTTCAAAATTATATTATTTATTTTGCGTTGCCTTTTATTATTCTTTCTCCTGAAATTAATTCCTCTGCACTTTTCTGTGTAAAATTTCATCTTCCATGTGGCTGCTAATTCCATCAGCTTGTGTTGTTGTGAAGTCTATCATTGTTCTCACAGTTTACTCTACTTCCAAGTTTTGTATCATCTGCAAATTTAGAAATTGTGCTCTGCAAGACTAAGTGTAGATAATTAATATGGATCAAGACAAGTGGTGAACCTAATATAATCCCCTGTAAAATTCTACAGTATACCTTGCTCATTTTTAAAAAATAAAGTTCACCACCACTGTCTGTTTCCTCTCATTTAGCAAAATTATTTTCCATGTGGCCACTGACCCTTTTAATTCTTTAACATTGCTCACAAGTCTGCTATGTGGCAATTTATCAAATGCCTTTGGAGTCCATGTAATCGACACCAACCCTCTTTGAAATCAGATATGCGCTATTTGACTTTAATATCCGTGTGTGATATGATGAAATCTGGTTAGGAGATAGGAGACAAAGGATAGGGATAATTGGTATGTGATTAATTTGGCAGGATGTGTCTAATGACATCTTCCAAGAATCTCTAGTGGGTGCTGAACTTTTCACTGTCCATTATAAATTACTTACTTGGATAAAAGAATGGAGAACCACATTTCCAAGATTGCTGCCAACACAAAGCTAAGGTGGCACAATAAATGGTGTAGATTGCAGGAGAATGTTGCAAATGGAAATTGGTAGTACACTGAGTTATGGCATGTGTTTGCTGTGCATTTTCTCTCCAAGCCACCCATCATTCTGACTTGGAATTATATTGTAGTTCCTTAACTGTCGCTGGGTCAAAATCCTAAAGGCATTGTGGGTCAACCAACAGAACATGGACTGCAGCAGTTTAAGAAGACAGCTCACCACCACCTTCTCAAGGGCAACTAGAGATGAGCAGTACATGCTGGCAAGCTGATGATGCCCATATTTTGCAAATGAATGGCTTTTTTAAAAAAAGGAAGGGTTCATGAAGTCCAGAAATCACCGATAGCTAGTGGGCAAGGTCAAAACATAAAATGACAAATGGTCTCCAGGACTGAAATACAACAAAATCAAAGCTTTCATTAAAAAATGCTCTGCTTAGACTCCAATTGGAGTACTGTGAGTTGGAGATGCTGGTGTTGGACTGGGGTGTACAAAGTTAAAAATCACACAACACCAGGTTATAGTCCAACAGGTTTAATTGGAAGCACACTAGCTTTCAGAGCAATGCTCCTTCATCAGGTGATAATGTTAGTGTTCACTATAGGCAGCACATCAATACTTCCCCTTGGAGAGAATGCAGTATGGGTTAACCAGGGTTATCTCGGAACTGGAAAGGTTAAAATATGGAGACATCTTGCAAACTTGTTGTGTATGTCTTTAAGCTTAGAAGATTAAAGGGTGATATGAAGTATTTCAAAATGAAGTTAATCAATACGGTATGTAAGAGGAAACTATTTCTCGGTTGTGGAGTGCAGAACAATTTGGGCATAACCTTATCATTCGAGCCAGGCCATTTGTAGGTGCAGTCAGGAAGCACTTCTTCATACAGAGGGTATGGTAAACTTCTTCCTCCAAAAAATACTTTGATTAATAGCATTCTAGTTAAGACACAGATTTGTCATGATTTAATTGAATGGTAGGGTGGGCTCAGTATAATTTACTGTAAATTAATGTGATTCTCTTTTCTCTGGAGGTGGCTGTCATGTTGGATGCAAAGAGCTGGAACAACAGGTATCGACAGATAACAAATCCACAGACAATGTTGCTGCAACCATTATCACTGATGACCCCCATACAGTGCTGGTGGAGTTCTCCTCCGTAGTGGCCAATACACAGGAGTATATTATTGAGGTACCTGGGGGATTCTCAATATTTAAAAACACTTAGATCAGCACTCTTCTAAAGAATGGCATTGTAGTATAGCCATTTATCTTCCCTATGAGTAGCTAAGGATGATTTGTTGTGTGGGGCATTATCAACATTTGATTTCTGCCTGCGTTGTTAGTATGTGTGATCTGTGTTCTTAGTGGTTATGTGAATTGTGAGCAAATTACTGGTTTATTTGAGTTGCTTGTGGTTACTTGCAGTGTTCCCACTAAACTGCATGGTCCTCTGGCTGTATGGATGGTAAACAGACTATGCACATGAAGCAGTCCCTTAAAAAAATTAAACTTGGGTTATTAATGTACACGTGAGTTGCATATGTGGAATATTAGTGTGCGTGAGATTTGTGTGTGCTGGTCATTTTTGTACAGATAATCTGTGTGAGGGTAGCTGTGTACATGTATTTATGTTGTAGTTGTGTACATGTGAATTGCATTGAGGCAGTGATGTGGATGTGATTTGCACTGGACCACTACTAAGTGTGTGATTTGAGCTGGTTGCTATCATATGTAATATTCCTTTTGTTTCTGTGTTTCATTGCCAGGCTCCTGCTGAAGTTGCTGGAAGCAGTGATATGGGCACTCTAATCCAAGGCTCTAAGCATCAGGTTGGTGGTTGACTCCAAACGTTTAGAGAAGTTATATTCTTTATATTTACTGCCCACTGTTAAACTGTTTCCATTTGATATATCTGGCATCAATGTGTCTCATGTTCAACTATTTTAACTTCCTTTTCAGGTTGACAGTCAGATCATGAAAGTTGTGCAGCAAATCATGAACCAGGCCAACTCTGGCCATCAGATAATTGTCCAAAATGTTTCCATGGAAGAGAACCATGAAGAAGTAGCAGATGCAATCACCATAGCAACGCCCGATAGTCTCACTGAGCAGGTTGCAATGACACTGGCATCCAGCATCGAGGAAGGACAGACCTTGTTGGCGGAAGGCAGCCTAGAGACCAGCCACAATACTGTCACTATGGTGGCAGCAGATGGTATTGAGATGCTAGAACATACTGATGAGTATATGATTACTACTCAGGATGGAGATGTGGAAATACAGACTGTGGTAGTGGGTGAATGACAGGAGCTTTTACTGGCCCTCCCCGGTTCCCTAATAAGGGGAAATCATTAATAAAGTGGGTGCCAGAACCGTGAATACTGCATTATGTGGTTACTGCTTCACAACAGGAATCAATGTCTGGTCATTTCATTTATTGTTTCCAAGCCACAGAACGATACGTGTCACTATTACGTTACATTAATGAAACTCTCATGCTCAAAATCTTCCTGCATCATTCAAAGTGTAAGCCATTTTGCAGTGGACTGTGCCGAGATACCTAATTGCTTCATGTTGCAGCTGAGTGCTATCTAGCGCATGTGCCCAAAGGAATGCATCAACATGTAATGTTGTTACTGAATAGTGGTGGGTCTGTGACCGCAGATTGTCTGCTGATGATGAGAGCAGGGCTGGACAGAATCTGACCACCCTAACTGGATTATTGCTGGCCATTAGTGGAACTCCTTCTCCTGATTACTTTGTGTCTGATTCTTTACTTTCTCCTACATCTCCTCCTTAATTTCTGTAAATAACTACCTCATGCCAAAAATGGACCCTGCCCCAGATGGAGCTGAGTCTAATGCTCCAGTTACTCTGCCTTATTTAAGATTCATTGCTTTACCAAGGGTTGCCAGGGGTATTATATTGTCGAGGTAGCAGTAAGTACTGGTAACTGAAATGCCTGTACAAGAGGGGAGGATGGCACAAGGCAGGCAGTTGTGAGAAACTGACATTAAGGAATGGCAGTAAAAAGAAATTCAGAAACAGATTCAACTAAAAGACCTTCAGGGCCCTCACAGCTCGTGTTCTCAGTACAAAAGGAGCTAAAATTTAAAATTGTATTTTTTAAATTGAAGATTGAAATCCAAGAAACTCCAACTGTAGTTCTGAGCGGTTTCCAGTGAGACACTGGACATGGTGAAATTGTTATTGACTTTTTTAAAAAAAAAATTCATGAAGTGTTGCTGTCTTGGTGCTTCTTCAGCTCTCGTGATGGGGACCTGTAGTAACAACCACGGCAAAGAGAAACAACGTATGTATCATTAGATTGCTCGTTTATTTAATAAATGATACCTCGTGGAGCTCACCTCTGAACTCTATTGGAATTCTGAAGAGAAGCTTGTATTCTCTGTTTCATCTCTTGAAACTTCAGAGATTTTATTTCATTTCTATACTAGGTATGGGAGGAATAGTGAATAGAGCCACAAAAAAGTAGAATGGAAAATAACAATCCCCAAAGTCTCGTCTAAAATCTCCCAGTATCCTGTGTAATAAAAATGGAATATTGCATATTACAATGCTTCAGCCCATGTCCCTGAGTAAGAATGTTTCCACACTCCACCAGATAGTTAAACAAAATGTGGCATGCTCACTTCCATTAAACGTACAGGATTCTCCATGATGGAGTGCTGTTTTCATATTGTATGATAGCTTGTTACATGTACACAATGAGCTTACTTGTACTTTTTGGGCAATTCACGACTGACTGCCTCTGTTGTAAATAAGACTTGAGAGTTGCCTATCTTGCTGTAAATAAAAATGCAGGATTTTCTTTTTTACAGATTCTCTACAACAGCATGTTTTCTACCCCAGAATACAGCTTATTTATCAGATATTAATCTATTTATGAACAATATTTGTAAGCCATTACTTCAGGGACATTTATCATAAAAATATTAGGATTTTTAAATTACTTTTGAAAAATAGAAGGATAGATCTGTAAAAAGCGGCCTTAAGTATGACCAAAACTAACTGGATTGTGACAAAAAAAAGTATGACAAATCAAAGTGATGTAAAGTGTATGTTTCATCTGAGATTACCTGTCACACTTTTCAAGAAAGATTATATTGAAATTGTATAGATTGTAAAGTATCCCTTTTAAATATTACCAGCAGTGCTTTAGCTTGTTCATTTTGGTAATAAAGTGCGTGCCTGGCATACAACAATTGCCCATTTACAGGATCATTGTTTCAGGAATGAAATAAAACTTGCGATCGGAAGCAGAGTCCAGAATGGACACCGATATGCTCAGCTTTATTGCAGGATTTTCCTGCTGACAGACTTTTTCCCCCAGATGCATTTGTAGTTGCTGTGGCTAACTGTAGCACTGAGGCATTCATATCAGAAAGGGTTGCATCACTGTGTCCTGCATAAGAGAGACTCTCCATTAAATGGATGTGTTTATGAATGAAAATGCCATGTGGTTGTGTGTGAGAAGTTTATCTTTTTACCTTAATCTGACGTTTCATTTTCAGTGTACTCAAGGCATGTACCAAGTTACTTTGCTGACTATCATTGGCGCCTCACTGTGTGACCTGGTTGACCTCAAATAAAAGTGGAATTATACCATCACTCTTACCTGCAACATTTATTTCCTTTATTCTTTTATGGTATATGGGCATTTGAATTACTTGCTAGGTCACTTTAAAGAGACAACTACATTGCTGTGTCGTAGGCCAGGCCAGATAAGGAGGTCAGATATGTTTTGCTAAAGGTCATTAGAAAATGGGTTTTTACAACATTTGATAGTTTCATGCTCATCATTGATGAGGCCAGCTTTAGATTAAATTACCTTTAATTTACTTTTAATCTCCCCAGATATTGTGGTAATATTTGAACCTGTGTACCAATGCATTACCTTCTGCCTCTTGATTACTAGTCCAATGACATTATTGCCATCACCATCTCACCCATTAACTGTCAAAAAACCTGTCTGATGTTATCCTTGCAGTGATGGCTATCAAACAATAGCCCTTTAATTGCCAACAAGCAGATACTAGAGCATACAGTATGGAAACAGACCCTTTGGTCCAATCAGTCCATGCTGAACAGAATCCCAAACCAAATTAGTCCTACCTGCCAGCTCCCCATTTCTCTCCAAACCTTTCTTATGCTGGTACTTATCTGAATGTCTTTTTAAATGTTATACCTGTGGCTGCATCCACCACTTCCTCAGGCAGTTCACTCCACGTGAACCACCCTCTGTGTAAAAAATTTGCCCCTCCCATCTTTTTAAAATCTTTCTCCTTTCACCTTAAAAATATACCCCCAGTCTTGAAATCCCCTATCCTAAGAAAAAGACACCAACCCTTAACTCTATCTATACCCTTCATGATTTTATAAACCTCTATAAGGTCATCTCTCAACCTCCTAATCTCTAGTAGGAAAAGTCCCAACCTATCCAGCCTTTCTTTATAACTCAAACCTTCCACACCCAGCAACATCTCAGGATAGATTGTGGGATGTGAAGCAAGGTTGAACTTATTTTCTTTAAAGGAGGAAACTTCGAGATTTAAATTAAATCAGGTTATGAAAAGACCTGTCAACCTTATACAGATAAATTGTTTATGCACATCAGAGCTCCAAACTTCTGGGGCATGGTTAAGTATTAGACAGAAAGAGTTGGGAGCATCTGTGGATTGAAAAACTGAGTTAATGTTTTAGGTTGTTGAATTTACTCTTGCCCACCTATATCCAGGACTCTTCTGATGTATCTGCCACTTCATCCAGTGTCTTGGCCCAACAGCCCCATGGGTGCTTTATTTCTTCTTTGACCAAGTGCCCAATATATTCCACGACACAGCTACACCAGGCCAATCAATTTAAAAAAATACAAGGTCATCAATCAGATATGAACGTTAGGGAAATCAAGTAGACCATGTTTATCATATGGGAAACAAGAGTTGTGTACTTAACTTACAACTTAACTGGGAAGAGTGTGCCAAGAATAATGACTCACTGTTCGACAAGGTGTCACAAAATGTATAGAATCCCAATGAGACCATGAGAATGACCAATTTGCTGGACTGCTAGTCAGGACAAAAGTAAATTAATGCCAGGTTTTGTTGTGAACAGAAAACAGCTATTGTAATGTAAAGTAGATTTAGACCTTTTCTTGAACTCAGAATTTTTTCTTTTAAGCTGATTCGGATTTTCTTTCTCTAATCATGGGTGTGTTCTGTCTGCAGGTACTTTTTTCTGTTACCCTAACACTGCAATTAAACCAATCAGTACTGTTGTAAAAACAAGGACTGCAGATGCTGGAAACCACAGTCTAGATTAGAGTGGTGCTGGAAAAGCGCAGCAAGTCAGGTTCTATTCCTGATGAAGGGCTTTTGCCCGAAACATCGATTTTCCTGTTTCTCGGAAGCTGCCTGACCTGCTGTGCTTTTCCAGCACCACTCCAATCTAGACAATCAGTACTGTTGTAAGGCAGAACTTCCTTAACATGAAAGATTCTTGGTGTTGCTCAAATTCACCCCCTCTCTGGCTTTGGCTCTCTCCTGATATTTCAGTTACAGCTGTACAACTTGCAGTTCAGTTTATAATCCCCACCACCTCACACCCCACAAAATATTGCCTCTTACATATAACTCTGACCTTAACGGAAAGAAAACACTTTTTAAATGCATTTTATTACCAGAAAAAAAAACACACAATACAAAAAAATTACATACATTCAGATCCATTCATTCTTTATACGGGCTTTAAAAAAATTATTTTTATTTGCTTCCCAGATTCTTAAACTATTTCAGCATAATCTTGATAATGGGTCAGCTATTTATTATCTTTTCCAGCAATGTGAACAATTCATGTTGAATGAATAAATTCCTTTTGAGAAATCTTGCCTTTTGAGTCTTAAATTTCTCTCCAAAAGCTAGTGGCTTAGAACCAGTTTGTATTAGTGTATGTGTGTAAATATGACAGACATAAACTTCAAAATGTTGAAAAGTCAATAATAATACAAGTCTTTTCTACAGTATTTAATACTGTTTGAATTTCTTAAAAGTGACTCCTAACTTCTCTATTCCCAATTCTTCATCTTACAACAAGGCTACACTTACCCACCAGTCACTAGCAACAATTGTCATTTTAAACCTTTTCATTACATTAGAGGTGGCCATCAGAGATTGTCTTCAGCTTTTCCAAAGCTGCTTAGTACTCTGCTGACCATACCACCTTTGTGTTTTTGAAGCAAATCTGTTAAAGGTACTGATATTGATCTCACATTAGGCACAAATTTACAATAAAACCCACACATTCCCAGAAATCTCATGTTTTCTCACTTTTAGGAATAGGGAATTCAATCAAAGCCTTCACTTGTTGTTCTTGGCAACACTTAGCCTTGGCCTATGATATTTCTTATATAAGTCACTCTTGCTTTTGCAAATTCAAGGTTTATTACTAAGATAGCTAACTGCAGTTGGGTTAAACAGGTTTCCTATTTGTTATGTTCTTGCCAGGTGTAACTGTATATTACAACATTGTTGAAATAAACTACACCATTTGGCACTTTAGCTATGTCTTGATTCATAATTCTTTTGTATTGCAGTCAGCACAAACCCAAATGGTATCACTTGACATTGATTTAACCAGTTTTATAGAGTCATAGAATCATACAACATGGAAACAGACCTTTCGGTCCACCACGTCCATGCTTGCTTAATTCCCAAACCAAACCAAACTAGTCCCAATTGCTTGCATTTGGCTCACATCCCTCTAAACTTTTACTATTCATGTACTTGTCCAAATGCCTTTTACATGTTATAACTGTACCTGCATCTACCACTTCTCTGGCAGTTCATTCCACATACAAACCATCCTCTGAAAATATTGCCCCTCAGGTCCCTTTTAAGCCTTTCTCCTGAAAAATATGCCATCTAGTTCTGAACTCCCCTACTCTTGGTGAGATACCTTTGTTATTCACTACATCTGTGCCCCTCACGATTTTATAAACCTTTAATCCAGATCACCCATCATCCTCCTACACTTCAGTGAAACAAGTCCCAGCCTAACAAAGCCTCTCCTTAGAACTTAGACTCTCTGGTATAACAAAGGTTGATAGATTTTGATATTAATGGTAATTGCCAGTATTCCTTAAATAGATCAATCTTTGAAAGCAATGAATCATTGACAACCTGTCAATACAATCTTCTAACCAAGGAAGTGGGCAGGAATCTGTTATCATTATTGCATTTATTTTTCTGTAATTGTGCAGGGACTAACATCACTGGTGAACTGCTTCGGCTAGATTCAATCAAGTTATTTTCTTGTTAGCATGCACTGAGATTCCATTTTGATCTAAGCTTTTTTGGGGGGGGAGGAGGGGCTTAACCAATAAGGATGTTATTTTATTGATTCTGTTCCCCCTACTTCCACATCATATTTGGCTAACTTAGTACATTCAGGTGTATCTCTATAGATTTTCTTGAATTTCTTTCCTAAATTTTCCCATTGCCTTTCCTTGAAGTAAGCAAATAGGCTAACTATCCCAGTATTTAAGTAGGCTTGTCAAATTGTCCAAGATTTGCTTTGTGAACTGTCTTAGCCTCTCTTTCCACCTCTTAGTACCCGGTTTTCCTCTATTGCTCTTACCACCTGACACATTTACTCTTTACCTTCCTCCCTACAATGATATTTCTTTAATATGTTCAGTGACGTAACCAGTTGTTCTGTTTGAGAGGGTTGGTGGGTTTGTGTACTAAGAGAGGTCTTAGTAATCTAGCTATCAAACAGCCCTACCGACCATCAAACCAAAAATCTGGGACTGCTACGTGGAAGACACCTTTATCATCTCAAAACGAAACAAGATAGAAGAGACATTTAACATCATCAACAACACCCTCACAGGCATAAAGTTCATCAAGGATGAAGAAACCAACAACAAACTCGCATTCCTGGACGTCACAGTCGAAAGAAAGGACAACAGAGAACTACAAACCTGCGTATACAGAAAACCGACAAACACTGACCAAATACTTTAACAACACCAGCAACCATCCCAACACACACAAACGAAGCTGTATCAGAACACTATTTCAATGAGCCACCACACACTGCAGCACAGATGAACTTCGGGAAATAGAGGAGAACCACCTATACAACGTATTCAAGAAGAATGGATACTCAAAAAATACAGTCCACAGATTCTTCAAGAACAAACCATGACAAGCAGACCAAACACAGCCAGAAACCCTAACCACCTTACCATACATCAAAGGAGTTTCAGAAATGACAGCCAGACTACTAAGACCCCTCAGAATCCTAGTCGCACACAAACCCACCAACACTATCAAACAAAAACTTACAAACTTAAAAGACCCAGAACAACCCATGGACAAAACCAACGTCATCTACAAATTCCATGCAAGGACTGCCACAAAAACTACATAGGACAAACAGGAAGAAAGTTAGCCACCAGGATACACAAACACCAGCTAGCCACAAAAAGACATGACCCTCTCTCCCTCGTAGTCCTACACACGAATGAAAAAAAAACACTATTTCGATTGGGACAACATATCTACCCTGGGACAGGCTAACAAAGACATGCCAGAGAATTCCTAGAGGCCTGGCACTCCAATCACAACGCCATAAACAAACACATAGATCTAGATACCATCTATCAACCCCTCAGAAAACAAACAGGAAATGACATCACCACAAACCCCAGGAACTCCATCCAGGACAAATATATAAATAGAAAGCAGGAGACACCAGCTTCACTTCACTTGGAGGTCACCACTGATGATGTTACCTAGCCAGGTGATGAGACATCTGGATATCAAACCTATAGCTCAGCGAGCAAACCTACACCCTAAATTTAACAGATGTACTATGAGTGAACAAGAATTTAGACTGGGTAAGCAAAGTTCCAACCATTAGACGTCCAGACCACAAGGTGGAAAATAATTTTCTCACAGTTTGTATGATGCACTTGTCCATAAAGGATGGTCATTCTTGTTTTAGAACTCTTTTTAAACTTTTTCTGTGTTTTTTTTCTCTGAGAGGGGGTTGGGGAAGAGATGGATGTTTTCTATCTATAGGCTCTTGGAGTTTCTCTCTGCTGCTCTGAAACTTGTAGCTTAACACACTGCAGCTGAACCAATCAGAGGGCTCTTGTCAGGCAGAACTTCCTGAACTTAAGATTCTCAATGCTGCTCAGTCTCAAATACTATCACTGTTTCAAAAAGCAATATGGCATCACGCAGCTCAAGAATATGATTTTTACTGAGTTGCAAAGCCCTCTTTGTTTTCCCTCTATTACAGTCCAACGTTTAACCAGCTTATAGCTCCAAAGAATAAAGGAGAAAAATTGTCTCTTTCAACACACATTGAATTTTGATGCAGTTTTCCTCCTCTCTCCTCACACTGCAGCTAGTGTGATGAAAGGTGTATAATTTTTATACACACACACACACAATCATCTTTGGAGTTTGGATTTCAAAATCAATGCAGACAGGTGTTTTGTACTTCTGTGAATGGTTTTCTTTTAAAAAAGAACAAGCCCTTCCAGAATATTCTTCAAATCCAACATTTTGAAAGAAAGCAGATGATGATAGACTCCTGTAGTGTTAATGGAAAAATATTTATACTGTTTTATTTATGAAAGAGTAAAAATGTAGGCCAATAGCTCTGGTTTCCAATCTGAAGAATTTAGAATCAACAAGTTTTCCTGAATTAAGTTCAACAGACATCAGCACAGAATTTAGAACCAAGTTTAGTTTCTCTCCTAGGATGATGATTAAGAGCATCAGAAAAACAGTCACCTCAGCAGAACAATTTAATTTGTGAAGTCTTCAAGCCAGAAGAAATCTTCTAGAATGGTGAAAGTTTAGGCTCTCAAATTTGTGAAAAGTTCACATCAGTAGATGTGAAAATGATTAATCAAACTTTCCAGAATCCTCAGTAAAGAATATGGAAAGAGTCAGTGAAAGGGAATGCTAGAGATGTTGAGTTAGAGGGTGTAATTTCTCTGGACTTGAGTCGCTATAATGGACAGTCTTGGGAAACAAGCTGAAACTTTGTTTTGCTTTGTACTTTAAATATATTTAACAGAATTATTTCAGATAGCTTGTTTTTTTTAAAGTTTCTACTGTGCAATTTGTTTTGTTCTGTAACCTTGTGAGAATATCAATGACTAACCACCATGTTAATTAACTTAAAAGCATCTATCAAGTCAGATTTCATTCTGGGATCTCACTTGTCTGGTAATACCATCAACTATAATCTTAACACTAGTCAATCCTTTCTTCCTGTTTCACTTTCTCGTTCAGGTGTGGCAGTCTCAACAGAAACCTCTCCTCTCCCCCTCCATTGTAGAGTGTAGCCAGCTGGGGCAGCTGCTTGAAATTTCTCCTGCATATCATTAAATGCCATTGTTCTGTGCATGCATCTAGATTCGCACATCAGCTTCTCGATCCTACCATTCCTCTACTCTGCAGTTCACACCCAGTCTAGGTTTCATTTAAATGATTTGTGCCACTTTTTAAGTCTTGCACCTTCAGATCCACTGCAGCAGTGTCAAAACTCTTGTTAAAATTAAACTGATTCTTTCACCTTTTTGCAGCAAAAATGTGTTCCTCCTAAGTCCTTGCAGCTTAGGAGAATTGAACACAAGTTGGAGGCAGCCATGGATGTTGTCGAAAAAGTCCCCAATCCTGCACAAGTGCCAAAGATGTTCTCTCTTGTACAACCTACCCAAAAGAATGGAACAATGAGACCAAGGAGTAATGAACCCATTCTAAATTTTAATGTGTTAATCAGACAGTAAAAAAATACGTGGTATAAAGCATCAATTTAAAAAAATTACAAACCATTTCACAATTGAACAGAAGACTTTCTCTGAGAGTGTACAAATGTCCACTTCTGTCCCTGTTATCTGACTTTTTTCTGTTGTGTCTCAGGGCTTAGGATTTCTTTCACATTTCTGAGGTATCCTCTATGATAGGTGTTACCCTGCAGGCATTTGTCTGGCCTGCTGTTGTCCATGTGGCACTGGCAACTGTTCTTATGTTTGTACCACTCATTTGAAGTCTGATTGGTCATCAGCAAATAGAAGTGAAATGCAGTATAACCTGCCAGCAGAAAGAAGATGAGGAGTGTGAAGCCCAGCATGAAAAGGATCCGAGGAAAGGTCAGGAACAGTTTCTGCAAAAGAGACAATCTGTTGGTTATCAAGGACATGGAATCAGAGAAAGCATCAGTAAGCAACAAGAACCATCCCATCCTATATGCAGTTTCTTACCCTCAAATTTATCATCATAATTGAATTTTAAAAAAAAATTTTTTCCCTGTATATCACACCTTTCATGCCTTCAAGAAAAGCCATATCATTTTGGATTTTTGTGATTATGATGTAGAAGTTGAGGCAGTCAATTTGCTTACAGCAAAATCCAAACAGTGGTCAAGTAAAATTTGATAATCTGGTCAGGTGAAGTTTTTGGCAGACACCAGGAAAACTCCCATGCTCCGTTTGAATTGTGCTGTGGGTTCATGGATGACCACCCCTGTGATAGACAGGGCCTTGGTTCAATGCCTTATTAGATCATGCTGCACTGTCTCAGTACAGCAGTGAAGTGTCAATCTAGATTTTGTACTCTTGTTTCTAGAATAAGACTTGAGCCCAAAGATCTTCTGACTCAATACAGTGTTCCAGTAACAGCTTGGTTAACAGAGTGGAACCTGAGCTCAGCACATCTCAGCAATTTTAACCCAAACGGTTATGGATTTTTCACTTGAGGCTTTAACAGATCAGTTCAAAAGTTAATTATTTCACAACTGACACGTGAGTAACACTCAGTGCAGGCAGCTGTATTTACTAACATAATTAGTAAATAAATTAAGCAACCACTGGGCTAGAAAAAGCTTGTAGATTATTGGAACAAAGGATGATTGAGGAAGATGAAGAATTGCATTGTTTTGAGGCCTAGTAGAGAATTAATTGTAGGGAATTAATCTTGTGAGTATATATTTCAATTACCACGCGCATGTAACAAACGATCAGTAAATGTGATTGTGTTGCAAGTGGACCAAACACAAGGATTTGGATAAGCTGGTGTCAATGTTCTGCATTATTCACAAACTGTTAATTGAGAAACTGGGAGTTTATTAACTACTGTAAAATGATGCTTCACTGCTATTGTTTTATTGTTCAATGTTAAACTTTGAAAACAATTGAGGCTTCTCAAAGTCCCTCATTGTTCTGCTGGTGACAAGAAGGATCAAGTGAAATTATTTGTTAAAAACAAGTTTCTGAAACAAAATAAAATAGGACATTTAGAGTTTGATCCCTGGGCGTAAGGGAAAGATGGACCATTCTTTTCAAATGATCTCTGACATTTGATTGATAGTTTACTTTGTTTAAAGGAAGTTCTGCTCCTGCAGGCCAAAATCGGTTTCCTAGTACAGAGGAACCTCGATTATCCGAATATCAATTATCCGAATTTCAGATTATCCAAAGAAGAGCTCAAGGTCCCGATAGAAACATTACATCAAAGAGGTGTTTCAACATCGATCGTTCATTTGTTTACAATGATTAATAATGAATTCAGTTTACTGAAATGCAGCCGAGAACAGTGCTAGACGTCGATGTCCAGGCACTGTCTCCAAATAGCTGACCTCCTGCCCTCTCTCTCTTCCCCCCACACTTTCCCTGGAGTTGTACACAGGAGTGTACCCTAAACCCCGATTCCCCAGATAATTTCTCCAACATTGTCCAGTACAGGGCAAAGGTAGAAACTGTCAAAACATTGCAGGAAAAAGGTGTGTGTGTGCTCACTATTTTGAGAGTCGCCACCCCCCCCCCACCAAAGGAAACAGCAATCTTACTGTTGGTGTCCCGTCTGGCTGCCATTGAGAGGGGGGTGAGGACGGGGGGAGGCTCACGGGTGCTGACGGAGATGGGGCAGGGGCTTGTGCTTGTTGTGCTGCTGCCTAGTCTCCTGAATGGGGAGCAAACTCAGGAAGTGCTCGCTGTGTCAATTCCATTAACTGATGGGGGGGGGAGGCTTGAGCAATGCTGCAGGTCCCTTACACACAAGTGTGTCTCTGCTCAGAAACAAATCCTGAGACAGAGAGAGTGTGCAAGGCAGGCAGAGGAAGGACAAAGGAAACCTCAGAAAACTCTGAACCCCAGAGGAGAGGCATTGAATTAACTAATTGAATAATCAATTAACCAAGAAAATAGCCCGTCGATCTCATTCGGATAATCGAGGTTCCTCTGTATATGGCTTTTCTGCCCATTCTGTGCAGCTAACAACCTTTTTATAGTACAAGGATTCTGGAAGTTCATCCAACAGCAGTTCAGTTTTGGAAAATCCTGAAAAAAAAAACAGATCCTCTGCAGAATTAAAGAGTTATGAAGAACCCTACCTGGACTATATACAGGATACCGACAGGCACGTGTTCACCATCAGCATTCACATACATCGCCTGATGCAAGTTGGACAGCAGCGCCACCTGGACAAGGAACCTTACAGTCACTGTTCCCACTGCAGCAGCCATTCCAGACAGCGTCACCAGGTACAACAGGAAGTAGCGTATATTTAATGCCCCAATGCAGTTATTCACCCAGACACAATGGTGGTCAAATCGATGGACGCACCGGTTACACACACCTGAGGGAAGAGGAAACCATTACCAGATGACTGTGTGGTCCTTGTACTTCTAATACCCCCTGTACAGGGGTCTTTATGCTTCTAATATCCAGCACACACGGGAGGAATAAAACCTTCTCTTGTTGCAGTTCTGTAAATACCACTTAAAATAAGGACAATCTGAAGAAGATCTCAAGGTCCCGAAAGAAACATTACATCAAAGAGGTGTTTCCAACACTGACCACATTTTTTGTTTACAATGATTAAAAATGAACACAGTTTACTGAAATGCAGCCGAGAACAGTCCTGGACATGGATGGGAGCCCAGGCACTGTCTCCGAATGACTGACATCCCGCCCTCTCTCTCTCCCCCTACACTTTCCCTGGAGTTTTACACAGGGTGTACCCTAAACGCCGATTCCCCAGATAATCTCTCCAACATTGTCCAGTACAGGGCAAAGGTGGAAGTTGTCAAAAGATTGCAGTAAAAAGTTGTGTGTGTGGCTGTGTGTGCAGTTGGTGTTGGTGCCCAGTCCCACTCCCCGGACGGCTGGTTGGATGGCGAGTGAGGGGTGGCATTTCACAGATGGTGGGGTGGGGGTGGGGGGTGTATATGGGGGCGGGGACTTGTTCACGATGTGCTGCTGCCTAGTCTCCTGAATGAGGAGTGAATTTAGCAACTGCTCGCTGTGTCAATCCCATTGAACAGACGAGGGGGGGTGAAAGGAGGCTTCAGCAGCAGTGCAGGTTCCTTACACACAAGTGTGTGTCTGCTCAGTAACAAACCCTGAGTCAGAGAGAGGGAGCAAGGCAGGCAGAGCAAGGAGAAATGAAACTTCATGAAAACTCAGATGAGAGGCATTGAATCAATTATCTGAAAGTAAAAGTGCCCCCTCGTTCGGATAATCGAGGTTCCTCTGTGAGCCATGAGGGATCTGTTTGTTAATATATATATTACGAGTCATTAGTAGATCAGTTGCATTTTTTGACTCCTTTGGTTCAAAGGTGCAAAATACAAAAGGATGTTGCTTTCCCACCACTACACTGACGGTCCTGTCCACTGTGTTCAACCATTTCCAATCTGAAACTAAGCTTTTTAAATATTTGCATGTTTTATACATTGTTTAAAAAGAGGAATTCCTGCAACTTCACTCAATCTTGTGAATTTTTTTTCAAAGATCAGTGGCCTCGGTTTGCAATAATGAGACTGCCGATCCAAACTGTCAGACGTCTCTCACATTTTTAAGACCTGACTGGCCATGCGTGTTCCTTGGCTAGAGAGCAGAACTCATGCCTGTGGTAGGAGAAAGCAAACAAGACATGTGCAAGTACACAGCAAAAATCCGAATTGAACTGTTTTCCCAAAGTGTTGTGAATTTCTTACGGCAGTGCTTTGACCTTGCAGGCTTTGCAAGTTCACACGTAGGGCAGATGTGGGCCTGATGATACAAAATTCCATCATACGTGTACACCTTCAGCAGCTGCTTATGGTTTGATGGAGAAATCGTACCTAAAAGAATCAACCAAAAAATTCAAATTGAGCTCAAAAATAATGATCAATTGCTCCAGATTCCGTGAATAAATCAAGGCAATTATTGTCACAAATCAAAACTTACTTCTTGTGGAAGATCAGTGGCCTAAACTCTGTTTCTCTTCCCACTGATGCTGCCTAACCTGTTCAGTATTTCCAGGATTTTGTTTTTAATTTCAGACATCCAGCATCAATTGTTACTTTGTTTGACCTAATTTATAATATAATGCCTGTAACTCCCTGACTTTGCCCAGGCTGTTGAGGGTAGCTGTGTGTTCAGAATAACCAGCTGCTCCTTTCTTCAGGGAAGCACGAGGTTGGTGCCTGCTGGCTCCATCTGGCAGCCAGGGCGAGATTGGCAATATCAGGTAGCTTTTCTGTAGGAAGTTCCCGGAACCGATCGAGCTCAATGTACAGTCTCTACTCTGGAGAATTTTAAATAAATAGCAAATATAACATTGCAATCATATTTCACTGGAATAAAAGCAATATACTATAGATGCTGGATATCAGAAACAAACACAGAAAATGATAGAGAGATTCAGCAAGTATGGCAGCAATCCGTGGAGAGACTGCAGAGTTTACATCGAGTCTCATATGATTCATCTTCAGAAGGTGATGTTTAATTTGTACATTGTACTCATGTACAATCTAATTGTTTTACAGATACAAAAGGCAGGCCGAGAAATTGTCTTAAAAGATTCCCGTTTCTATATTCCTTTCATGCACTGCGACCAATTTTAATACTTCTCGGAGTGCAGTTACTTTTATGAGGTTGGTGACATGGCAGCCAATTAACACAGCAAGGTCCCACAAACATGAATGGGAATATGACTAGGAAACCTTCAGTAATGCTGTTTAAAGGATAAACATTGACCAGGATATGAGGAGAGAATCCCTTGCTCTTTTTCAAAATAATGTTGTGAGATCCTTTATGTCCAGCTGAGAGGTCATATGAGACTTTGGTCTCATCTGAAGGACGGCACTACTAACCGTGTAGCTGAAATGTCAGCCCAAGTTTCAAATAGAATTTGAATGCACAATCCTTGACTCAGTGGCATGACTGCTACCAACTGAGCCACCGCAGCCAGTGAAAACTGGTCTTGGTTTGCTAAAAAAGGTGACAGCAGAGTTACTTGACACATCTGTCTTCCTAGTTGCTTTAACAGTCTCTCTTACCAGGGTCTCTGGAGCAGCATAGATAGAAAAAGTACATCTTCCCGAGCAGCAGGATGTAAGGCAGCAGCAAGATACTATGTCCGAATCCCAGTTCCATGCAGTAAGGATACACTTCCCATGAATATTCTCCATACACAGCTACTTCTAAAAGAAGGTGCAAAACCAGGAAAAAGGAGTTCCTGTCAAAAGAAGAAACGAGTGAAATATCAGAATCTTGATTTGCTTCATTGTGCTTCGCAGTTATTCAGGAAGCTTGAGTGGAAAGGAAAATCATTTATTGCTGAACACCAAAACACTCATGGCATGTATAGGTTAGTCCCAGCCTGGGGCAGACAATTCTGCAGACTCATTCCTCCACGAGTTCTACAAGGAGATTAATTAGTGATTCCCCATGGGCCTTATACAGGTTATCACAATCCTTCTAAAGCCAAAGGATTCCTGTATTCATAAAGAACTACCAATTAGAATTCTGCTCAAGGTGATCCTTCTTTTACATTGTGCGAACCTATTTGTTCAAAAATTCTTGAACTCCTTGTGGACACTTCTATATGCAAACCAATAAGGAGTTTTGACCAGAATTCCAGAAACACAGGTATTTTTGTCAAGGCTTAATGTTTTCAATAAATAGAGATGCCGTGAGGAAAACAAACATTTGACAACATTTGCAAGATTAGTGATTGTGGCAAACTGTGAAGCAAAATGCAGGAACTTTAAGAAAGTGGGTAGCTATGTTGCAAATAATTGAAATAAAGCACATTTTTGAACAGAGTACAATTAGATTTTTCATGTTGAAATTCTCAATGGGATACTAAGTGCAAAGCCACAAAGCCAAAATGATATCCTGGCTTGTATAGATAGGTTCATGAATATAAAATTAAGTGGGTAATGAGGAATGTCTGCATGTATTGGTTTGACCACTGTGGGAATAGTGCACATCAATGAAATAATACTGGAACATGAAAAAGGTGTAACACAGATTAAATGGCATGAAACAATGAGAGACTACAACTAGAATGAGAAGCTTGAAAAATAAACATTTGCATTTATGTAGTGCATTTCATATACATTTGACATCTCAAATCACTTTACAATAATGTCACTCCAAAGTACAGAGACAATTAGGTAGGAAACATAACTATCAATCTATGTACAACAAAGTTGCGCAAATGTTAATTTGATAATGACTTGGTTATTTATATTTAGGATATTGATTAAGGGATAAGTATTGATTTGATTTGATTTATTACTGTCACATGTACCAAGATACTGTGAAAAGTCTTACATGCTTTACAGGCAGATCATACTATACAAATGCATCATGCTAACAGAATAGAGTGTAGGATACAGTGTTACAGCTACTGAGAAGGTGTAGAGAGTTTAAAATTAACATTAAAGAGCTCCATTTAAAAGTCTGATACCAGTGGGGAAGAAGCTGTTCTTGAATCTGTTTGTAAGTGTACTCAAACTTCTTTCTCTTCTGCCCAATGGGAGAGGGTGGAAGAAGGTATAACTGGGAGAGAGGGGGCTTTGATTATGTTGGTTGCTTTCCTCATGCCACGAGAAGTACAGATGAAGTCAATAGCTGGGAGGCTGGTTTGCGTGATGAACTACGCTATGTTCACGACTCTCTATTAGCCAAGCACTGGGGTTAACTTACTTGCTCTTTTTCAAAGTAGTGTTATGGAATCTTTACAACCATCAAGCGGGTAGGACTTTGATTTAATGACTTTATCAAAAGATCATGCAGCACTCCTTCAGTGCCACACTGGAGTGTAAGCCATGCATTTTCACTCAAGCTCCAGTGTGGAATTTGAATTCAATTCTGTGATTTAGAGGTGAGTTCTATTAACTTGCCCACAGTTGGCATTATTCATTGAAGTAACTCATTGGAAAACTATTCATTAGGTGCGGTGAGTGGAGGATGTGATGAAAATGTATAAAATTCTTAAATATGATACTCAACTGATTCAACCAACCAGAGTCATCCATAGCCTCAACTGACTGTAGTACTGCAATAAGCAGATTGTAATTCACTGCCAGCTGAGACATACTGATCGAGGATAGATATGTGCAGATGATTTCAGAATGTCCTCACTTACCTCTGGTGGACGAACCTATGTAAAGTAAGCTGCACTGCTAACTGTAACCATCGAGGAATCACTGGTCCAATCACCTTTTAATGATAGAAAGAAAACAGGCGTGAGAGAGAGAGAAGGGACTTGCAGATGATCAGGTCCAGAGATTTGTTGGCCAATTAATTTACATAATACTTTTTCTCTATGTTTAGTAAGTGTGTTAAATTCCTCTATCCCTTTTAACTCTGCTTTTCAGAACTTCAACCCTGCGAAGACAGTTATAAAATACTTTTTCAAAGTCTATGATTTATTTGTATTCCACTATTACTACCCCAGTCCATCTTTTGCACAAATCATTCTTTATTTGTTGAGTTACAAAATAATTATTTCACCACTGATTATTGTGAACTAACAAGGAGGGAAAACCCTTGGCTTCACCAATCTATTTGTTACAGATGGATTTGTCCATGACAACATTCTAGGAATGATCACAGCACAGTCCTCATGAAGTCAAAGTTCTGTCTTCATACTGGAGGACATTCCTTTGTGTCATGTAGCAAGAACCTTATGCCAAATGAGATAGCATCAGAAGAATCTGGCTGTTCAAACTATGTATCCCTGAGGCACAGTGGGCCATCAAAAGCTGAATTATATTCCACCACAATGTGTAATCTCAAGGCCAGGCTTATTCCTCACTTTACTCTTTTCAGTAAGCCGTGTGACTGAGCCACTCCAATGAGAAGTATAGGAAAGCTTCATTGATGCAGCACTGAGCTTACCATTTAAACCCGTGACCTCTGCTGCCTTGAAGGGCAACAGTAGCAGGTGAACAAAAACAGGAGAGTATGGAAGTTGTTTTCCAAGGTGATAGAACATCCAGACTTCGCAATATGCTGTCAATCATGGATCACCAATGAGACAAAATCCTGAGACTCCGTATCCAACAAAAATATAGATATGGCTATACTACAAAGACTGCAGCAGTTCAAGACACGGCTTATTACTTTCAAAAGGGCAAACTGGGATAGGCAATATGACTCTACATCCCATGAACACATATATAAAAAAAATCCAGTTGGGATTTTGACCAGATACCAAAATTTTAAGCTGTTTAGAGAGTGAGAATGTGTAGAGGATAGAAGGAGGCAGGGAAAGAGTTAAGTTTTGTGAAAGAAGAGGTTCAGCTGAGCATGACTCAGATCAGTTAAGAACTTACAGTTAACAATGGGGTTCTGGAGTCAAGGGTAATGGATTAACAAAGTGGAAAAACAGTCAGTATGTTAAGCCATTTAACAATATTGGAAGAATTCAGAATGCAAGGTCAGCTAACAAGAAGGAAAGTATCCATTGTATGAAACCAGTTAACAAGGTTAAGAACATTCATTGTATAACTCCATACTGGAGTTCGGTCCCCTGGGTGGGTAATTGAGGTTTGACTCCCCTGGGGTGTGTGTGATTGTGGTTCAAGTACCCTGGGTGGGTAATTGACGTTCAAGTCCTCTATGCTGCGCTGGGGTTCGAGCTGCAAGTGTTTAAGCAAGGTGCAAGCACTCTGTGTTTAAGCGAGGTTCGAGCTCTCTGTGTTTGAATGAGGTTCCAGCTCTCTGTGTTTAACTGGGGTTCGGGTTCTCTGTGTTTAAGTTGGATTCGGGTTCTCAGTGTTTACTTGGGGTTCGAGCCCCAGTGAGAAGTAAAGTGAGAAAGGGATTAAAGTCTCCTAGTGGCGAAATTTGAGGCTCTGTGAGTCTTTGTCCTGGGGGGGAAAAGAGAGTGGCTTGGATTGCAGCACCATGTGGTGAGCTGCGAGGACCTTCTCTTTTTATAAGTGTTACTTCAGTGAGAGGAGGAAAAAAAAAGAAACACTGAAACTAAGGTTGTACTAATACTTGGGTTGAAAAAGGAAAGTTTCAATGTAAATTGCGCCATGCTGAGTGTATTTGATGTTTAAACAGTTTGGTTTGTTAAAATATTGGTTCCTTTTAAGTAACTGTTTTGCCTTGTTTGAATCAGGATCTCAATTCAATGTGTTTTGTGGGCTGTGTAGTGGGGCAGATTTTGTTTTTACATTGAAATTGTACAACATTACGTCCTTCTTAAAATGATCAAATGTGTAACCTTGAAACAAATTGATTGAGTGCTTTGAGCTGTGTTTGAAATTCTACAGTACCTGTTTAAAAAGGAACAGTTGGGTCAATGGTCATGCTTTAACCAGATCAGAGTATTGTATTATAATATCTTTGCTGCTATGTTTTCAATGCAGACTGTTCACAAAAAGAAGAGTGCATTTTGAGTTTGATGTTTTAAGACTTTAGAGAATATTAGAACTTGAAGCTGAGCTGTTTCAGTTCTGTTAATTATTGTTAAGACTTCATTGGCCCCTTTCATATTGCAAATTCAAAGAATGTTGATCTGTACCAAAGTTGCTACTGTAATTTTGACTGTTTTATTTGGGAAGTTTCATTTGGAGAACATATTTTAAAATATTCAGCATTTGTTTCCCATGAATATTTGAGATTTAAATCTGAACTGAAACTGTCCCTTCAAGTACTAAAGCACAGGAAATGTTTTTTTTTGCTGTTCTAGATTTTGGAAATATTTTTCCCGATAGGTTTCACATTAGCCAAGTAGCACTTTGTTAGAGGAAAATAACTTTTGAATAACCTGAATGAGGTGCCCGAGGGTTTGATTTTAGGACCACTGATTGTTGTTTATAATTGACTGAATTGTTTCGGCAGTTTAGAAGTTTATGGATAGTATAAAACTTGATAATGTCATAAATAGTGAACAGAGTAACAGACTTTAAGAATTCAAAGAATGTTGAAATAGGCAGGCACAATTTAGTGTAGTTAAATGTGTGACTGTCTTCATACTGATAACCACCTTGGCAGGGACGGAATGAGAGAGGAAATACAAAGATACTTTCAGCAGTTAACATCGTCTCTACAGTTTCTCCATTCACAGGTAAAGCATGCCTTCAGACCACTGCCCACCCCTCCACAACCTGATCCAATGGATTCAATCAGCTTCCCAGTCATGAGCATGAAGAGTGAAGAAGCTAGCAACAGTGAAGAGGGGGTCTGTACACTTTTTGTCAGTGGCCTTCCTATAGACTTTAAACCACATGAGCTTAATCACTTTCAATAATGTAAGGTTCACTGATCAAGCAACATCACAACAGCCAGTTGGCTTTGTTACATTTGAACAGCAGAGTGGGAGCAGAATCAACAAAGAATGCTGCATTCACCAAGCCTGCTGCTGTAGCTGCAGTTGTAGCTGCTGCACTGCACACAGGTCTGCTGGTATCCTCTATATGAAACACCTCTGTAAGGTCGGAAGTCTCATCAGTTTTGTGAAGCACTTAACTGCCCTTACCCAAAAATCAGATTTCCCCAAGGAGTGATGCAAGAACAGACTGAATTTTGTTTCCAGGTGGGATTTTACTAAAGGGATTTTGGAGAACTGGCTCATTTCCACTCGACTTGGAGGGCATGGAGTGGTCACAAAGGACTGTGGATTTAAGAACTTTACTGGTGAACCTTTTTTCCATATAGGAAGATTCTTCAAATTTTAACTACTGTAAAGGATTAGTAATTTTTGTTGTTATAATCATTGTGTGTTGTGTGTCAATAAGTTACTTAAATATTGGCTGTTAGAGTCTTGTGAAAGCTGGTAGTGCCATCTGGGTGGTTATCATGAAATGATAAAAGGAGGGAATGAGAATGTGCATAGGGAGAAGCAGGCAGGGAAAGAGTTAAGTCCTGAGTTTTGTGAAACAAGAGGTTCAGCTGAGCATGACTCAGATCAGGTAAGCACTTACAACTAACGATGGCATGCTGGAGGCAAGGGTAATGGTTAACAAGGTGGAAAAGTAATCATTATGTAGAGCCTTTTAACAATATTGGAAGCATTCAGTATGCAAGGTCAGCTAACAAGGGGAAAAGTATCCATTGTATGAATGCAATTAACAAGGTTAAGAACATTCATTGTACAATAGTAAAGGGCTTGGTCTCTGCTATTAATACCCATTGATTGTAATGATCAGGCAGCATCTAAGGAGCAGGACAATTGACGTTTCGGGCATGAGCCCTTCTTCAGGAATGAGGAAAGTGTGCCAAGCAGACTAAGATAAAAGGTAGGGAGGAGGGACTTGGGGGAGGGGCGTTGGAAATGCGATAGGTGGAAGGAGATTAAGGTGAGGGTGATAGGCTGGAGTGGGGGTGGGGGCGGAGAGGTCAGGAAGAAGATTACAGTTTAGGAAGGTGGTGCTGAGTTCGAGGGTTGGGACTGAGACAAGGTGGGGGGAGGAGAAATGAGGAAACTGGAGAAATCTGAGTTCATCCCTTGTGGTTGGAGGGTTCCTAGGCGGAAGATGAGGCGCTCTTCCTCCAGCCGTCGTGTTGCTATGGTCTGGCGATGGAGGAGTCCAAAGATCTGCATGTCCTTGGTGGAGTGGGAGGGGGAGTTGAAGTGTTGAGCCACGGGGTGGTTGAGTTGGTTGGTCCAAGTGTCCCAGAGGTGTTCTCTGAAACGTTCCGCAAGTAGGCGGCCTGTCTCCCCAGTATAGAGGAGGCCACATCGGCCGCCTTTACTGCATCCACTGCACCCGATGTGGCCTGCAATCTCCTTCCTAACCTCTCCGCCCCCACCCCCACTCCGGCCTATCACCCTCACCTTAACCTCCTTCCACCTATCGCATTTCCAATACCCCTCCCCCAAGTCCCTCCTCCCTACCTTTTATCTTAGCCTGCTTGGCACACTTTCCTCATTCCTGAAGAAGGGCTCATGCCCGAAACATCAATTCTCCTGCTCCTTGGACACTGCCTGACCTTCTGCGCTTTTCCAGCAACACATTTTCAGCTCTCCAGCATCTGCAGTCCTCACTTTCTCCTAGAAGGTTGTAATGGTCACCCAATTAATATGTATGTTGCCTTATCTTGATGCTTCTCCCTGTAAAATGACTGTATAGTTCAGAGAAGACAGTGAACTCATGTCCCTGTGCACATGGGCAATCATTCTCTCTCCCTCCAGGGCCTGGAATAAAGATGAAGGAGGTAAAACTATATTGTGTCTCTGAGCGTTTTGCTTTGACTGAGATGGGGAAGCGGGATGATAAGAGCAACATGCAGGAGGCTGAGTAAGGGATCTTCTCATGCAAACCAAGAGAATCAAATTGCTTTAGTTGATTCAGGATCTTATTCCCCAAATGTTCACTCTGTGCACAGTCTGTTACAATCAATATTGTAGAATATAAAAGGAAGTCTGAGAGGCTGTGTGCATTCCATTGTCGTAACTCTTCTGCGCAGATTTTGATATTTTTCTGAAATCTTTTGTTTAACTTCACACAATTCTAGAAGATGGACTATAATATATGGCAATCATCAATAAATCCAACAAGAAATTCAGGAGAAGCTTTATTACTCAGAAGTCGTTATCATTAGAAACTCACTATTAAATGGAGTTGAGGCAAATAGGATAGATACATCCAGGGGAATCTAGATAAAAAACGTCAAGGGAAGAAAGGAATCAAAGCCTATTGAATTCCAATAGCATAATGTGCTGAATAATGAGGCTGTTATGGGGCATTAGGACAGCATTAGCCAGTTGGACTAAATGTCTTGTTTCTGTGCTGCATTATGTTTTACTTATCCTGTTCACCTTCAATAATAGCGATTGCATCAGGCTCCATAACTGGAGCAGAATCATAAGAATTGAATGGAAGAAATGAATGACAAATACAACAGACAGAAAAAGAAGAGTTACAGGAAAATAAAGTACATCAACACTATCTATACCCAAAAGAAAATCTGCCCACAGGCAAACTGCAGAATGGGATCCAACTGAAAAATAAAACTGCACTCGTTTTCCGAAGAATTTCTGCTGTTTGGTCCATAAGCAACAACTGACTGCATCTCACAACAGTTCAGTCTACTACCTACAATCCTACTAAATCTCTATTCACCGTTTCAAAATGTTTATTTCAATTCAGCAAGTATTTAGTCACAGCCAAGCAGTCAATTTTATGAATTATGAGCAAACATTATCAACCTGAAATGTTAACTTTGTTTCTCCACAGATGCTGCCAGCCCTGCTAAGTACTTCCAACAATTCTTATCTTTTTTACTTTCCAGCATAGGTCACTTGATTGTGATCAGTGCCAGGAACCCTTGTTGTTTTCCCTTTTACCAGTTCTGGGAATGGTCAGCCCAGATTTCGCACTTTGGCTCCTGTTGATGAGATCAGCTGGTTCAAATCTGACCTGGAAAGGAAACACAATTCCTAATAAACTGCAGTTACCAGAGTGATGTAGTGCGAGATCCTTGCGAAACATTCCTGACTTTGTCTTGAAAATTTGATGGCAACCACCATGCAGAAGAGACAAACAGCCAAGTAAATGAGAAACAGAATAAGGAAATCCATCTCCGTGCCCAAAATATGACTCAGTGTCAAGGCCAGGATTTGTTCAGTTCTTGAAAGTCAGCACCTGAGAGACAGAACAAACCAGATCAAAATTGTTGATTTACTGTTGCATTTTATTAGAACCTTCAAAGATTGGGACTGATGATTCACAAGGTGTATTTTCCATTATAAATTAGAAACAGAGACAAGAGAGAGATTAAGTCATGAATAGCTGAGCTAGAAACCTGTGCTGGAATTATCATTTCAGTCTATATCATTTGAAATTATCCAATTATCCATCATTAATTTTGTGTTGTTCCAAATTATCAAAACATGGTTTTAGATAAATGATAATACATTCACTTCAACTATCTTTAAGAAATTCCATACTGTATGCTCTGTATAATCAGCTGAAGCATTAAATACGAGGACTGCTAGGAGTTGCACTATGATCTATGTGCAACCATACTGGAGCTTAACAGGTCGCGTTAGCTCGATGGCTGACACACAGAAACTCTCAATACGTTTCATGTGTCTACAGACAAGCTCGTAGAAAATCACCCGAAGGTTTATATTTGAATAATATGGAGCAAATATCGCATACCCTGGAGAATATACATGTTCATGCAAGTATACCTAGCTTGGGGATACATTGGCATGGCTAAGCAGTGATTCTACCGGAGGTTAAAGAACCAAAACCATTATTTTGAATGCAGAAAATTAGAAATTTTCAGGGCTATTGAGCTGAAGAGCTTTTCTCTACAACTGTCTTTTTATGAATGCTTGTGGTTTACCTGTAGTCATTCTGGTATGTGTTACAGGTGTTTGGCTATTCTTCAACAGGCTTTCAAGTTCCTGATGAGTTCTGTGCTGCTTTACAGTGTTTGCTCACTTGCTCCTTGATACTTTTTCAAATGCTGTAGATTTTATTTTTATTAATTAAGTTTCAAAGTAATCAATACCATAATTTCACTAACTTAGTTACTTCCTTAATGTTACAAATGCTATCATCAACAACCTGAGTATTACCATTGACCAGAAACTTAAGGGGACCATCGTATAAACATTCTAGGTATATGATCAGGTCAAGGGTGAAATTCTGTGGCATGTAACTTATCGTGTGTCCACTCCAAAGCGTGTCCACAATCTACGAGATGCACGCCAAGAGTCTGACACTCTACAATTGCCTGGTAAGTGCTGCTCCAACAACACTTAAGAAGCTCAACACCATCTGGGACAAAGCAAACCTTAAATATTTTCAACACTGACATGTGCAGTAATATGTATCATCTACAGATGCAATGAGCAACTCACCAAAGCTCCTTCAGCAACATCTCCTGACCCGTGAATTCCACAACCTAGAGGGACAACGATAGAAAGTGCAAGAGAATACTTTTACCTGCAAGTTCCCTCCCCAGTTCCACACTGCCCAGACTTAAAACTACATCTCCTTTCCTTCACCATTGCTGGATAAGTTTTGCAACTTCCTTGCTAACAATACTGTGGGTGTATCTACACTGCGTACACCACCATGGTCTAAAAAGGCAACTCACCACCACCTTCCAAAGAAGAATTAGGCATAAGCAATGAATGCTTGCTGGTCAGCAAAGCCCACTTTTCAGAAAAAAAAACTCTTGCCCTACTTCTCATCTGTTGCTTATTTGTCCCTCTGACTCCCATTTTCCTCATCCCCACCTTCTTCCATCCACTTATCTGCCAACTCAAGGCATCCTTGCCCTTATTCCTGATGAAGGGCTTTTGCCCGAAACGTCGATTTCGCTGCTCCTTGGATGCTGCCTGAACTGCTGTGCTCTTCCAGCACCACTGATCCAGAATCTGGTTTCCGGCATCTGCAGTCATTGTTTTTACCTCCAGATCTGCATCCTGCCCGCTAACTTTCCCTCCACACGCGAAAAAAAACACAAGGTTGAAATCAAAAGCAGAAATTGCTGGAAAAGCTCAGCAGGTCTGGCAGCCTCTGAGGACAGAAATCAAGAGGTAAAGTTTCGGCTCAGGTGACCCTTCCTCAGATGATTCTGTGGCTCATTTTTCCCAGTCTATCTTGGCCAACCCTGGACTTCAATACCACTCTCTCACCTTCTTTCCTTACCCTTTCATTTCGTGAGGCACTTGAGATCTGGACTGACCCTCTGAGGTAGTCTCCAAACCATCCTCTGAGGTAGGCAATTCTATTCCATCTCAGCCCATCCGCTGACCGCTCTGCCCACATCCCAACAAATCCTACCCCACACCGTCTCCACCCACTCCTCCCATGTGTCCCTCTTCCCCCATCCCCAGGCGCCATCACTGCCCTGTTGTTCCTTACCAGCTGAGGTCCCCTCACATGTCAATGAATCGGGGCAGGGAGGCCGTACCGGAAATGTGGACGATGTCACTCAAACGGTCTCCATGGTGACCGGCTCAGCCGGCTGATTGGCTGGCCCGCGCGAGACCGGCGGCGCATGCGCAGTGGCTGGCCCGCGCGACTCGGGATGTCGTGAGGGGTGAGAGAGTCAGGCGCCAGTTTTCAGTAATGTCTGATACACTGACCTGTTTAAAAAAAAGCATCTTCCGCTTTTATTTCTAAGTTAAACATCACAAGACACCAGGTTATAGCCCAACAGGTTTATTCGGAAGCACTGTACTAGCTTTCGGAGCGCTGCTCCACAGATTTTACTTGTGGTTCAACCTTGTCCCACTTTACAACCTTGTACATCCAAAGAGATTCAAGTGCTCGAGCCTCTAATCGTCTAATAATTTTTAAAACCTCAGCTCCCTGCTTATTGATCTCTTTGTTAAAGGAAATTTGTACTCATTCATTCGGGGCTCCTTGCAATTTTATGCCCTGGATTAAATATCCCTTCAGCCTCCGCGTGTTACAAAAAAAACCACATCAACCTATCCAATGTTTCTTCATAAGTAAATTTCTTCGTTTGTAGTTCTATTCTTCAAATTTCCTTTGTACCTTTCCTTATTCAATCATCTTTCCTGCTGAGGCAATGCCATAGATGTAAACCGTATTCTTGTTGTGACCTAATTAGGATTTCATACAGTCCTGCTAAAATGTACCTGCTTTTTTTGTGTCCTTTGGTTAATAAAGAAACCATAAGCCTTATTGAGCACTTTATCTACTTGATCTACTATCTCCAGGCTTCTGTGGTTATACATTCCAAGGTTCCTCTGCATGTCTCTATATCCTATCATTTATCATGTACCTCCTGTCTTGTGCCCACCAAAAGTATAATGTCACATTTCTCTTGACTGTGCTTCCTTTGCGATTTTCTGCCCACCAATTCAGTGATTTCTTCCTGAAACCTACAGCTTTCTCCCTATTGTTATAATTCCCACAGACAATAATTTTTATTAAGAGCTGAATTTCCTACTCAACGAATTGTGCAACAAGGTTTTGTGTTTTAAGATTTTAATGGACAGTCATCTCCTGACTAAACTAAGTCTGATCATCTACGCTGAATTGATTGAGATTTTTGCTGAGCTACAGTGTTAAAAGTACCGATTTGAGACAGCTCAGGGAATCCCTGATGATCTTGACCTGTAGCCATTCTTGGTTCATCCGGAGTTCATACTCTGTGGTAGTCTGAAATATATAGACAATTTAGTTTAAATTATTATCTTTATTTACCGTTGGCATCAACGTTACACTATAACATAGATACCTGCAAGCCAGACTTGAACTAAGGTTCTAAACCTTGAGCAGAGTAGCAGAGTAAATCTTACCTCTAAGATCTCTGTCAGGCTACTCCCCTTATTGTTGCAAACAAGCTATCTTTATACAGAAATTGGTACTAAAATTACAAAAACGCCACATGTCCTTAATCAGATAAGCAGCAATAAAATGGCAAAAGTTTGAGGAAGAGAAACTCATTGACAGATCTGAGTATAGATTAGATTACTTACAGTGTGGAAACAGGCCCTTTGGCCCAACAAGTCCACACCGACCCGCAACCCACCCATACCCCTTCATCTAACATACACAGGCCCTTCGGCCCAACAAGTCCACACTGACCTGCAACCCGCCCATACTCCTTCATCTAATACTGTGGGCAATTTAGCATAGCCAATTGACCTGACCTGCACATCTATCTTTGGACTGTGGGAGAAAACCAGAGCACCCAGGGAGAATGTGCAAACTCCACACAATCAGTCACCTGAGGTGGGAATTGAACCTAGGTCTCTGGTGCTGTGAGGTAGTAGTGCTAACCACTGTGCCATCATATGCTTGACTAGTTAAGCTGCATGCACATCAAAGTGGGAAACCTTGATCCAGCCAAGTCCCAAATGGCCAGTTGCTTTGGCTACATAACCTTGCCTTTTAACAGTGCATCATAACGAGGAATTAGTCCAAACTAAACATCATGAGGTAACTTGCTCAGCTACCATGTCTAGTATCATTGTCCTACAAAATGGCTTTTTCTTTTAAAATCATTTTAGATTCCCAGAATGCAAACATTCAATTCATGACAAGCCAGTGTTCACTTAAATCAGACCATAAGGGTTAATCTTTCCTTCTTTCTCTCTCTCTTTTTCTCTCTCTCTCTCTGTCCCTTGAACCCTTCAGCCAGTGAATGTAATTTACAAAAGAATGTTTTCTCTTTCTCATTCACACATGAACAACTTCAAACTTTCAGCCTTCATGTTTTCCTAGCCTGTAAGGGTAATGAGACATTTACTTCCCAGAGCAGTCAAGATGAGAGAGAGCTGAGCTTCATAAATTCAAATGTGCTCAGTGTGGTATACATGCAAATGTATCAGGTTTGTTCTATTACGTGCATATTCCACTCAGCTTATTAAATTACCAAGTTGTTTTCCTATTGAGTATGAGTTTTGTTAAGAGTCTTTGATATAAACCAGCAATTTAGTTATCGGACACCCTGCTGTGAAATATGTGTGCCTCCCGCCTCTGGTGTGAGAAGGAAGTACTGCCACACATTACGCAAATGAACAAATGTTATTCCTGGAAATACATCCAGAGAAGTTATTTGTGTTAAACTGAGAAATAAGAAATGGATGATCATCTCATTGGGATTGTATTATAGGTACCCTAATAGTCAGAGGGAAATTGAGAAACAAATTTGTAAGGAGATCTCAGTTATCTGTAAGAATAATAGGGTGGTTATAGTTGGGGATTTTAACTTTCCAAATATAGACTGGGACTGCCATAGTGTTAAGGGTTCAGATGGAGAGGAATTTTCTGATTCAGTCTGTGGAAATAAGGCAGGGCAGGTGACTGAGGTGTCAGTTGGGGAGCACTTTGGGGCCAGTGACCTTAATTTTATTAGTTTTAAAATAGTGATGGAAAAGGATAGACCAAATCTAAAAGTTGAAGTTCTAAATTGGAGGAAGGCTAATTTTGAGAACATTAGGCAAGAACTTTCAAAAATTGATGTTTGCAGGTAAAGGGATGGCTGGGAAATGGGAAGCCTTAAGAAATTAGATAACGAGAGTCCAGAGACAGTAAATTCCTGTTAGGGTGAAAGGAAAGGCTGGTAGGTGTAAGGAATACTGGTTAAGAAAAAGAAGAAAGCAAATGTCAAGTATAGACAAGATAGATCGAACGAATCCTTAGAAGAGTAAAAAGGCAGTAAGAGTACACTTAAGAGGGAAATCAGGAGGACTAAAAGGGCCCATGAGATAGCTTTGGCAAATAGAGTTCAGGAGAATCCAAAGGGTTTTTAGGAATATGTTAAGGACGAAAGGGTAACTAGGGAGAGAATAGGATCCCTCAAAAATCTGCAAAATGGCCTTTATGTAGGGTCGCAGGAGATGGGGGAGATACTAAACAAGTATTTTGCATCTGTGTTTACTGTGGAAAAGGACATGGAAGATATAGAATGTAGGGAAATAGATGGTGACATCTTTTAAAAAATGTCCATGTTACAGAGGAGGAAGTGCTGGATGTCTTGAAATACATAGATGTGAATAAATCCCCAGGACCTGATCAGTTGTACCCTAGAACTCTGTGGGAAGCTAGGGAAGTGATTGCTGGGCTCCTTGTTGAGATATTTGTATAATCGATAATCACAGGTGAGATGTTGGAAGACTGAAGGTTGGCTATCATGGTGCCACTGTTATAGAAGGATGGTAAGGACAAACCAGAGAACCAGTTGAGCCTGATGTCAGTGGTGGACAAGTTGTTGGAGGGACTCCTGAGGGACAGGATGTACATGTATTCGGAAAGGCAAGGACTGATTCGGAATAGTCAACATGGCTTTGTGCGAGGGAAATCATGTTCGACAGGGTTCCCTATGGGAGACTGGTGAGCAAAGTTAGAACTCATGGAATACAGGGAGAACAAGCCATTTGGATACAGAACTGGCTCAAAGGTAGAAGACAGAGGGTGGTGGTGAAGGGTTGTGTTTCAGACTGGAGGCCTGTGACCAGTGAAGTGTCACAAGAATCGGTGCTGGGTCCACTATTTTTCATCATTTATGTAAATGATTTAAATGTGAGCATAAGAGGTATGGTTAGTAAGTTTGCAGATGACATCAAAATTGGAAGTGTTGTGGACAGTGAAGAATGTTACCTCAGTTACAATGGGATCTAGATCAAATGGGCCAATGGGTTGAGAAATGGTAGATGGAGTTTAATTTAGATAAATGTGAGATGCTGCATTTTGGGAAAGGATTTATACACTTAATGGTAAGGTCCTAGGGAATGTTGCTGAACAAAGAGACCTTGGATGCAGGTTCATAGCTCCTTGAAAGTGGAGTCACAGGTGGAGAGGATAGTGAAGAAGGCGTTTGGTATGCTTTCCTTTATTGGCCAGAGTACTGAGTACAGGAGTTGGGAGGTCATGTTGCGGCTGTACATGACATTGGTTAGGCCACTGTTGGAATATTGAGTGCAGTTCTGGTCTCCTTCCTATCGGAAGAATGTTCTGAAACCTGAAAGGGTTCAGAAAAAATTTGCAAGGATTTTGCCAGGCTTGGAGGACTTGAGCTATAGGGAGAGGTTGAATAGGCTAGGGCTGTTTTCCCTAGAGCATCGGAGGCTGATGGGTGACCTTATAGAGGTTTATAAAATCATGAGGGGCATGGATAGATAAATAGACAAAATCTCTTCCCCGGGGTGGGGGAGTCCAGAACTAGAGGGCATAGGTTTAGGGTGAGAGGGGAAAGATATAACTTTTTCACTCAGAGGGTGGTACATGTATGGAATGAGCTGCCAGAGGAAGTGGTGGAGGCTAGTACAATTGCAACATTTAAGAGGCATTTGGATGGGTATATGAATAGAAATGGTTTGGAGGGATATGGGCTGGGTGCTGGCAGGTGGGACTCGATAGGCGTTGGGATATCTGGTCGGCATGGACGAGTTGGACTGAAGAGTCTGTTTCCGTATGACTCTATGACCTTATTTATACCAATCCATTGATACTAAGAACAGATGTCCCCAATTTTCTGAACAAGCACTCTCCCGCACTCTCTGCAGCAAATGTGTCACATCTAAGGCTACACACTTTCTCATTCCCTCCTTTTATCATTTCATGATAACAATACCGCGTATACAATTACAATTGATCCATTCAGTCCATTTGTATTTTCAACAAGTTGAGCACCTCTTCTGGTGAGTTGTCGTTCGGAGGAGCAAAGTCGGAAGGATACCTGATTTCAGCATAAAAGTTTGGACATGGAGATACAGGAATGAACAAAGCTTGATTAACAAGCTTCTTCTTTGGCTTAGGCGAAAAGCAATGCACGTCCATTTCATGCATAAACGGACACCCATGTATATTCCGAGGATGAGAACAAGGATTATCAGTATGCCTCACAAGAATCATCTGCACAGTGTCCATAGCCAGCTGGTAAGACTCCATCCACATGAGTCAGATGATGGTGGGGCAGGTATCTTCCCTGCATCTTGACGCGTTTTGTTGACGACATCTGTGTCATATGCAATGTCTTTGAGAAGTCGTCTATGTAGGTGCAATGTTGAAAGAACAAGCGCCTCCTTCATTAGCAAGGAGGAAATCTAGCATTAATTGATCCTGAAGTGTCATCATCCGGATCTCCTGTAATTCTTTGTTCATTAGTTTCAACGCGTGAAAGTTGAGTGGCAAGTTTCTCAACATTGTACGCAAGGTCACCTTTCTGATCTAGGGCCATCTCAATACCCAGCCAGTAATAAGGCCTCCCATCAACCTAGACCACCAGGTTTGTTAATGGAAGAATTCATGCAAGTCTTGTTCTTCCTCTAATTTTTGTCCCGTAGTGATTCACATCTTGGTGAGCTTTCCATTCATCATCTGCCTTAGGTATTTTATGGTGGAGGGTAAAAAGTGGTAAGGTGTGCATTAAAGCACAACGTCCATCCCAGTGATTGGGTAAATAAGGGTAGGCCTTGTTTTCACATAGCCAATGAAAGCTAAATGGAGCTCCAAGGGCACACTTCTGTGAGTGAATGATGAGTCCACTCAGAGTGAGGGCTGAATCTTGTAAACAGTGGGTGTTATCAAAAGTTCAGTTATCCAAGTGTATTACCAGATGGAGAGTAAAGGTTTGACAGTGTCTTTATAACATTTTTACACAGTACTTGCTTCACTTGCCCCATGTCGTGAGTACCAGAAGTTCTTTCAATGCACCATTCAAACAGTGGAACAATGTTAATGTTGAATCCTTTAGGTTTGTTAGTGCACATTACACAGTGACGCGCTTCTTCTACCGAATGTGTTTGGTCATTGTGGATGAGGGGTTGCGTAAGTGTACATCAGAATGATGGAAGAGGGAGCAGACAACACATGTATCGGGATGTTTAGCTTGAATAAATAAACCATTGGCAACCAAAGGGAGATTAGGGGGTGCATCGTACTTTTGTTCTTTCTTCACCTTTCCAGCTTGTCTTGTTAACTACAATAGCTACTGATTGCAGAAGCTGTATAAAGGTTTTTTGGGCCAGTAGCGGTAGGTCAGATAGGAGAAGGTTCTGTTGAGAAGGTATAGGTTAACAGTCTCAGAGCAATAGATGCCTTAGGGTTCTGTGATTTCAGTACTTTGTGTTCAATATTGCAATTTGTATGGTTCCTTTTAGAGAGGATCAGACAAACATTTCAAAGTAACAGTTTTTGGCTGATGGAGTGGATGAAGTTATGGAATCATGCCATTCATGACAACTGGCATAGATGTGTTGCGAGGGTGACAATAATATCGAAAGTGAGATTCGGATGTGCAATGTAAATAGCTTAAACAGGTTTCAGCTGGGCAGCTGCATTCATAGCTTCCAACAAGTTTCATGGAGCTGACAATGCTATGTTCAGGGGGAACAGTGGGGAAAATAATACATTCATCGGCATCAGAGCATCCTGAAGCACCAGTGCCATTGCCAGTGGAGCCGTGATTATATATAGGATAAATAGACAAAGTCTTTTCCTGGGTTGAGGGAGTCCAGAACTAGAGGGGTTTAGGGTGAGAGGGGAAAGATATAAAAGAGACTTAAGGGGCAACTTTTTTACACAGAGCGTGGTACGTGTATAGAATGAGCTGCCAGAGGAAGTGGTGGAGGCTGGTATGATTGCAACATTTAAAATGCATTTGAATGGATACATGAATAGGAAGGGTTTGGAGGGATATGGGCCGGGTACTGGCAAGTGGGACTAAATTGGGTTGGGATATCTGCTTGGTATGGACAGGTTGGACCGAAGGGTCTGTTACCATGTTGTACATCTCTATGACTCTATAAGTGGCAACAGGGTGACAAGTGGGACACGTAAGTGTTTTCACGGTATCAAGAGTAGTGTTCGGAATCACAAGAGAGGTAGTAAAATGTGTAGCGGTTAGCAGAGTGAATGTTGTTAATTTCTGCTGTTTCATGGTCATCGGGAATGTCTTGTCATGAGTGGTAGTAACGACGTCAGTGATAAAGATGATGGCAGGTGATGATATGGTTGTCGGTGTGGGGGAAGAGTCATTAATGGGCATCTAACGGGCTCATTGGTTTGGCATGTGGCATCCTCTGAAGTATCATTTAGATTGAAAAAAAAGTTCCTGTGACATTGTTCACACCAATAAATGTACATTCTATCTTAGTCTCTTTTCCATTTGATTCGTTGGCATTGACACAAATTCTGTTCATACCATTGTATTTGAAGTTTAGGTTGGAAATATTACAAATGGGCAGATTGCATCTGGGTGCATGTACTTGGGTTGGGTTTTCATCAGATGATTGCACTCGTACTAATACTAGGATTGTGAAGGTGACACAAACCTGCAATATCCTTTGTAGACCTATACTGAACATCCTTCTACTTTTCCTGCAGTTTCAGTTGTCAGAAGATCTTGATAAGGACCTTTCTAACGCGGACCTGATTTTTCTCGATTAAAGTCTTTCAATAATACATAGTCACCAGGGTTGATGTCTTTAAATGTTTGAGCTCTTTCTTCTTCCTTCCTTGGTACCCAATGATAATTAGACTGTTGATGATAAAACTGCAATGCTTTGGTTAGCTTAATTAGGTACCTGTGCATTTCTTCTGCCATGACATGCACATCAGCAGAATGTTGGGCCATCAACGTTGCAGACCAGGGAGTCCTAAGGGGTTTTCTATATACTAGTTCAGCCGCCAAGAGTCCCATTTTTTTCTGGATCGTGGTTCTCATATTAAAAAGGGCAATTGGGAGTACTTGCAGCCATTTAAGGCCCTTTCCCTCTACCAACTTGTTTAGCTGGCTTTTTAAAATGCCATTGGCTCTTTCTACAATTCCTGCTGCTTAGGAACGGTTAGCACAATGGAATCTCTGATTCATATTCAGACTCTTACATAGTTCCTTGTTTAGCTCCGAACAGAAGTGGGGCCATTATTGGAAGAGACCATTACTGGTTTAGTTTGATTTTGGGATGATTTCCCTTAGTAGAATTTTACAGGTAGTTTTTGCTGCGCAGTCAGTATAGGAATAAGCTTCAATCCATCTACTAAATACATAAATTATCACTAAGCACTTATCATTTATAACAATGGCATCTGAGTAATTCTATAAAATCTAACTGGATAGTCTCAAAATGTGCACCTGGCAAGGGTGTTTCCCCTACTGGACACTTTACTCCTTTTCCGACTGTATGTTTTAACAAATTAGACAATTTGCAGTTGCTTGTTTTGCTTTTTCTTGCAGATGGGGATTCTACCAGGTTTGGAGAATTCTGTCCACCATTCCCTCCTTACCTACATACGAATGCAAATGAACATAATCATCTAGAAAAGGCAAAAATTAATCAGGCAGCATAACCTAAAGTTCAATCCATCTTTGTTTTGCCTAATCAGAGGCACGCCCCGATGGGTCTGTGTTTGCGCTAGGTCAGGCATGGTCGGCGCATCAGAAGAAGAAAAAGAAGAATCTTCCTTTGGTTTCCTGTTCGTCATTTGAGTGACCATATCTCTTTGTTCAAAAGCTGCCTTCTTAGCAGCCACATCAGCGGCATGGTTGCCTGTAGTGACATCAGAAGCATTAGAGGAGTGAGTGGAACATTTGATTATTGCCATTGAGAGGGAAGTTGAATAGCGTGGAGGAGGTTAGCAACGTAGGCAGCATTGAGAATAGGAGGACCTGATGAGGTAAGAAAGCCACGCTGCTGCCAGAGTTGACCAAAATCATGGGTACATCCAAAGGTGTAGCAGGAGTCAGTTTCGATAATAGCTGACTTCCCTTCAGCAAGTATGCAGGCATGGGTAAGAGCAAGGAGCTTGGCTTGTTGGGCAGAACAGGATGGATCGATGGAATAAGCTTCTATTGTTTGAGACAAAATGACAATCGCATATCTTGACATGTTTGCCCTCTGGAGAGATAGAAGAAGAGCCATCAACAGAAATCTGGGTGAGCAAGCGCCTAATCCATAAGATCTTGATGTGGCCTAGTAACAAGGTCATTTATAGCAACACTGTCATGGGGAGGATCGAGCAATTCAAGAGTTTCCTCCTGTAAGAATGAGGCGGGGTTAATGTTAGAATAGTATGTGGAGAATGTGTGGAAGTGTTGCTTCAGCAGAAGTGATAAGACTCAGCTATCAAGGGGAGGGGTGTCTGTTGCATACTAACAACAAGCCACAGATGGACTAATTAGATTAGCAGTTACACAGAGCAACTGTAGCTGTCACACATGAGGTAAAAGGGGAAGTACAGAGAGATTCACAGAGATTGTATAAAAATGCACTAATATTGTTCAGGGGTGTGCCTAATTTTTGGACACCCACTCTTGCAAGAACGTATGAATAATGACTGCTTCGGAATTTGACTCGGACTAAAAATGATTTAGCATTGAGCTTCGTTTCTCACAGGTATTTAAGAGAGAGAAGCAGATTCTGAAGCAATGAGGTCTGATCGTGACTAAGACAGGCCGCAGTGAGATGTTGAGCACGTTTAGAGGTAAGCAGAGACACTGCAGAATGGGAGGTACAGACTTCCACAGTTTGATGTAACGTTTATTAGAGGCAGCCAATACCATGGTATGGATGGCTGGGAGAATCTTGGTGCATAAAGGCATACCTTGAGCAACAGGGTCAAGTTTAGTGGAATAATAGGCAAAAGGAAATCATGAGGAGCTATGTTGCTGGGTGAGAACAGCTGTCACACAGTTTTCAAGGATGGCAACATAGAGGTGGAATTGGTGATCATACAAAGGTCATCCAAATGCAGGAGCTGAATAGAGGATAGTTTTAATTTTCATAAAGGCTTTTAGTTGTTCAGGAGTGAGATCATACTGTTGAGGGGCATTAGATGAGGACAAGGGAGATAATTTTCTTGTTAGAAGGGACAGTTGGGAATTTATATTTGCCAATAATTGACGAGACCCAGAAATGATCTTATCTGTTTGGGAGTGGTTGGAGGAACAATATAAAGAATAGGATCAATACATTCAGATGTCGTGTTGATCAGATTCAAAAAATGAGAGTACCTAGGAGTTTAACTTCTTTTTGATTCATCTTAACCTTACTGGGGGCACAACATAGCCACATTGATGGAGATGGTTCAGTAAGGTAGTGGAGTCAGTGTGATTGGAAAGTTCATCCGGGCTAGCAAGAAGGAGGTCATCGACCTATTGAAGTAGGGTAAAGCATCCAGGAAATTTAAGTGATTCAAGTTGGGTGTGAAGGGACTCTGAAAAAGATGTGGGCAAGTGAGCAAACCCTTGAGGTAGGCAGGTCCATGTATATTGATGGCCCTTAAAAGTGACGGCAAAAAGGTACTGGCTATCTGGATGCAACAGAATGCAAAAAAATGCATTTTGGAGGTCAACAATAGTAAAAATCTTGGCATTAACTGGAACTTGGCTGAGGATAGTAGCAGGATTGGCAGCGAGAGGTAGAAGGGGCTCAACAATTTTATTTACTTCACGAGGATCTTGAACAAATCACCATTCCGGATATCTAGGTTTAGGATTCCGAGAAAAGGGTGTTTTGACAGGGGAATGGCATGGGACTAGGATACGTTGCTGTAAGACTCAGTAGCAGGTTGAATGCCAGCTTCAGCTTCTGGCTTCAGGGAGTATTGGGGTATAGAGGGGAGAGTGGAATTAGGTTTAGTAGGAATAGAGATGAGTGGGATTCTAGCAAGGCCCACTTCTGTTTTAGAGGCCGCCCAGACTTCAGGGTATTCTGTGTCTTGTGGATGGGCACGGGGCATGATGATGATGAAGGTTTCAGTGAATTGAATAAGGCTGAGCATAAAGTAAGATCAAACCCAGAGCAAGCATCTGAATGTTATGGGAGGTCTGATCAGCCTGTTCAAAAAGAATCTTAGCGACAATATGAGACTCCCATTCGATAGCCTAGCTGGCCTTGCAGACGAGAAGATCTATTTGGAGTTCTGGTTTTAGGTCTAGCCCCTGCAGTTTGGGCAAATTCGGTCTTGCTCTTAACTATTGAGGCCTTACTGTCAGGGTCCTTTAGTTCTCAGAAGTAACATACTTCTCGGCTGAATCATTCAACATCGCCATCTTGTCAGTGCATATTTTGGGTTTTAATAGCTTTCTATACCTGGTCAGGAAGGACAGTCATATGTAAGGCATTAAATTGGGGTGATTGTCTTTGTGGGTACTGAGCATCACCAGAGTAAGCAGCATAGCAGTCCTTAAGGCGGACAAGGAAATCCTCAGCTCCTTCGCTTGAGCGAGGTTTACATGTCACAACAACCGCATGGCGCACTGCTTAACAGAGGCAGGCAATAATCCAATTTGATCTATTAAATTCACCTGGATGCATAATCATGAGTTGGGTATGATTATCACTTTGTAAAATTTCTAAGAACTTAGTCCATTTTTCAAGTTAAAGAGCACATTTTATGAGGTTAAGTCAATCTTGGGAAGCCCCATTGTAAATGGTCCTAGTCCTTTTAATATAATTAACAAATCTTTTGGGATTCTTTCCATAGTCTGGAGCCTTATTGATGATGTTAGAGAGTTCATGAGGCTTCCAAGGTTGATGGATTTTAACAAATGGATTTTGTCCCTGATTCTGGGCAAGTGGGTTGGTGAGTCTTCAACCAGGAAATTTCCCTTTAACCATTTCATATCAGGATGAGCACGAGGACTAACATTAAGGTCCCTAAACTTTGACTGTAATTCATCAATGTCTTCAGGACTCATTTATTGTGGGGCAGTTGTACTCAAAGGTGCCTTCTTAGGGTTCCTTTCATGTCTTAATCTGAGTTGGTTCCTAGTGTGGGTGGCAATGGGATTATGGGAGCCTTGGTCATCCGTATTCTCATTATGCTGAACACGAGAGGCAGATGAGGAACAAAGAGTATGGGCCTTGGCACGTTTGTCCTCAGAATAGAAAGATGAGTTCAGGCGCTTTCATCTTATGTATGTGTTTGTTTTGGTCGTACTATGGGTGGGTTTCAAGGAAGTCCCTGTTGGGGAACCAGAAGAAGTTGGTTAACAGGAGGGGGGGGGAATCATAATAAAATGTCTCCTCCTCCGAATCTGATTCAAATTCCTTGCTTGTCGAAGATTCGTTGTCCTCTAATAATGGGTCTTTGGGATAGGTGGGGTATAAGGTGTTGTCCTCGTTGTCTGTCTGGTCCTGCACGGTTGCAGCTGCAGGCTGATTTTTATTTACTGGTTTCCCTTTTCTTTGAGACCTCTGACATTTCAGATTAGGTTGTGGTCCTCTGCCTTCTTTATTTTTTGCTATTTTTGTCTCTCGCCAACTCCAATTCTGTTTCTAAATCATGTGCTTCACATTTGCATTTTAGTTCTGCCCAATCTAATTGAAATCCTTCCTCAGTTAATGGACTGATATCTCTTTTAAAACAGTTTTATCTCCATGATGATTGCATGGATTTTTCCCATTTTTCTTTGGCTACATTTTCCCACACTGATATGGCTTATTTCTTTTTATTGCCCTAACCGTTTTTTCATATCTCTTGATCAACTTTCATAAGTAGATTTAGATCAGGTATGCCTCCCAGAGGCCAGTCCTTGTTCTGTGGGGCAACTGCACCCAAGATTCCCCTCAATTGTTTCTCATAATTAGAATACATACTCACTATCTCTGTTAGGGGACATTTGCCCTCCATCTTATCTAGGGTCACACCCATATTTATCCTACTTATTGTATACCTTCACAAAATTCTTACCGTTATCTCTTGTCTTTGCAAGGTCTCTATTATTAGTGCCAATTCGAGTATGTGAGAGTGAAATGGGGGAAGTGGCACACAGAAATGCAGACGGAGGGCAACCAAGGTATACCTTGTGGGCTTGTTGGTGTCCAGTCCGACCTTTAGATGAAGCTCCTCGTTTCCGTGTTCACTCACACATATCCCTTGGAACCCTGCTCACAGCGCCAAATTGTTAAAGTACCTATTTGAGACAGTTCAGGGACTCCCTGATGGACTTGACTTGTGGCCTCTCTTGGTTCATCCTGGAGATCATACTCTGTGGTAGTCTGGAATATAAAACTTTAACAGATAGTTTAGTTTCAATTATTACTTTTATTTACCAATGGCCTCAATGTTACACTTAGAACCAGACTTGAGCTAAGGTTCTAAAACCTTTAGCAGAGTAATGGCGCTAGCTCTTACCCCTAAGAGCTCTCTCAGGCTACTCCCCTTATTGTTGCAAACAAGCTATTTTTATACAGAAGTTGGTATTAAAATGGCACATGCCCTTAATCAGATAAGCAGCAATAAAATGGCAAAAGTTTGCAGAGGAAGAGAAACTCATTGATAGGTCTGAGTGCGCTTGACTAATTAAGCTGCATGCACATCAAAGTGGGAACCTTGATCCAGCCAGGCCCCAAATGGCCAATTGCTTCAGCTAGATAACCTTGCCTTTTAATAGTACATCATAACGAGGGAATAATCTAAACTATGTGCGAGGGTCATGAGGTAACTATGCTCAGCTAACGTGGCTAGTATCATTGTCCTACACAATGGCTTTTTCTTTTAAAATAACTTTAGATTCCCAGAATGCAAATTAAATTCATAACATTCCTGGATCTTGAGCTCCAGGGAACAACACACACATTCAATCCATGACAAGCCAGTGTTCACTCAAATCATACCAAATAGGGTTAATCTTTCCATCAGCTTCCGTCCTGTCTGCCTGTCTGTCTGTCTCTCTCTCTGTCCCTAAACTCTTCAGTCAGTGAATGCACATTACAAAAGAATGTTTTTCTCTCTCACTCACACATGAAAACATCTTCCAACTTTCAGCCTTCATGTTTTCCTAGCCTGTAAGGGTAACGAGACATTCACTTCCCAGAGCAGTCAAGGTGAGAGAGCTGAGCTTCATAAATTCAAATCTGCTCAGTGTGGTATACATGCAAATGTATCAGGTTTGTTCTATAAAGTCTTTGATATAAACCAGCAATTTAGCTATCCGAACATGACTGTGAAATATGTGTGCCTCCAACATCTGGTGTGGGAAGGAAGTACTGCCACACGTTCCACAAATGAACAAATGTTATCACCTTATTTACACCGATCCATTGACACTAAGAACAGATGTCCCCAATTCTTCTGAATAAGCACTTTCCCGCATTCTCTGCAACAAATGCTATCATCTAAGGCTACATGCTTTCTCAACAGGTTGGATGAGGATAATCCTTTCAATGTTGTTCTTGGATGTGCTGCTTTCATCACAGCCAACCCATTTTCACCCACTAATCATACCCATTAGTAGCTTTTCTTTACGCCTAACTCACTGTTATCCATTCCTTTATCTGCCCAACTGCTGTTCTCTCGCTCTGAGCTCCATCTCCATTCCCTACCTTTGATTTTCAACGTATTAACTGTCTTCTCCAAGCTACAACCAGTTCTGAAGATGGGCCAATGAACCTGAAACATTGACTTAGCTTTGTCCCCACAGATTCTGAGTTTCTCCAGCAAGTTGCTTTTTGTTTCAGATTTCCAACATCTACAGTTCTTTGTCTTTTCTTTAATGTTTCTTTGATATTTTGATTAGAGATGTCAGTGTTCATTAAAAGAATATAATAACGCCGGAACTGTGTAAAATTCACCGACTGCCCAAAAGCATATGCCTTGTCGTGCTCCTTAGCCATTTCATTCTGAGCCTTTTTCATGGATGGCCTCCTCTATGATATTTCGTACCATATCTATGCTGAGAAAGTGACTTACTCCTACTATTTTATATGAAATTACTACTCTTTTAATTGATTTAAGTATGTTGTCATCCCCAAGCAGTAAGCATTTAGAACTCTCAAATTCCTTAAACCTTTCTTTGGTCATTATATTTAGAGGATCAAGCTAACATTTCAAGAATCCACTCCCCATACCATGGATGTGAATCTACTGTCCATCCCAATCCAACAGAATGGATCTGCAACAAGGATATCTTTTACTGCGCAGAAGCTTCTTGTGACCAGTACGATTTCTTCTGCCTGATCAGTATTGCCATCTTCTACTTCTGAAAATTGTCATTTCTAAAACCTTCCATTTAGGACAATGCTAAATGCCTAATGATATTTAGAATTGTAACTAAAATGCCTATTGGCCATTCACTGGAGTCTATTCCTCCCCAGTTCTTGTATCTATCATCACTTCTTTTGGCTATGACTCTTCTTTCAAATTAAGGATTGAACCCATGTATGGACCAACTTGAATCCTTCATTTTTTTTGTGTTACTGATGAATGCCAAATGTGCCAGCAATTAATATTTTCCCAGGAATGTTTTCATAAGACCTCTGACATCTGTTCCAAATGAGTATTTCTTTCTGAAAATATAACTGTAGTTAATACTGGGAATTAATCCATATTCAACACTTCAGCACAATCCAGCAATTTAAAGACAAGCACTGAATGAGGAGGTATTTGCAATCTTGCATGTAGTTTGTTAAATTTAATTATATATTCTGTAGAATATCATTCCAGCTCTAGATATTTATCAAATCTGTCCATACCTCATAAGCATTTTTCACCTTTCTTATAAATTTTGTCCATATCTTCCTCAGTGTCCAGTTGCTGTGCTTCTAGCTCTGAGAATACTTCACTTCTAATCTGGCTTTTAATAGGAAGTGACAATGCTATGGCCATATTTTACTTTCTTTACATTTTTCTTGGTAAAGGTGTAAACAGTGTCCACATGTCCACTTCATTTTCCATTGATTGTGTGGTTGAACTTGACAAAATATTTGTGGAAAATTGTATCCCAATCATTTGAACTTGGTTTAACCATTCTTAGAATTACAGAGATTTTAGAGCACAGAAAGGCCCTTCGCCTTGTGTCCATGTTGGTCATCAGGCATATATCTATTCTCATCCCATTTTATAGTCCTTAGCCAATTGCCTTCTATGCTAGGATGTTCCAAGAGCTCATCTAAATACTTCTTAAATGTCTTGATTGTTCCAGCCTCTACCACCCTTTCAGGCAGTGAGGTCGCAATAACTACTACCCTTTCAGTGAAAGCAAAATCTTTCTTAAATTCCGTCAAAATCTGCGGCTCTTTACTTTATAGCTGTGCCCCTTGTTATTGACCCCTTGACTAAGGAAAAGCATGGCTTTCAAAAGTAAATTCACGAAGCAGCTGAAGAGAAAAATGTTGCTCGACACAAGGAAATTGATTAGGTGCAGCAACTGTATAATTTGTTCTTGCAAACATCTGACACAGACATGACAGGCTGAATGGCCACTTCCTGTCCTGGATTCATTCTATGATTCTAGAAAGCACAAATCAGGAGTTTCATGGAGTCAAGCCCCATTGCCTGGATGGCTATAGACCCACTAACAGCTTGACATCATGTAAAACAAAGCAACTGAATTAATCAGCATCTATTCACAAACCTAAACACTCACCCTCTCCATCACTTGAATGCTGGATGACTAAAGACATTGAGGGTTTGGTTAAGAAAAAGAAGGAAGCATATGTAAGATATAGACAGGATAGATCAAGAAGAGTAGAAAGGCAGTAGGAGTATACTTAAGAGGGAAATCAGGAGGGCAAAAAGGGGGCATGAGATAGCTTTGGCAAATATAATTAAGGAGAATCCAAAGGGTTTTTACAAATACATTAAGGACAAAAGGGTAACTAGGGAGAGAACTAAGCCCCTCAAAGATCAGCAAGGCGGCCTTTGTGTGGAGCCGCAGGAGATGGGGCAGATACTAAACGAATATTTTGTATCAGTATTTACTGTGGAAAAAGATTTGGAAGATATGTTCTGTAGGGAAATAGATGGTGATACCTTGCAAAATGTCCATATTACAAAGGAGGAAGTGCTGGATGCCTTGAACGCATAAAGGTGGATAAATCCCCAGGACCTGATCAGGTGTACCCTAGAACTCTGTTGGAAGGTAGAGAAGTGATTGCTGGGCCTCTTGCTGAGATATTTGTATCATCGATAGTCTCAGGTGAGGTGCTGGAAGACTGGAGGTTGGTTAACGTGGTGCTACTGTTTAAGAAAGGTGGTAAGGACAAGCCAGGGAACTATAGACCAGTGAGCCTGACGTTGGTGGTGGGCAAGTTGTTGGAGGGAATCCTGAGGGACAGGATGTACATGTATTTGGAAAGGCAAGGACTGATTAGGGATAGTCAACATGGCTTTGTGCCTGGGAAATCATGTCTCATAAACGTGATTGAGTTTTTTGAGGAAGTAACAAAGAGGTTTGATGAGGGACGAGTGGTAGATGTGATCTATATGGACTTCAGTAAGGCGTTCGACAAGGTTCCCCATGGGAGACTGATTAGCAAGGTTGATCTCATGGAATACAGGGAGAACTAGCCATTTGGATATAGAACTGGCTCAAAGGTAGAAAACAGAGGGTGGTGGTGGAGGATTGTTTTTTCAGACTGGAGGCCTGTGACCAGTGGAGTGCCACAAGGATCGGAGCTGGGTCCTCTAATTTTTGTCATTTACATAAATGATTTGTTTGCGAGCATAAGAGGTACTGTTAGTACTTTTGCAGATGACACCAAAATTGGAGGTGTAGTGGGCAGCGAAGAGGGTTACCTCAGATTATAACAGGATCTTGACCAGATGGGCCAATGGGCTGAGAAGTGGCAGATAGAGTTTAATTCAGATAAATGCCAGGTGCTGCATTTTGAGACTTATACACTTAATGGTAAGGTCCTCGGGAGTGTTGCAGAACAATGAGACCTTGGAGTGCAGGTTCATAGCTCCTTGAAAGTGGAGTCACAAGTAGATAAGATAGTGAAGAAGGCATTTGGTATGCTTTCTTTTATTGGTCAATGTATTGAGTACAAGAGTTGGGAGATCATGTTGTAGCGATACAGGACATTGGTTAGGCCACTGTTGAAATATTGAATACACGTCTGGTCTCCTTCCTATCGGAAAGATGTTGTGAAACTTGAAAGGGTTCAGAAAAGATTTACAAGGATGTTGCCAGGGTTGAAGGATTTGAGCTATAGGGAGAGGCTGAACATGCTGGGGCTGTTTTCCCTGGAGCGTCGGAGGCTGCGGGGTGACCTTACAGAGGTTTACAAAATTATGAGGGGCATGGATAGGGTAAATCGACAAAGTCTTTTCCCTGGGGTCAGGGAGTCCAGAACTAGAGGGCATAGGTGTAGGGTGAGAGGAGAAGATATAAAAGAGACCTAAGGGGCAACATTTTCACACAGAGGGCAGTACATGTATGGAATGAGCTGCCAGAGGAAGTGGTGGCGGTTGGTATAATTGCAACATTTAAGAGGCATTTGGATGGGTATATGAATAGGAAGGGTTTGGAGGGATATGGGCTGGGTGCTGGCAGGTGGGACTAGATTGTATTGGGATATCTGGTTGGCATGGACAGTTTGGACTGAAGGGTCTGTTTCCATGCTGTATATCTCTATGACTCTATGGTTCATAGTGACAGCTGTGTATATTTTTGTTTTAAACAGACTACACCGCAGAAATTTGCCACAGTCCTTTTGATAACTTCTTCCAAATTAATGACATTTATCACTTAGAAGATTGAAGATAAGAGTACACTTGCCTATTCTATTACCTGCAAATTGCCCTCCAATTCCCACAATCGTCCGATGTGGAATTGTATTACTATCCTTTCACTGTCGCTTGTTCAAAAACTTGGAGCTGAAAATGTGTTGCTGGAAAAGCGCAGCAGGTCAGGCAGCATCCAAGGAACAGGAGATTCAACGTTTTGGGCATAAACCCTTCTTCAGGAATGAGGAAAGTGTGTCCATCAGGCTAAGATAAAAGGTAGGGAGGAGGGACTTAGGGGAGGGGCGATGGAGATGTGATAGGTGGAAGGAGGTCAAGGTGAGGGTGATAGGCCAGAGTGGGGTGGGAGCGGAGAGGTCAGGAAGAAGATTGCAGGTTAGGAAGGTGGTGCTGAGTTTGAGGGATTCGACTGAGACAAGGTGGGGGGAGGGGAAATGAGGAAACTGGAGAAATCTGAGTTCATCCCTTGTGGTTGGAGGGTTCCCAGGCGGAAGATGAGGTGCTCTTCCTCCAACCGTCGTGTTGTTATGGTCTGGCGATGGAGGAGTCCAAGGACTTGCATGTCCTTGCTGGAATGGGAGGGGGAGTTAAAGTGTTGAGCCACGGGGTGGTTGGGTTGGTTGGTCTGGGTGTCCCAGAGGTGTTCTCTGAAACGTTCTGCAAGTAGGCGGCCCGTCTCCCCAATATAGAGGAGGCCACATCGGGTGCAGCGGATGCAATAGATGATGTGTGTGGAGGTGCAGGTGAATTTGTGGTGGATATGGAAGGATCCCTTGGGGCCTTGGAGAGAAGCAAGGGAGGAGGTGTGGGCGCAAGTTTTGCATTTCTTGCAGTTGCAGGGGAAGGTGCCGGGAATGGAGGTTGGGTTAGTGGGGGGTGTGGACCTGACGAGGGAGTCACGGAGGGAGTGGTCTTTTTGGAACGCTGATAGGGGAAGGGAGGGAAATATATCCCTAGTGGTGGGGTCCGTTTGGAGGTGGCGGAAATGACGGCGGATGATACGCTGTATATGGAGGTTGGTGGGGTGGTAGGTGAGAACCAGTGGGGTTCTGTCCTGGTGGCGATTGGAGGGGCGGGGCTCAAGGGCGGAGAAGCGGGAAGTGGAGGAGATGCGGTGGAGGGCATCGTCGATCACGTCTGGAGGGAATCTGCGGTCCTTGAAGAAGGAGGCCATCTGGGCTGTACGGTATTGGAACTGGTCCTCCTGGGAGCAGATGCGGCGGAGATGAAGGAATTGGGAATATGGGATGGCGTTTTTACAGGGAGCAGGGTGGGAGGAGGTATAGTCTAGGTAGCTGTGGGAGTCAGTCGGTTTATAGTAGATGTCCGTGTTGATTCAGTCGCCCGAGATAGAAATGGAAAGGTCTAGGAAGGGGAGGGAGGAGTCTGAGACGGTCCAGGTGAATTTGAGGTCAGGGTGGAAGGTGTTGGTAAAGTGGATGAAATGTTCAACCTCCTCGTGGGAGCACGAGGCAGCGCCGATACAGTCATCGATGTAGCGGAGGAACAGGTGGGGGGGTGGTGCCAGTGAAGTTGCGGAAGATGGACTGTTCCACATATCCTACGAAGAGGCAGGCATAGCTGGGGCCCATGGCAACTCCTTTGGTTTGGAGGAAGTGGGAGGATTGGAAAGAGAAGTTATTCAGGGTGAGGACCAGTTCAGTCAGTCGAAGGAGGGTGTCAGTGGAAGGGTACTGGTTGTACGGCGGGAAAGGAAGAAGCGGAGGGCTTTGAGTCCTTCGTGATGGGGGATGGAAGTGTACAGGGACTGGATGTCCATCGTGAAGACAAGGCGTTGGGGACCGGGGAAGCGAAAATCATGGAGGAGGTGGAGGACATGGGTGGTGTCCCAAACGTAGGTGAGGAGTTCTTGGACTAAGGGGGACAGGACCGTGTCGAGGTAAGCAGAGATAAGTTCGGTGGTGCAGGAGCAGGCTGAGACAATGGGTCGGCTGGGGCAGTCACGTTTGTGGAATTTGGGCAGGAGGTAGAAACGGGCGGTGCGGGGTTGTGGGACCATGAGGTTGGAGGCGGTGGATGGGAGATCCTCTGAGGTGATGAGGTTATGGATGGTCTCGGAGATGATGGTTTGGTGGTGGGAGGTGGGGTCATGGTCAAGGGGGCAGTAGGAGGAGGTGTCCGTGAGCTGGCGTTTGGCCTCAGTGTAAAGGTCGGTCCGCCAAACTACTACCGCGCCTCCCTTGTCTGCTGGTTTGATGGTGAGGTTGGGATTGGAGCGGAGGGAGTGGAGGGCTGCACGTTCCGAGGGTGAGAGGTTGGAGTGGGTAAGAGGGGTGGACAGGTTGAGGCGGTTAATGTCGCGGCTCCAAAAACTTGGAGCCTCCTTCCTAACCTCCTTCCTTATAAGTTTACCTGCACCACATGGACTGCAGGAGTTGCCTCTGTGGAGTAATTAGAGAAGAATAATAAATTTGGCCTTTTCAGCAACACCCTCCCATTAATACATTATTAAAAAGTCATATTTTTAATTAAGTAATTACCAGACTATTGAAGCTTGAAAATATAATGAACAACTCAATATTTGACAATTTGATTCGATTCACTGTTGTCACATGTAGGTAGGTACAGTGAAATATTTTGTTTTGTGTGTAGTGCGGGTGTTGGCATAAGAAACTCCAAGCACCAAATGGGAATCAAGGTAGCAACAGATTAAAATGAGAACTATCAATAGTGTGTGATAAATTAGAAATATTTTGTACTTCTCTACAGAAAAGACAACTTCTCTCCTATTGGTAAGGACTTTCACTGTCTTTAATCTTTTTAATCTTTTAGCTAGTTCTCAATTAAATTTGGGCCAAGTTGGTACAGAAGTCTGCAGTGGTGATAATGATATGAAATTTGAGGGTATATTAGTAAATTAAAAATATTAACAAGAAGATCAGGATATGAAAGTGAAAATCAAATTGCCATTATGAATAGTAGAGAAATAGACATGAGTGATCTAAGTGAGTAGGGTTTGTGTTGACTGTACAGTGATGAGTACATAGATCACTAATCTTGCAGAAGTGCAACATTGAAATGTACCCACAGGAGCCAGTCAGAGCAGTCGCAGGATCAGCGTGAAGCTGAGGGTTAACAGTGGCAGCACAGCTTCTCAATAAAAGCCTGAAGGTTGACAATGAGATTGAGCCAATTGCGAATGAACCCAAGTGACATAGGTAGAAGGCAGAGAGCTGATGGGTAGGTAGTAGGTAAGTTGTTTTTCTTTAAAGCCTCATTAAGGAAGGGTCAGAGTTGTAGTTTATTTGATTAAAATGATAAATAATTTTCTACATGGCTTATATTTAGGGTAACTTGGGTATGAGTATTTTAACTAAGAATATACCAGGGGAGCTCAGTTCTACAAGCTGCATGGCCTACAGTATGTGAGAATTCTTAGACACTCCTGCTAGTCTGGATGACCACATCTGCAGGAATTGCCACCAATTTGACCGGCTTGAGCATGTGTTTTGGAGCTTGAATGTCAGCTGGAGACAGCACTCCATTCATAAGACTGACATTTATGTGGATCACGTATTTTTAAATATGGTCACCTTACAGTTTAAAGAAGTGCAGCCAGAGAAGGAATAGATGGTCACCAGTCAGAAGAAGGAGAGCAGGTGGGTTGTCAGGAAAGCACCAGACTGCATCTCACTCAAGAACAGTTTTTCTCTGTTAGAAAATGATCAGAATGATAGTTCCTCTGGGGAGTTCAGCCAGACCTTAGCTTTTCAAGGTGCAAGGAGAAAGGGAGGAAGAACAATAATGGTGGTGACTCAATCGTCAGATGGTTAGACAGGCTTCTGCAGATACAGATGTGACTCCACAATGGTGAGTTGCCTTCCCAGGGGAGAGAGGAATACTCAGAGGTTATGGTTCATCTATGTAACGGTGAAATAGGTAGAAAGTGGGGTGAGGTCCTACAGCAAGAATTTAGGGAGCTAGACAGAGATTTGAAAAGCAGGACCTGGTGGGAATAGACAGATAGAGCAAATGAATGCGTAGCTGAGGAGTTGAATTGAGAAGTTGAACGTATTTCATCTATGATTCAGTTAAGAGCATTCTCACTTCTGAGGCACAAATTTTGATTCAAGTTCCACTCCAAAACTTGAGCAGGAAAATCAAGGCCAATGTCACATTGCAGTATTGAGGAAGTCTGTACTGTCAGTAGTGCCACTCGTTGGATGACATGTTAAGTCGGACTGAATATAATGGATTTCGTGGCACTGTTTTAAAGAGAATCCTGAGAGTTGTCTCTTGTGTCCTGCTCAATATTTATCCCTGAATGGCATCACAGGCAGCATGTTGTCTGGACTTTGCTCAACTTCTCACAGACAGCAACGTGATAATTTAGCAGCTGGGTTTCCAGCATTACAACAATACATTACACGTGTTACATTTCAAAAGTACGCCAGTGGCTGTAAAGTGCTTTCAGTATCTGGTAGGTATGAAAAATGTGCAAGTTAGTTTTTTCTTTATAATTACAGGCAATTCTTGGACAGTTGGAACTGACAAAAGGTCGGTGTTGGAACAGTCAGTGTTGTTTTGTTTTGGGGTTTTTGAGTCCCTCTATACAGCAAAGGTATTACTTTAACCGTGAATATGTTGAGTTGTCTATTGGACTGCAGGATGGTACTGTGCTTGTTATTGAATGGCTTATTATGTTACAACAGATAGATTAAGTTCGCGGCAGACATTCTGACAGCCTTGCTCAGTCTGTAATTGATCCACAAACCCTTTGAATGTTGGGAGTTGACTTTCCATGTAATGTTCAATGTACTGTGTTTCATGCCCAGCTAGCAACTGTGTAAAAGGTAAGCATGTTTCAGTATGTTCTCAGTGCTGTGAAAGCGTTTATCTGTCCATGACAATGAATCAAAGGTGTTTCAGCATGCACTATGGCGTTTGAAGTGCAAAGAGACCAGTGTGTTAACAGTGTCAATGAGATTGTAAGTGAGCTTTAGTATGTTAAGTGGATAGGTGAGTGGAGGATTTGGCAATATCTGTGATAATTGTGGGAGTGGGGATGGAAGGACTTCCATAACATTCATATGGCTCAGTGATTAGCATTGCTGCCTCACATCACCAGGGACCCAGATTGGATTCCAGCCTCGGGTTACTGTCTGTGTGGAGTTTGCACATTCTCCACGTGTCTGCATGGGTTTCGTTCGGCTGCTCTGGTTTCCTTTCACAATCCAAAGTTGTGCTGGTTAGGTGAATTGGCCATGCTAAATTGCCCATAATGTTCAGGGATGTGCATTAGTTTAGGGGTGTATGTAAAGTAACAGGGTAAGGGAAATGGTCTGAAAGAGTTACTCTTCAGAGGGTTGGTGAGGACTTGTCAATCAAATGGCCTGTTTCCATACTGTAGGGGTTCAATGATTCTATGATATTGTACTTGAAGGAGGAAGTACCCTATGTCTTGCTCAATTACCTTGCAGAAGTCATTAATTTGCAGATGGTGTAAAAGTGGCTGTGTGATTGAGAGTAAGGAAGAATAAGCCATAAGAAGATACTAGTGTATCTATCCGGTGCACAGAAAATTAACTAATTCAACATTACTTGTAGTCAGGTCCACACACACCTGTATGTGTGCATGGTCAGATTTGCACTCACACAGACATTATTATGTACACCTGTACGCATACACAAAGACATTATTATGCATGCCCATGTATGGATTCACTGACATGTGCACAGTTATAACCACATACTCCATTGATCTACATGTGTAATCAAATGCAGAAGAACCATGAAATGGAGAGAGATGAGATGCATAAGGAATATGAAATGTTAATAAGCAGATACGGTCAGCAATTAGGAAAGCAAATGAAATGTTGGGCTTTATTACAAGGGCGTTGGAGTACAGGAATAAAGTCTTTTAACAGTGTTTTTGTGAGGTCACAATACTGTGTATTGGTTTCTGGGATGAGGGTATCTGTTCTGTGATTAGAAATTGAGTAAGTTGGGTTTACAGTCTCTAGAGTTTAGAACAATGAGTGATGAACTCATGAAAAAACTTAGAAAATTCTGAACGTGCTTAATAGTGTAAATCCTCAGAGATTGTTTCTGTGATTCAGGGTATCTGAAACATGAACACATTGATAGGATAAGGGGCTTCTCATTTAGGATTGAGATAAGCTGAAATTACTTCATTCATAGAGTTTTGAATCTTAGGAATTCTCTATCCCAGGGTCTTGTGGATGTTCCGTTGTTGAATACATTTAAGGCTGAGACAGGTAGATTTTTGTCTCAAGGAATTAGGGATTGGGGCAAGACTGGAAAGTGAAGCTAAATTCTAGTTCAGCTATGTTCTTGTTAGATCAGGCTTAGTGAACCAAATGGTCTGCTCCTTATTTAATCTTGTGTGTTCTTGTATCACTCCTATCAATGCTAGAGGCATAAAAAAAACCTGGAATCCAAGGTAGACAAGCAGGAGGCTGAAAGAACACAGCAAGCCAGGCAGCATCAGAAAGTGGAGAAGTCAACATTTTGGGTGCAACCCGTCTTCAGGTCTGAGAGTAGGTGTAAGGGGAGCTGCAGATAAAGAGGGGTGGTGGAGGATTTTGGGTAGGGAGAAGGTCTGAGTGGTGAGCTAGTGATAGGTAAACACAAGTAGAGGGTAGAACCTGGTTGGTTGATAGGAGGAATGAAACCGGTTGGTAGCAGGAAGGAAGGACCAGAGGAATGGAAGGGTGGGGGATTGGCTGTAAACAGAATCGGGGGATGGAAAAGGAGGTTATTTGAAATTGGAGAAGTCAATGTTGAGTCCTCCAGGCTATGGGCTGCCCAGGTGGAAGATGAAGTGTTGCTCCTCCAATCTGATTTGCTGTGGCAATGGAGGAGGCGGAGGATGGTCTTGATGGAAAGGGAATGGGAAGGGGAATTAAAATGGGCGATAATTGGAAGATCAAGTCGGCTTCTCTGAGCCTAGCTGAGATGTTTGACGAAATGTGCCTTGAGTTTACATTTGGACTCACCATCAATGCAGCAGATCAAAACTTTGCAATCTTGTAACATTTATTGTGAGCGGTATTGAACAACTAAAACAACTAATCCAAAAAGGAATAGGAGGGCCCATAAATATCCACATCCTCAATGATCCAGCATATCAGTGCGAAAGGTGAGACACTTGCAATGACGAATGTGCAGGTTAAGTGGACAATGAGGTTGGAATAGTATATATGGCCTTCCCAAAGGTGTTTGATAAAGTGCCACATGATAGGCTTTCCAACATAATTGAAGTCTATACAATGGTGGCAGCACTGATACCAAGCAGAGTGAGTGCCAGGAAACAGCAGCATTGGTTGTGTTTTGGACTAAAGGAAGGTATAGAGAAAAAATCAATTTTTGGACCATTCCTGTTTACATCCAGCTCTTGGCATTGTACTTTAGAAGATGTAAAGGCAGTAGACACTGTGCAGAAAAGATTGACAAGGACGGCTACAAAGATAAGGGATGTCAGTTATGTAGACATGATGTTTATAAAGGCGTTTGGCATGCTTGACTTCCTTGTTCAGTCCTTTGAGAGTAGGAGTTGGTAAGTTACGTAGAGGTTATACAGGACATTGGTGAAGCCACTTTTAAAGTTCTGTGACCAACTCTGGTCACCCAGTTGTAGGAAGGATATTATTATGCTCAGAAGAGATTTACCAGGATGTTGCTGGGTATGGAAGGTTTGAGTTCTAAAGAAAGGCTGGATAGATTAGATTCCCTATAGTGTGGGAACATGCCCTTCAGCCCAACAAGTCTACACCGACCCTCCAAAGAGTAACCCACCCAGACCCATTTCCCTCTGTCTAATGCACCTAACAGTATGGGCAATTTAGCATGGTCAATTCACCTAACCTGCATATCTTTGAATAGGAGGAAACCGGAGCATCCGGATGAAACCCACGCAGACACGGGGAGAACGCGCAAACTCCATGTAGACAGTCGCCTGAGGCTGGAATTGAACCTGGGTCCCTGGTGCTGTGAGGTAGCAGTGCTAACCACTGAGCCACCACGCCGCTGGTTGGGGCCTTTTTCAATAGAGCATAGGCGGTCGAGTGGAGACTTTATAGAAGTTTACAAAATAATGAGGGGTATAGATAGGGTTAATGATAGGTGTCTTTTCCATAGAATGGGTATTTTAAGACTGAGGGCACATTTTTAAGGTGGGAGGAAAGAAATTTTAAAAAGCCATCAGGCGCAAATTTTTTACACAGATGGTGGTTTGTGTGTGGAATGAACTTCCTGAGTAAATGGTGGATGTGGGCATAACTAGAATGTTTAAAATACATTTGGATAAGTACATGAATAGGAAAGGTTTGGAGGGAAATGGGCCAGGAACAGGCAGGTGGGACTAGTTTAGTTTGGGATTATGTTCGGCATGAACTGGTTGGACCAAAGGATTTGTTTCTGTGCTGCATGACTCCAACTCTATGACTGTATTCAGCCAAAAGAGTGAAGTGGATCATCCATCTTGGCCTCTTACTGTGTTACCTACTATCATCGACATCAGTCTTCGGCCAGTTCAGTGTACTCCAGGGTGATATTAAGAAATAACTGAAGGTATTAGATAAATGAAAGTTTACAGGTACTGACAAAATTACAACTGTAGCACAAAGTACGTGCTCCAGGATTGACTGTGTCCTTAGCCAACATGTTCCAGTATAGCTACAACATCAGCATCTATCTAATAACATGGAAAATTGCTCAGGTATTGCACACAAAAAGCAAGACCAATACAATTCAGCTGTCAGAGTATCTTCAATCATCACAGACCTATGGAAGATCTTGTGGACAGAGCTATCCTGTGGCACTTTCTCAACAACAACCTGCTCACTGATGCTCAGTTTGACTTCTATCAAATCATTACAGCCTTTGTCCAATCATGGAGAAAGCTGATTTTCAGAGGGGAGGTCAGAGTGAGCGTGCTTGGTATCAAAGAGCTAAAGCAAAACTGAAGTGCATGAAAATTAGAGGGATACTCTTCACTCATTGGCATTATACACAGCACAAAGGATGCTGATTGAGATTGATGGCTATGTCAGTCTCAAACAGTGCTGCAGGATTTTCTCCATTTGTTGTCCAACCATCTTCTATTACTTCATGAGTAACCTTTCCTCTGTTGTATGGCCAAAAGTGAGGATGTTTGCTACTAATTGCACAGTAATCAAAAGTGCTCAACACCTGTCAGATGCAGATTGAGCCTTCATGCAGTGGCACTTGGACCATTTTAGTATGGATTTATGATCCCAGCTGATGTTACTACTGGACATGTTACATCCCAGAATGAAATCTGGTTTGAAAGCTCTTTTTTTATTTTAGTTAATATAATCGCTAATGACTAAAACATGGTAACATGAGGCTGTAGATTCTTTAACAACAGATGTTTACTACACAAAACAACAAGTTATTGAGACATTGAGGATAGTTTACAAATTCATAAAGTACATAGCAACACAAAATCTCCAACCTACTTCCCAACACTATCCATTTGCAGGAATTAAAGTCCAGAAAAATTATCCTTCTATGTCAGAAATTAATATTCTATATGTTATGAAGTTACCACCAGACAAGTCAAATCCCAGATTGGAGCCTGATTTGATAGATTATATTTTGATTTGTTGTGGTTTTAACAAAGTGGTCCCTCAATAAAACATCGACATGCAAAGCTGCAGGTTTTGCTTTAATGATAAAACACAAGTTTAGTAACAAAAGAAATGAAGATGAGGTAGAATAGACCAAACCATTTATTTATATAGAAATTCAAAGATTTTAAAACCTTCAGGAAAAGCATATTCAAATTACTCTCAAAAAATCCATTATAAATTGGGAAGTGACAGCTATTTTGTGTCGTAACCGAAATATACCCTGATGTAGTACACAATCTTTATTATTCATCGGCATGGGGTATGGACTTCCTGCATAAATCAAAAATGCTGCTTCTATATAACTCTCCTATTTACCATGTCAGATCGCGAGCTCAGGCCAACCAAGTCGATGAAAAAAGAAAAAGACAGGTTCTGGGGCCAACCTCATGAAAACGTGGATGTGCAGGTAGTCAATCAGTGGGTAATGAGGAGTAAATGTACCCAAGACACTACTTGTATAATACTCAACGCGAGTCCCTCTATCTAATAGGTCAGCAGGTTGAAGTAAAATTTGACTTCATCTTTTAGGCTGGAACTGCAGATAGCTTTTGCTGGAACTATCATACACCTGAGCCTCATTGTACTCAACTTTAAGTAATCTGTTCATTAATTTTAAGCAATGTCTGGTCTGGGAATAACACTAAGCCCTCACTCCTAGTTCACTACACATCATTCCTTCTCAGGAGCATGAGTCGATACGGCCATCCTATTCCAAAGACTTCATGGAACTGCTCCACTCAGAGTATAAACTGAAATCCAAAAGTCTTCCTCTTTCATCTATGGGATATCTTAAGCTTAACAAAACATAAGTTCTAGGAGTCTGTAACAAACCTTGAGGCCTCATTATTTGCATTGCTAAGTCACAAAACAATTTAGATGAACAAAAATCCATTAATAGTACACAAAATCCATTTACTGCAAAGCTAAGCCTCAAAAACTGTACCAAAAGAAACTATCATGGCTACTTCCAAGTTAATTACTAATTTCAAACACAAAGAACACTAACTGGCTACTAACACAAAACCCCTAGAAACACAAGTTCACATTAAGTAATTTTTAAAAAATCACATACTTAATTGTTTCTTTCCAGTTTCTTTCCTGTGAACTGTGGAATCTCCTTGTATGAATACCCAAAAAACTGAAAGCTTCAATTTTCAAAGTTTCTAATAATCCCCTGCAGATTTCTAACTAAACTCTTGTGGTTGCAAAGATGTACAAACTAAAATTCTGCTGAGTAACTGATTCCATGAACTGCTCTGAGATACTCTTTTCTCAGATACAGACTATATTTGCTTCTGACCACAGCCAGGTCTCTGCCAGACTGCCCTAAGAACTTTCAATCTTGCGATTTTCTAAACTAAAATCAATCCTTGATTATTATGAAGTGCAGACAAGCTAATGCATGATATCTGCACTAGTTATTATAAACCCATAGTACAAAATATTTTATTCCATTAACATACCAGAGTTTGATGTTACCTGCTCTCTGACATACATTGTGTTGGGTCATTGTTCTGAAAGGATTCTCTGACTTTTTAAATTTAAACTGAAAAGACTTCTCAAAAGTGACCTGTGCTTAAATGTCACTATTTTAAAAGCCAAACACCAAAAATAATCTATTATATACCTTTCGTCATAATGGTTTCTGTTCTTTATATAATCTCAGGCCACACATTTAGGTTACTTTTAAACAATGTTTTTTCCATAGTCTGTGCATGTTGTACCTCAGAACAGTCATATCACAGGACTACTGATGTCCCAGTGACATCACAGCTTACTTCAGAGGCTCGTCTAATATTCATTAACCTCTATGCCTACTTCTCCTCTGAAATACTTCCCCGTTTTCCAACATTATTAATTTTTCTTTGTATTTTCTTAAGATTATTAACTGAAGCATTTAACTAAAAGTATTCCCATTTAACTGATTGTGTTTCCAATCCCCCAGCTCCCAAAGTCAACTGTTCACAGAGTCAAGCACTATGGGGATCTCACAATTCCTCCTGATCTTGTCATTTAAAATGCCATATCATGCAATGGCCTGGAACTACTCCTGAAATTAAACGAGTAGAATCAGTAACATCATCCCAAATCTCATTATACTTAAAGGAATAGGAAGAGTTAAGAGGGATATGGGCCTAGTGCTGGCTAATGGGACTAGATTAGGTTAGGATATTGGTCGGCATGGATGATTTGGACCATAGGGTTTGTTTCTGTGCTGTACACCTCTATGACTGTATGGCTTTATGACTGATTTCCAATGGGTTGAGTAATTGGGAACTGAAGAACAGTGATCCATTGAAAGTCTACAACTAGTGCTTGACTGGACACCAATTAATCTTTCCTCTTCCGTGATTTCTTCTGTTAAAGAGAAGAGCTCATTGAATGCAAAGTAGCACCACCAGAAACGAGGTGTGAGGTATAACCGTTCAGCAGCAGTAGCAGTATAACAACATGGTGAAGTTTTTGCAGAATACTCACATGTTTAGGAGTGGGAGAGAGGAGTGTGAATCACTGGAATGTCGGCAGAATACACATTCACTTCTTTAGAAGACTATGATTAACAAAAATCTCTTCAGAGATTGCTGCCTGCACTGGAGGATTTGCAGTTAGCACTGGCAAGATTATGTCTGTAGTTATGGCAGAGCATTTGGGATGAAGGATGATATGAGATGTGCTTCACCATTATCTGCTGTTGCTTTTGACAGTATGTCCGGGACACTAGACAAAGGTAAAGAATATTCTCAGATCTCACACTAAAGTGGAAACATCATTCTTATGCTTCAGTATTACTGAAAGCTTTTAGTGCATGTCCTGAGTTCTCTATAATTTTAAAGGTGTCATTAGGCACATTTTGTTTGCTGCTTGTTGAAAGATCACTTTGATCACCTTGTGAATTTGAAGTACTGGAACTTCTATCACATCCTCAATAAACACATACGCGTAGTGTTGCTTCATTAACGTTGTTGGTCACATATACCAGCAATATCTCACAGGAGAAGGTGAAGAATTTTGCTCACCCTGATGTTGAAGAGTATTAAAAGGATCTTAATTACTGTTTTGAAGTCTGAAGAGTCAGATGCCACACGATTCTCTTCTTGAAATGATGAAACTGGACCTGATAGTGATGTCAGGCTGTCCCCCCCGATCTGTATCCAGGTCAGAAATTCCAGAAGACAGGCTCATCTTTTTCTAATACGGCTAATGGAATATCATAAAGCTGATCAAACATATGGAAAAGTTGAGAAAGTTCTCCACAAATACAGTCATCCAATCTTCTTGGCATGAAACTTCAGTAGGTTGAGAAAAACTGGGAATTCTTCTCAATTAGCCATTCAATCTTTTATGTGGGCTGGTCCTATGGTAGCCGCTATAAAAGACCTAATTGGACTCATGCTTGGTAACTTAGCAAGAATTTGTTATGATTCTGATAGATGTAATTGCACTGTAGATAATTACTTAAAACAGTCCTTCAGTGGAGAGGTGTGGCCTCCAAGAACCTGAATCTTGACTTTTGATGGGCATATAGTATGAAACCTTTCTAAATTGTCAGGCAGCACAATAATGGTTGCTCTTTTAGACTAGATCCCCTGCAGTGTGGAAACAGGCCGTTTGGCCCAACAAGTCCACACCAACCCTCCGAAGAGTTGGCCACCTAGACCTATTCCCCTACCTTATATTTACCCCTAACTAATGCAACTAACACTATGGGCAACTTAACATGGCCAATTCACCTAACCTGGAAATCTGGACCACCTGGAGGAAACCCACGCAGATACAGGGAGAACGTACAAACTCCCCACAGACACTCTCCTGAGGTGGGAATCAAACCTTGGTCCCTGGTACTGTGAGGCAGCAGTGCTAACCACTGAGCCACTGTGCTCTTGAATTTTAAAAAGTATCAAATTCCTGATTTTCTAGTATAATAACCAAGAATCCTGCTCTAGATCATCAACTTCTTCTGTTCAGCCAACAATATACACTTAACCAAAAACATGTGTACTTTCTATAACTCCTTTCTCATTCTCTTGTTAAATTTGCTGGATTCTTCTTTATTCTGGAGGTAGTCTGTTTGATCTTCTTTTAAGAGTCATTTGCATTGCAAAAGTGTTGGAAGTGATTGTATCTTTCAAAGTGAAAGCATTAGATGGCGCCTGCTCGCTAGTCTTGTTGCTTGGATTGCCTTCTTGCACCACAGTTCCAGCACTTCAAAATGACAGGTCCCACCTTTTCCTTGATTTTGGTATGCTCCTCGTTGGGTGAGATGGACATCTTTGAGAAAAGCCAACTTATGTGTATTGATTCTGTCTTCACAAAGAGGACACAAATAATCTCCTAAAATGTTGGTGAGCACAGATTCCTGTGGTGAAAATCAGTATTAGTGGGGGAACAGTGTTGGGGAGATTGATGGTATTAAAGGCTGATAACTCCCTAGGGCCCAATAATCTACATCTTAAGGAAGTAGCTCACAAAATAATAGATGCATTGGTGGTCATCTTTTGACATTCTATATACTCTGAAATAGTTCATATGGATTGGAGGGTAACTAATGTAATCACACTTTCACAATTCTTCCTGCGTTTACCCTGTCTAGTCCTCTTAGCATTTTATAGATTTCTATCAGTTCCCTCACATTCTTCTAAACTCCAGTGAATATAGTCCTAACTGGTCTAGTCTCTCTTCACACATCAGCCTTGCCATCCCAGGAATCAGTCTGGGAAACCTTCATTGCATTCCATCCATAGCCAGAACCTCCTTCCTTAATAAGGGAACCAAACTGCACACAATACTTCAGGTGCGGTGTCACTAGGGTCTTGTAGAACTGCAGCAATGTATTACTGTTCCTGTACTCAAATCCACTTGCTATGAAGGCCAACATACCATTTGCCTTCTCCACCATTTGCTGCACATGTGTGCTTATTTTCAGTGAATAGTGTTCAAGGACACTCTGGTCTCATTGCACCTCCCCCTTTCCCAATCTATCACCTTCAGATAATAATCTGCCTTCCTGTTTTTGCTACCACATTCATCCACCATGCATTTGCCCACTTTTTCAACTTAACCAAATCACACTTAAGCATCTCTATCCTCCTCACAGTTCAACCTTCTATCCAACTTTGTGTCATCTGCAAACTTGGGGATATTACACAGTTCCCTCCTCCAAGTCATTAAGATTTAGTTGGGTTTCAAGCATTGATTCCTATGATACTCACTAGTTACTGGTTGTCACTCAGTAAAGGCATACTTATTTCTACTTTTTGTTTTCTGTCTGCTAACTTGCTGTCTATCAATACATTGGTCAGTACACTGTCCCCAATCCCATGCACTTCCATTTTCCATTCTAATCTCTTATATGGGAGTCTATCAAAGCCTTCTGAAAGTCCATTGGCTTCCCTTTACGAACTCTACTGGCTGCATCCTTGAAAAGACAATTTGTCAAGCATAATTTCCCTTACATAAATCAACACTGACTCTGTCTGTTCCTGCCCCTGCTTTCCAACTCCTCTTAAATCTTTAATAATGGACTCTCTACCTCCCTCAGCCAAACCTTTGACGTAAATTCAACTATATTACAGCCTGATTATGGCATCCCTGCTCCAACTGTATTTTGTTTTTTAATAGAATTGAGTTACAGAGAGTGTTAGGGACAACTATCGTTGCTCCTATGGTTTGTACAGAGTTAACTGAATCCTAATAGGCCTCAGTAGAAACCTCTGTTAGACAAGACAAAATCAGCGACAAAGGTAGAAATTGCTGGAAAAGCCCAGCAAATTGCTGACAGCATCTGTGCAGAGAAATCAGAATTAACATTTTGGGTCGCGACCCTTCTTCAGAACTGGAGTTCCAGTTAAATGTTAACTCTGAATTCTCTCCACACATGCTGTCAGCAATTTGCTGGGCTTTTCCAACAATCCCTATTTTTGCCTCTAATTTACAGTATCCACAGATTTTTTGGTTTCTATTTAAGAGAAAATCAGCCCGGCTCCAGTTTCTCCACATTTCCCAGAACGTGCAGATATTGGGTCAGGGCAGTTTTGGGTTCAGCTGTGATGCCCCTTCTGGTTGAATAGCCTGTCATCAAATGAAGAATGTAATTTATGAGGTATTGTGGGGCAGCAGCTTCTTCTTGTACTCTCTATCAGAAGGCAGGACCTCAGCATTCATTTGTTAAGCCCCGACAAAATGCTGTAAGTTTTTTTTACAGGAGGCAGTCTTGTGGCATATCTAGCACCTTGGAATCATACCCCATGGGTTAGTGTCTTCAGGAGGGAACATAAAAAATCAGAGAGAGAAGTTCACAAAAGGTTAACAGTTGACCTGTTTGAGTTAGTGCTGCAAGGTTGCAGCACTCCTGCTTCAAACCTCCAATGATGGGAGAAAATGAGGACACTATTAGCAAGCGTGGAACACTGTTCCACAGGGAGTCGAGAGAACATGCAGCATGCCCAGAATAGGTCTGAGTTTATAGTTTAGCATAAACTTGCTATGTAGGGTACTGGAATTAGGGCACTGCCTTATTTTGCAGAATTCATTCCCAGCTCACAGTAATTAGGTTAAAACTGATCAGACTCTGGATACAAAACGTCTCTGAAATTCTGTTCTTGTAAATGGAAAGGCAGCATTCAACCTTGCTGAGCGAGTTTCAGAAGAGTTTTTATGTCCTTTCTTCTGACTGATATTCAGATGAAGACCTATTAGAATTAATCTGTTTCATCAAGCAGTGGAATGAGTTTTAAAAATAAAAAACTGAATGAAATGCAGTAAACCGTAACCAGCTGCTTGGTATATGTCACTAATTTGAATTGCTTCCTTTTTGCACGATCTGTGCAATTCCTTTCCCAATCCATTCTAAAATCTTTGAATGTGTTTTTACCTGCCACCTTTTTGTCCCCAGTCTCCAGATATCTAGGTTTGAGTATTTACAGTCCTTCTTTTACTCATCTGATAGCACAGCACGGACAATAACCTGTCTGTTAATTATGACCAATCCTGCATCCCTCCTTTTCTTCACATCTTTCCCAATACGATCTCTTGATTGTGAAACTTCTATGTCCCAGACTGCTTGTGCTAATCTGTCCCAAAACTGACACAATGACATGAATGGTGGATACACTCTCCTTTTGTGTTAGAAAGTTGCTGATTGTAGAAAGGTGGCAGTCCTGCAGTGATCCTGCACTTGGAGCAGCCTCAATTCCTTGATAATGGAACTTCTGCACCCTCAGGGACAGGACATCCTGTATTGCAGAGCTCTTGGCTAACCTGATTATCTGATAGCACCGGAGTCCCAGCATAATAGAACAATGAGTGTAGTGGCACTGGACTATAGCTAATTCAGGAAGGAAAGACATGTATCCTGGACCTGAAGTCATTTATGTCCATACAGGGACTGGAGCTTCGAGCAAGGAGCGGGAGGGTTGAAGGGGGTGTGTAGGCAATGGGGCTTGAGTTTTAGAGGTTGGACAGGGACACTGGTTGGCAAAGGGAGGAAGGATAGCATCTCACAGAGTTGCCTCCAGTGGGCACAGGAAACTGTCTGAAGGACCTAACCCCTCCTTCCATTCCACCTGTCAAAGCTATCAGGTTGGTCACCTTCCACCTTGCCCTCTATGTACTACAATGGTGATGGCCAAATAAGGTCCTTAAGTAACACTTGGGTGTAGTATTGAGTGAGTACTACCATTTTTTGGCTGAGACGTTAAGCCAATGCACTTTCTACTCTCTCATACAGATGTAAAAATCTCTAATTTTATTCCTTCTTTCTGGCTTAGTTGCCTCCCTTCTTCGCAGCTTTAAACCAGCCTTACCAAAGTCAAAAACAGCATTCTCTGTGACTCTGACTACAGCACATGATCCCACCAGAAATATTCAGTACTGTTTAATACGATGAACCTTGCAAATTCCTCCATTAGCTCTCATGTGGTATCTGGCACAGTGGGATTGCTCTTATGTGATTCTGCTTCAATCTGTCCAAATGTAGCCAACAGATCCCTACCAATGATATTTCTACCCACCCTGCAACATTCCTCTCAGAGACACACAAAGTTCTATACTTTTTATTCTCATTTTTACAATGGTCCTTGTGAACATCACTTGTAGGTTTGGGACAGCTTTCATCTATCTTGTGACACAACGAAGCTTTCAGTTACCACTATGTCTCTCTTAGTGTCATTGATGAGTGAAACTTTTCTCGAACAATATCAGGAAGATCAATTGTTAATTGTATAATAATTGAGTGTTTAATTGTGTTCGGGTGATGGGCAAAATCATAGAATAGTTATAACAGCGAAGAAGGCCACTTGGTTTCTGTGCTTCTGCTGGTTTTCTCCAAGGACAGCTCAGCTAGTCCCACCCCTTCCTGCAGGGAATAAACTGAGAATTTGTTTGTGCTTCAATATCATGGGGCAGACTGAAATTGGAGTTGTTGTAATGTGTGTCTCTATAAATAAAAGGTTGGGCATTAACTCTGTCCTTCACCACCTGGCTAATCTAAAATATGTTCACCTTGTACTAATATCTTTTAGGGAAGGAAATCTGAAATCCTTACCTGGTCTGGCTCATATGTGACTCCAGACCTACAGCAATGTTGTTTACTCTTGACTACTCTCTGGATTATTAAGGATAGGCAATAAATGTTGGCCTTGATAGAACTGCCCACATCCCATGAATGAGTTTTTAAAAAGTTATGATTTGACTGGATGTATATCTGTGTCTTGAACTTCTGGAAAGAATAGTTTGCAAGGCAAAGATGACTGATTGCAGCAAAGGAAATGTTATATTTGCAAAGAACACAGGCTGCTCAACTGGAGTCTTAGAGTTTACAGTACGTTCAGCGAGTGGTCACATAAGCCAGCTATTGGATTTGAACACAGATAGTCAAAAAGGTGACAGAAGTAGCAGCCTATGTCCTCTATTTCTCTGAAATTCTTCTCAAAATTTCAGAGTTGGAAACTCACTGCAATGCCTCATCACTGCAAGTGGAGGATCCAAAAGGAGAATTGAAATCTATGTCACTGTCTGCAGCAAAGGATGTTCAGCTAGCCTTAACTGATCCAGGAAGACACCCAGTACGTACAGCTTATCTGCAAAATGACCTCAGCTATAGACACCATTTGGACAATTTGTGAATAATTTATTTTCTGAATTTAGCTATTATGCAAACTACTTTTCAGATAACACTCTGCAGAGTTGTTACATTATCCCCCAGACCTGGAGCTTATCTGTGCATGTTTGTTTTAAGAAGGTAGTTGAAAATTTTTCATGTTTTAAACCTTTTCATGTCTTTACATCTTTGCTTTAGTAAGTTTGAATTGCAATAATGTAGTTCTTTATTTGTTACTAAAGGAGTCTGGTTGACTTGTTTCTGATATGTGATAGTATCACTTCGCTTTTTTAATTCAAACCTTTCTATGATCACTAAAGGAGTGGGATCAGGAATGGAATCAATTCACCCTTCCTAATTCAGTCATAACAAACAGAACAGATAAAAACATTGCTTTTGCTATTTGTGTAAATCCCCAAACTCCTGGTGTCTAGACCATGCAAATAATATCCCATTTGTTTTGAAGTTGGATTTCAAACATGTCCATCACCAAGATTGCTGGATTCCACACCTGTAGGATTCTCTGCTTCTGCTCCTTCTGTAGTTACTCCATTGTTTAAAGTCTTCTGTCATATGCAAATTTGATTTATTTAATGCCCTGTTTACTGGTAGGCTGTCATCTTCCTTGAAATCAATTTGTTCAAAACTTAGATTTTCTAGCCTACACTGAATTGAACTCACCTCTCCCCCATCCTAGCCCATGTACGTTGGCTTAAATTCAGAAATTTTTCCTGGTCTTAAAAATCATTCACAACCTTGACCTGACCTATCTTTTCAAACTTCCTATGATTGTAGTCACTTGCTAACTCCGAGCTTCTGTGTTTTCTTTTACTTTGCTCAACTTCCAACCAAGTTAACTGTACTCTCTGGAGTTCCCTCCCCAAACCCATTTGTAGTACTCAAACCATTTAGCAAAAACCTCTGGTCAACCCACTGAACCTGTCGTGGATTGATGCCCAATTCCTTCCTCTCTGTGAAATGTCTTGGAACATTTTTTACAATACATTTTTGCTATTGTAGTCATTTTACCGATGGTTAATCTCTCTTATATACAGAGTGTGGTACTATATAGGATGGACCAAAGGGCTAAAATTGTTGATGATATTTGACAGCTGCATGACCTTGAATGAGTCATGTGAACATTCCCGAACGTGCCACAGACAACGCAATCAAAAGTTGTTTTCTGCACTAGTAAGCAGTTTTGCCTTCTGTATTTGTTTTTCTGTGTCTTGCTGTTTGTCACAATATATAAGAAAGAGAGTTTCATTCCAAGTCGTCAGATTTCACCTCAGATTGGGATTGCAAACGGTGCCACCCATCGATCCAGACAGAAGGGGGTGAGGCTTATTGTTTTGTTCTCCTTCCTTTTTTATCTGGGGGTTATTATTACTCAATAAATGTTCCTTTTCTCATCTTTTATTATTACTCAATGAATGTTCATATTTAAGCAAATTGCTGTTGTCGAGCCTTCTCTTAACTACATTTGACCGAATCCAAAAAGAACCGCTTGGTTACACTCTATGATCTAATACTGGTATGAAATAAGTTCTGCGTGTGTTTTACTCCCTTAATTCTGATATATAATGGCTCAGGTCGTCTTCTTAAAGTCATGGGGCCTTCTTGTTCCTCATGTGCTAGTCTGCTTCTTTAGTAAGGCATCTTGTTATAGAGTCAGTATGTATACTGGAAAAGATTGCTGAGGTGTATCCATTATTGTTAAATCTCACATCAATTTCTGTAATTTGGATGTGGGTACAATGTAAAGGAGAATACAGGATTTCTATGCCTCAAGTAAAATGGGATGTGCATTCATCCAGGTAAGAGAGGAAGAGCCAGTTCCCCCCTCTAAACAGAAAACTGGCTTTATGTGACATTGTTGTTTTGTTGGTTTCCTATACTCAGATGTATTGAATATAAAGCCAGCTCTGCCTCTCTCCATGTACCAGGCAGAGCTGAAATTAGATTTTTAGATAGATAGCAGCCTCAAAAAGAATGCAAGAATGAGCTTGTATTTATTTGTTAATTACTGCGTCCCCTTGGCATTCCAAAGCAGCCTGCAGAAATTCAAATACTCTTTGAGTGCAGGCAATATTATTTTGTTGAAGATTGCTAATTTTCCCAGAGTGAAGTACAACAAACTGGAAACAAATGAATAACAAATGATCTTCAGTGTTGTGAAAGCCTGTAACTAAGACCTGCTTGAACATTGCCTCCAAAATACCTCTAATGATGTAATATTCCTAAGATTTTGTCCTGTACTATCAGGTCAGATTATTACTCAAATTTATAATGGGACTTCAACCCACAAAATAATTGAGAATGTGCTGCCAACTGAGGGAAGCTGACTTTAGAAACATAATGAATATGGATCATCTGGGATAAGCCTAAGTAGTACTGAAGCTGACATTCCAAATGTGAAAATCCCACTTAAGGTAACATCCTGACACTATTCTGTCTACTCCATACTTACTCACTTGGTACAACGTGGGAGTATTTCTTTCATTAGGATTGGGACAAAAATCATTTTTGTTTAAGGGTGGTGGCTTTTATCAATGTATTTTGCATTCAAATGAGATGTTTTATCAGGGGAGAAAATCAGCAAGTCTTTTCTTAATGTTTTATGACCTGATTCAATTGTTCTTCCTTATGCACATAACTGGTGAATAAAATTCTATTGACCTGACACACTGACATCAGTAACAATTCATATTTGGTTCAGTTTTCTTGTATTTCTGAATTATATTGCAAGTTTTCTATCAATTGGAGAGGAAGTTAAGTCTCTAAAGAGAAGGCTGAATCCACATACCAATGTTGAGGATAAATTCAGTGCAAAGTGTTTAAATTGGTCTCTTCAATTTCATCACCAAAAAAAATCCTTAATGAAATCTCAATTGAAAATTTCTGAAAACGGGTCAATTGTGGGAGAACAGATGTAGTATCTTAATTCAATTTAAAGTGTACTTTTTCGGTTGTCTCTGTAGTTAAATTGGATTATTTGTTCTTTCCTCATTTTTGGTTCCTGTTCCCTTACATACCAGGGCATTTGTGACCAAGAGATGGAATACACTACACCTTCCTCTCCATTAAACATTTCAAAACTAGAAGCTAAGTGTTTGAACATGTGATTCACTTGTTCTGCCCTGATAATATTGAATACATGAAAAAAACAGATGGAAATACATTTACATGCTAACTCAAGCTATTATCTGCTGTGTGAAAATTCCTTTTTGGTAAATGTGCAATAATAATAGGATTAAATTAGATTACCAGCTGCCATCTAGAAATACCCAACTGTTATCCCTCATCATTATTTCATAAATCATTTTGTCTTCCTGGAATCCATTTTAGGTGTTCATCACTGCTCGTGAGAATAACTTATGTTCCCAGTTCCATTTGTTAGTTTAAAGAAATTGCAATCTGCTGTAAGCCTTCTATCTCATGGTCCATGACTAATAGAACAAATTTTTTTCAGGTGAAGCTAGATGACCACATGTGGGAGAAAGGAATAGAAGAATATGATGATAGGGTGAACGGAAGTAAGGTGGGAGGAGGCTTGTGTGCCAGATAACACTGGCATGGTGTAATCTCAAGTACACCTCTGTGAATAACTTACTGTTAAATAGTACAGGGGTCACACTGTATCTATAGAGTTGCTGTTTATTTAGCAGGACAAATATTAATAGCTGTGTTTTTGTTAAAATTGTGCTTTATTCAGCTGGGTCAGACTTTGCTGAATCTTGTAAACCTGTGCTGTGTTAAATTTTTTATCTTAGTTGAACAGTTGATTTCTGCACTGCAGTTTCTTGTGTCAGACTAACGTTTCTGAATATGCAGTCAGCAGCAGGAATCCTTGATTGTAATTCAATTCCCAAAGCTGTGCAGGGTCAGAGAAAATCAGTATTCACAAACTCTGCAATAACTGTCAATTGAAACAGAAGCGTCCGACTGAAAGTCCAAGTCTTAAACATTTTAAAAACCTAAGGAATGAATGGGCGGATTGTGGTCACAACTTGCGCTAGATTTAACCAGAGTTGCTCATGTTATATGTTCCTCAATGGGATGACCGTGTACCTCAACTATCAACCAGGCAATTGGCTCTGTTATGTATAATGTTGACATTATCTTCAAAACAGATATCAGTTATGTTGTTTACTGACAAAAGGTAGCTTGTCATTCCTCTTCAGTACTTCATTTGTTTCTTGTCATTGTGCTCTTTTTCTTTCCTGAAGTGTTTGATTCTTATGGGTCTGAGTGAAGATATGTCTCCTCATTCCAGAATGATTCTTATCTTAAGGCTATGACCCATGATTCTGGTCTGTCTAGATATAGTGAAAAAAGATTTGTATGTTACTAGAATAGAATAGCCTTCATTGTCACATGTACTCAATGAGTAATGAAAAGTTTACATGTTACAAATTACAGCACTTACGTAAATACAAAAGTAACTAGTCACAGTTTCTTTATTTACAAGATTTTAGACAATACAGAAATAGAATGTCCAGCATTATAGAAAAGAGTTCAGTACAGCAGACTACACTGACACTTTGTTCCAGTCAGCACTGGGCCCTGGCACACACTGTGCCGGCAATATGCTACACCAGGAGGCCACTGCTCCAGGCCAGGAGGTTGGCATGCCACTGTGCCAGCGCGGGAATCGTTGTTTGCTGGAGTCTGGGAATCGTTGCTCCTCGTTGGAGGTTGCCGGAGGCCGGGAGTCATCAGATGCCGGGAGTTCAAGTGGGGAAAATAAGGGAGGAGACGATGAAGAAAAAGAATCACTCGGAAGAAGACAAGAAGAAGAGCTGATTGAGCGGATGAGCTTCAGCTGGTGTGTCTGACTCTGCCACCATCTTGTAACATATAATGAGCATCTGTATACATTCTGCTTTATCTACCATTGCCATTTTTAATTGATATATTGGCAAGGAGAATTTTGATTTTTCTAGATAAAGTCTAGTATTACCAAATATTGGCAAGGAGAATTTTGAATTAGTGACGTCAAAAGTGAACTCGCTCAGACAATCACAAAGGCCAACCTCCCATCTATAGAATCCATTTACCAGGTCCGCTGTCAAGGAAAGGCCGAAAGCATTCTTAAAGAGCCATCCCGCCCTGGCAATGTTTTTCTACAACCTCTACCATCGGGGAGAAAGTACAGAAGCCTGAACACACGCACCAGCCGGTTTTGCAACAGTTTCTACCCTACTGTTGTTAGAATACTGAATGGACTCACAAATTCTTAACATTCGCCTGTACCTGTGTTTTTGTTTTTGCCACTATTTACCTATTATTTACTTACCTATGCTACTTAATTCTATGATCTGCCTGTATTGCTCACAAGACAAAGCTTTTCACTGTGCTTCAGTACATGTGACAATAAATTCAATTCAATTCAATTCTATGATTTAAGCTGAAGATTCTCATGCTTCGTTCCATTCAGCCTTGCCCAACGTCTGCTTTACAACCCCAAAATGTATAGCACTATTGTGTATAAATAAAGTATAAAATCTTCAATTGTATCAGCAAAGTCATCTTTGAAATCTTCAATCATTACTGGACATGTATGGACTGGCCAATGAATACTGTTAAATCATTCATTTCATGACCTGAGCTCCAATAACCAGATTCCTTCTGAAAGTCAAAACCAGTATTGCTAGGTAAAGAATTGTATCTTATAGTATCTTAAGTGTTGATATGTTTAATTTTTGTTGTCCTTCTCTCCAGCAATAGAAGCAGCTATTTATGATTTTTCTTGCATTTGAATCAATTGAAATCTTGTTATGCTCTAAAATATTACCTGTTTTCAGCACCAACAATTTGGTGATATTAAGCTAGACTTTGTCCAGAAAAATACATATTAATCTACATGTTGAGCAGGAAAGAGGCTGGAGATTTTGTGGTAATTGGATAACCACCTGATGTCCAAAGTCCAACACCAATGTACAAGGCACAAGTCAGGAATGTAATGAAATACTTGCCTGTTCAACACAATTGCAGAACAAATCAGTCCACATGATCAACAGCTCATCCACGAATCCCAACATTCGCCCTCTCCTCTACCAGCAGAACATGGCTGCAAGTGGTACAGTGTAGCGTGTGCAACTTACTAAGGCTTCTTTGTTAGCAGTAGACAAATCCATGATTTTCAACAATTAATGGACAAGGGCAACAGGTACATGGGTGTGGGTGGCATGGTGGCACAGTGGTTAGCACTGCTGTCTCACAGCACCAGAGACCAGGGTTCAATTCCCACCTCTGGCAACTGTCTGTGTGGTGTTTGCATATTCTCCCTGTGTCTGTGCGGGTTTGCTCTGGTTTCCTCCCACAGTCCAAAGATGTGCAGGTTAGGTGAATTGGCCATGCTAAATTGCCCGTAGGGGAATGGGTCTGGGTGGGTCGCTCTTTGGAGGGTCAGTGTGGACTTGTTGAGCCGAAGGGCTTGTTTCCACACTGTCAGTAATCTAATCTAATCACATTTTTCAAATTTCCTTTCAAGTCACAAAGTATCACTGGAGAAAAGAGGTTGAGAGGAAATTTGATAGATGCATTCAAAATCGTCCGAGGTGTGGACAGAGTAGCTATTCCCATTGGCGAAGGATCAAAACCAAAGAACTATGATTTAAGGGTGGCACGGTGGCTCAGTGGTTAGCACTGCTGCCTTACAGCATCCGGGACTCAGATTCAATTCCAGCCTCATGCGACTGTGTGGAGTTTGCGTATTTTCCCTGTGTCTGCATGGGGGTGCTCTGGTTTCCTCCTACGGTCCAAAGATGTGTAGGTTCGGTGGATCAGGCATGTTGAATTGCTCATAGTGTCCAGGGGTGTGCAGGCTGGGTGGATTTGCCATGGGAAATGCAGGATTACAGGGATAGGGTAGAGTGGGTGAACCTGATGGGCTGATTAGCCTGCTTCCACATTATAGAGATACTATGAAAGGTGATTGTCAAAAAAAAAGCAGTGATGACTTTAGTAAAAACTTTCATACAATGCAAGTTTTTACAATCTGGAAACACGGCCTGACAGGATAGTTGGAGCAGATCAGTTGTGACTTTCCAAAGAGAATTGGATCATCTGAAGAAGAAAAGTTTGCAGGCTGCATGGTAAAAGTTGGGGAGTAGCACTAGTTGAATTACTGTATCAGAGACATGGACATGATGGGTTAAATGACCCCCCTCTATAATCATTTTTCAATTCTATTCTGTGACTTAGCTGTATTATTACTGATCCTTTCTCATTACTGGATCAAAATCCTTGTACTCATGGTACATCACCACAAGGTGTGCAATGGGTTTTGAAGATGACCTGCCTACATCTTCTCAAAGAAAAATAGACATTGGCATTAAATGGCAGTCTTGCTAGTGATACTCAAATCCTAACACTAAAGACAAAAAGTTGCAGAAAAAAACAGGCAGAGGGATTCAGGAAGGAATGGGATTGACATATATTGTCTTCTTTCAGAACCTGCCTCATTGCCATTCCTTTATTGTTAATACAGTACTGTGACAGGTGGTGTCCTGTGGCCCTGAGGTGTGATCTTTGTTGTCATCTAACCCTAACATTCAAATTCTACATCCACTGTTGGAAGTCGCATGTTATAAACTATATATCACTGAGTCACCATTTATTGCTGTATGAGTTACACGTCTCAAATAAGAATCAATTCAAGCAAATTTCTTTCTCTTACTGCCTGGTTTACTGACCTATTTTTCTTGTTTTCTCCCCACACCCCCTCCCTACCCTTTCTTGAATAGCAAGGTCCACAGAGGCCAGTATCCATACATTAAGTCACCCGTTTTTTTACACATGAGGAGTCATTGACACTGATCCAGCATCCTCTGAGCCAGCTCTTAGAGTGAACTGAACCTCTGACACTCCTTTTTTTTCTGCCAGGATGTCTGACACTGCTGTTTGTTTTTTTTAAAAAAAAAACCCACCCTACCACCTAACTGCGGTTGTGCTTATTTTTCCCCCGGCACCCATGTTGTGTGTGTGCAGGTGTGAGACACAGTGAGAGACACAAGGTGTACGAATCTTTATTAAATCTCCACCACCAGGAAGAAAGGAAATACCCTAGTGGCCAGTGACAAGCAGTGCCCTTCACAAAAGGCAATGCTGTGTGATCAAACAGTGAAGGGGAGGGCAGGGATTAAATCAAAATAGAGTTGGAGGGGGGACACTCGTGTTTATCTGTCAGCCAGGGCACCCTGAGTGGACCAGATTAACAGTCCCAATCAGGGAAACTTATATTCTGTGAGGTTCTTCCGGCTGACCTTGTTAAAATCAGGGATTGTTCCAGTATCTAGGGAGTGCTTGAAGATCAAATAAAATGTTTCTTATCTTTATTTCCACTTCTTCTATTATCTCAGTATCCAGGCCATCAAATCCAAGGGATTTGTCAACTTGCATTCTTACAAATTTCTCCACTATTATTTCTTCATTAATACTAACCTCTTTAAACTCCCCATTCTCACTTGACCTTTGATTTTTCATTATTTTAGAGTGTTTTTTGTATCTTCTACTGTGAGAGTATATTGAAAAATGTTTCTTTCCATATTCCCCGTTATTATAGTTTCTGTCTTGGCCTATAAGAGATCTGCACTTGTATGAAACATTTTCTTTTACAAACTGCAGAAGCTTTTACAATCTTTTTTTATGTCTCTTGCTAAATTACATTCATCTTCTATTAAATCTTTCTTTTATAATTTCTTGGTCACCTTTTCCTGAAAACATTCACAATTTTTAGATTTATTATACTTTTACACACTATTATAAGATACCTCCCCTGTTCCAAAGCTAGCTTTACCTTTGAATTTTTTTATGATTAAATCTCTTAAGCGGCTTTTATTCTTTAAGAAAGTATATAGTTATTGAGATTCATGGATTATCTCCCAACAAATTTCAGAAAGAAAAGACTGACAGGTAAACTAAGATAGCTGACACTGTCTACATAAAAAACCTAATGACAGTTAGCTTCTGTCACAAATCACTACAATGCCGGATTAGTAATTACTTCTTATTTCAGTTTTGCAGCATTTGCAGTTCTCAAATTTTTAACTTCGTATAGGGTGTTTTTTTTCTTCCCTGTGCCTGGAATTTAGAAATGTAAAGGTTTATTTGATTGAGGCTTTCAAGATATTGAGGCAAAACAATGGGGTAAATCAAAGTAAATTAATTACAATGGTTGGGGAATCAAGGACTGGGGGACATAGCCTAAAGTTTGAAATCAGGATTTGCAGGGAATGAGTTTAGGAACACTTTTACATGAAAAGGCCATGGAAGTTTGATACTATCCTCTACAAATAGCATTTGATGCTAGGTTGGTTGTTAATTTGAGTTGGACAAATTGGTGCTCAACAAAATTATTACAGGATAAAGTAATAAAAGATTTGTGATAGATTTATATCACTGATTAACCATTATCTAATTGAATCGCAGAAAGGTTTGATGGGTTAAATGATCTACTTCTCTTGGCAATTATTTATTAAACTTCTGGGCAGGAGTGCAGCTTTTGTTGCTGATAGTGTAGCACTCGCCAGAATCGAGATTAGCTCTGGCCATTTTTTGAGTTATTGTAGATGTCAACAGTAGCAGAAGCACTAAACAAATATTTGCTGTATTCAAAGTTTGGGAGAAGATTTGTAGTTCGGGTGCTCGTTGTTGTGTTTCTGTTCGCCGAGCTGGGAATTTGTGTTGCAGACGTTTCGTCCCCTGTCTAGATGACATCCTCTGTGATCTTTCCTCTGGCATTTGTAGTTTGCAGGAACCGGAGTTGTTCATATGTGGCGCTTAGGCGGTTGGCACAGGATTCCCATTTTCTGGCTTGTCTTAGTGTCTCTCGCCTGTGGGTGTTCAAAGTTTGGGAGAAACGTCTGCAACACAAATTCCCAGCTCGGCGAACAGAACCACAATAACGAGCACCCGAGCTACAAATTTTCTCCCAAACTTTGAACACCTACGGGCGAGAGATGCTAAGACAAGCCAGGAAATGGGAATCCTGTGCCAACCGCCTAAGCGCCACATATGAACAACTACAAATGCCGGAGGAAAGATCACAGAAGAGCTTCACAGGAGGCTCCCAAGCACTGAGGATGTCACCTAGACAGGGGACGAAACGTCTGCAACATAAATTCCCTGCTCAGCGATCAGAACCACAACAATTTGCTGTATTTTCCTGTACACTGAATATATATTTGTATAGGTATTGGTGAAAGGGTTTCTATGAAGATAATGGATAATGTCAGATATTGGTGTAAGGATCCTCTTGTAAATTAAAGTCTATCATTATCAAATGTTGTATTTAAAATAAATACTCAAATATAGTACTCTTTGAATTACATAGCATTTTATGATAAAAGTAGTATATTCTCTGACTCTCAATGACAAATGTTCTGAATCCATTATACGTAATATTATGTAGAGATATCTAAATTGTACTTCTCATTGATTAGCCAAAGGACTTGACAGTTTCTTACTTTTCAAAATTGCAATTCTATTGTTTTCCTTTACGCTCCTCTTCAAAATATTTTTCATCTCATCTTTTGTTTCTTAATTCTTTCTCTCTGCTGTTTTGCTTGGTTTCCTTTTTCTTTCCCTGTATCTCATCTTGTCCTTTGGACACACATCCAGTTCCTTGATTCTGTTTCCACTAATCTTCTGAGAATTCAATTTCCCCTTCTCTTCCCATGTTAGTTGAATTGCCCAACTTTTTTTTCTGCGCCAAAGTCCTTGAACATATTGCTGCCTCCCAATTTTGTTTCCATCTTTCTTAGGACTCTGTGTTTGAATCTCTCCAACCTGTCACAGTACAAAAACAGCTCTTATCAAATTACATCCCATGAGACTGTGACAAACGTACATTATCACTGTTCATTCGCCTTAACCTGTCTGCAACCTCAGTTGGTTTTAATCTTAAATAATTATAGCTAGAATCTCTCACAGTGGCATTTCTTTCTTCTCTAGCAATGATTCTTTTGATGTTTCCCAAGAATTTAAGCAAAATAACTGCACAGAGGTTGGGTCCTGTCACCAAGTCACCCTCTATTTACGAGTGCCCAGTACACTGGCTCTGGCCAGCCAGCTTGGAGCCAGTCCTCAATTGAGGAGATTTTAATCATTTGGTTGTGTTGGTCAGCCAAGACTTTCCTGACTGGCCCAGGTTAACAACCCTGATTGAGAACCTCTTGGTTAATGAGGTCAATTTGGTCCCAATCATTACACTAAGTGTAGAACCTTCTTATTTCTTATGTATATATAGCTTATCTGAAATCACACCAATATCAGTTGTGTTGACAACAGCCAGCTCTACCTCACCATCATATCCTTCTGTTTAAGTAATCAAACTGCTTTTTGGACATTAAGTACTGGATTGGTAGAAATTCCCCTTTGGTGAATATTGGGAAGACTAAAATAATTTTGGTGCCAGCTTTAAACTCTATTCCTCATTTGCTAACTCTATCCCTTTCCCAGGCAAAAGGAGATAAAACAGTTTGTTCACAATATGGTGTCACGTTTGACCTTAAGATAAACTTTCAACGTCATTCTTGCCATCATTGAGATATGCCTTCATCATTTCTACAGTTGGCTATTCCAATGCAATTTTGCTGGCCTCCATATTCAACCCTCCATAAACATGAGGTAATGTAAAACTTTGCTGCTTGTACTAAGTGTTATTCTCCTATCACCTGTGTACTTGCATTGGCTCCCGGTAAAACAACATTTTGATCTTAAAACCTTTATCCTTGTTTTCAAGTCACTTCATGGCTTGACCCTCCTTGTCTCTTTTTTCTCCAACCCCATAACCCTCTGAAATATCTGCACTCCTCCAAATCTTGCCTTATGTGCATCCTTGATTTTAACTGCTTCACCATTGGTTGCCATACCTTTAGTTGTGGCTCCAAGTTTTGAAATAGCCTCCCTACACCTTTCAACATCTTTGCACTGCTTTCCTTTTTTAAAGCATTTGCTAAAACCGATATCTTTGACCAAGCTTTTGATTATCTGTCCAAATATCTCCTTATGTGGCTCAATTTTATAAATAATGTCCCTGTAAAATGCTTTGGGACATTTTATAAAATAAAAAACGTCTGGATGTAGGTTTGCTCGCTGAGTTGGAAGATTTGTTTTCATACGTTTCATCATCATATTGGGTAACATCTTCAGTGAGCCTCCAAATGAAACACTGGTGGTGTAACCCACTTTCTATTTATATGTTTGAGTTTCCTTGGGTTGGTGATGTAATTTCCTATGGTGACATAATTTCCCATGGTGATGTCATCTCCTATTCAGGTTAGTTTGAAGAACAGGAAATGACATCACCATAGGAAATTATGTCACCACAACAAATGACATTGCCGACCCAAGGAATCTCAAACATATAAATAGAAAGTGGGCGATACCACCAGTGCTTGTTTTGGAGGCTCACTGAATATGTTCCCTAGTATGGTGACGAAACCTCTGAAAACAAACCTTCCAGCTCAGTGAGCAAACCTAAACCTCAAACTGACCGACAAACCTTCTCAAAACTCATTAAAAACATCATACAGTCATTGCATATAAAGGAGGTGATGAGGGGTATCACAAGACAGAAAACAGAGCACTGCAAGCCACATTTTCTGGTGCACATCTGGGAAGGTGTGGTATGGGAATTCTGGGAAATCTCTACTCTGGATTCCCTGCTAATTAACAAGAGCTACCTGAAACCAATGAGTGACTACAATTCTTTAATTGCATTACATGTGCCTTCACAAACTTCTGTTTATAGCTTTCAGAACATTGTAAATTGAAGTCTTCACCAGTTGCAATGTAAGGTTCATATTGAATTGTATACTTAATCTTTTTTTATTTTGCTTTATCATTTGCTCTGGTTTGAAATGGCTGAGAGGTGACATGATGGTCAATTAAGACCTGGGACTTGATTAACCAAATGTTTCATTGACTTCAAATGCTTCAAGATATTAAACGAGCTTTAGTGGCAATTTTAGTCATGAATGAAAGTAGCCAGCCTGTGTTTACGAGACCCAAAAGATGACCCCTTAATAGGATTCCAGAGAAAATAATAGTGGAGGAATCCTAGACATGGTACCAGGCTAACATATTTTCCTTGCTTTGGCTCTGGAATGTTTATGAGTGAGTTGAAGTTGGAAGGTGGATAAACATGTTCAAACCAGGGATCATGGGACTCGGACATTGCCTGGGCAGATGGTTATGTGGACAGTTCAAATCATAGCAAAGTAATGATTGGATTAAAACACAATCTCTATCACAAGACTGGAAAGAGTGTAAAACATAACACCAAGCATTTAAGGTGTAAAGGGATTTGACTGGGTGCTTGAAACCATCCTTTGGACAAACTTCTCAAGAAGAGATTGAGAAGAGACTAGAAACATTGTATTGACTGAAAAGAATACATAGAACATAGCCAAGAGGGGTAGTCCCACAGAAATAGTCTTTCTAAGCAGAATATAATGGTATTATTGTAGTGCTTTAACACTGCTGCTCAGCTATTCGCATAATTCATGTCTTACTTATACTGAATAAAACCTAACCACCAATCCAGATGTCACTTCAAACAATTTTAAACAGGATTGTGAAGGGGTTAATTGAATCTGACCCACAAATTCTAACAGTACTTCATTTTCTTTTTATCCCTGCCATTTCAAACATCAATGTTGCATTTTCAATTTTTTTTTACTACAAATCACCTCTCATCTGCCATCCCCTCTCCTAATTGCTTTACCCCTACCCCTTCTGTTTGCTGCATCTAAGTCTGCCATTTCCTAGCTCCTGCCACATTTTAATTCCATATTCATTTTCTGTGACCTCTCCAGCAGTCTGCAATCTTTTTCCCTCAGGCCCACTCTAAAAGATGCAAAAAAAAGATTCAAAGTGAAGTTTGAGTGTCTTCATGGTACAGGCTGTTATTAACAGACTCTGGGCAGAATCATATAGGAATCTGAGCAGTGTAGGCTACAGCAAGTTGGATGGTAAAATCAAGCAACAAGTACAGTGAGGCCCATCTCAACAACGAGATCATCTCGCTCTATCTTTTATGCTTTTCATATGCAGCAGGGTGAAATTCTCGCTAGGTAACAGTGAAATGCCATCTGGCAGGGGTAATGCAGGTTAAATACCTTGTTGACGCCACAACATACATTAATATTCAGAATCCTAACTTACCAAACAAGCCAGACATTGGGAAAAATTGGCAAAGGAACCAGAATGAGCACCTCTGAACCACCGCCAGGTTGGACACTGGGCACTGAACACTTGCCCAAAATATCGATTCTCCTGCTCCTTTGCCCCACCATTGGGAGACTAGGCGTTCAGTTGTATAAGCCCCAGGCTCTGGAATTCCCTCCACTAACCTCTCACATTTCTACCTCATAAAACGTCTGTACCTAAGCCAATCCAGGTCAGTGAACACAATGGTGGTGAGTGAGCAAAGCTTAATGTAAGCTTGAATATGAATGGATGCCACCTGACCTGCTATGCTTTTCTAGCACCACACTCTCAACTGGGCAACAACATCTCAGGACATAATCCACTGGCCTTTGCCACATGCACCTTTTGTCCATGGATGTTGACATCTGGCATCTGCTAATCCAACATGACCATCCTGACTCTTCTACTGTTCACTGGTGTTGCTCTGGAAGCACAGACTTCCACTGCAGGGCACACCGTCAACTGGTATTGAAAGTCTTCAGTGAAACTCTTTGTACATAGGCACTACAGCTCGCATCGTGGACCAGTGCTTCTCAGGTCTGCCCACTTGGTCTGAAAGCATTAACTCACTTAGAAACTTCATGTGTGTTCATAGCAACCCTGCCTTGCCATGCCAGTTAGCACCGTCACAAAATCAGGCCTTGTTGGTAAGTAACTCAGTTTAGAGGATGTTGCGATAAGGCAATGTGCTACATCAATCTCATACCTGCTCCACATGCCAGTAGCTTACTTAGCAAATGCACTGCATGCAAGTTAAGAAGACAACAACGTCTTAGGAGCGTGGTCCTCAATGAAGTTCTCGCTGGCAGCCATCAGTCAGGAGGTCCCAACTTTGTAAGTCTAGGTCAGCCTCCCATACAAGTACAGAGAATCTTTCTCTTCTTTGCCATGATCTGACACTGTCAGTCAACAAACAGGACAGCTTCAGAATGCCAGTGCTTGGCTGGGTACACAGTAGCCTTTTAAATTTGGTGCAGGATGCCAGCATTTCAGCAGGTATCTGTTGAGTGGCGGGTTGTTGTGGGAAAGGCACATGGTTAGATAGGGTGGAAAATCAGATGTAAGAGACCCCATGAGGATGGGGTAGGTAATTAATGCATGAACTTAGCAAAATAACAGCACCCATGAAAAACGCTAGGCCTCATGACAAAAAGCCCTCCAGAAGATTGATACAACTTAGACTTAGTCCAAAAAAAAGCTTCAACCTTCTGATTTTAAAATAGTATTTTGCTGCACTATTGCTGAATATTGTAGCCAGTGCTAAGTAGCTTGTGCTGTACCAAATGCTGAAAGTAGGTCAAAGCAACTTGGTGCTGGCCCCATTATAAGGCTAACCTCTAATCACAGTGCAGTCACTCTATGCAGCACTAGCCATAGCCTGGGCAGACTGGCTCCACAGTATTTCCACTGACTTGACACAAACACAGCAAATGCACCAATTGCCTCCTCCCTGAAAATGGTTACAGCATATTCACTGGTTGAGAAATCTACTGAAATTAGTTTTCAAATTCTTCCATAATCTGCTTTAAGATCTCTGTATTACTGCAAGTCTGCAACCTGTGCATCTTCAATTTCCTTTGCCCCACCATTGGGAGACTAGGCCTTCCAGAGCCTGGGGAGATAAGCCCCAGGCTCTGGAATTCCCTCCACTAAACTCTCACCTTTCTACCTCATAAAATGTCTGTACCTAGACCAATCCAGGTCAGTGGGTATAGGGGTAGTGGGTGAGCAGAGCTTAATGAAAGCTTGAATATGATTGGCAGATAATTCAGACTTTATGGAAGATAGGAGGCTGATCAGGCAGCCATTGGTACAATCAATATTGTAAACATTTCTTTCATTTAAGTGGACACCCTTTGGTCAACGATACTTTGGCATGCCTTCTCCATTGAGGTAATCTTTTCTTTATTTGCTCCTGTCTGTGGTTATCCCTCTGACTCAGAAAATCAGGGAATAATTAGGATAATGTCGTTAATACTTTGGAAGATGTGGACTTGAAGTGGTGACTGGCTTACCCTCATTCATTGGTGTGACAACGTTAGCCCTTAACCACACTTGCATTACAAACAGACACCAATGGACCTATTTAGTTCTCTTCTTCACCAAAAACTCTTGGTGAGATCTGAGTTGATTGGTACATTTGTGATGTAGATCAATGCTGATTTGCACTCAGGACTTTAACTCGATCAATCTTCCTATTATATTTGGGAGACAATGATGGCTTCTTGTGTCCAGTAATCGAAAATTGGTTCCACTCAGTTACTTATGTACAGGGTTTAGCCTCACTAAGACCTTATAAGTCGATAGAATAAACCAGTTAGTGCGCTAGCATTTCCCACCAGAGATTTGGATTCAAACTATAAAAAGGTAAATTTAGAGCTAATATCAGGAAATACTGCTTCACATAGTGAGTGTTCAGTATTATGTATATTTCAATGACCAGTGGAGTGCCACAAGGATCAGTGCTGGGTCCTCTATTTTTGTCATTTACATAAATGATTTGGATGTGAGCATAAGAGGTACAGTTAGTAAGTTTGCAGATGACACCAAAATTGGAGGTGTAGTGGACAGCAAAGAGGGTTACCTCAGAGTACAACAGGATCTGGACCAGATGGGCCAGTGGGTTGAGAAGTGGCAGATGGAGCTTAATTCAGATAAATGCGAGGTGCTGCATTTTGGGAAAGCAAATCTTAGCAGGACTTATACACTTAATGGTAAGGTCCTAGGGAGTGTTGCTGAACAAAGAGACCTTGGAGTGTAGGTTCATAGTTCCTTGAAAGTGGAGTCGCAGGTAGATAGGATAGTGAAGAAGGCGTTTGGTATGCTTTCCTTTATTTGTCAGAGTATTGAGTACAGGAGTTGGGAGATCATGTTGTGGCTGTACAGGACATTGGTTAGGCCACTGTTGGAATATTGCATGCAATTCTGGTCTCCTTCCTATCGGAAAGATGTTGTGAAACCTGAAAGGGTTCAGAAAAGATTTACAAGGATGCTGCCAGGGTTGGAGGATTTGAGCTACAGGAAGAGGCTGAACAGGCTGGGGCTGTTTTCCCTGGAGCGTCGGAGGCTGAGGGGTGACCTTACAGAGGTTTACAAAATTATGAGGGGCATGGATAGGATAAATAGACAAAGTCTTTTCCCTGAGGTTGGAGAGTCCACAACTAGAGGGCATAGGTTTAGGGTGAGAGGGGAAAGATATAAAAGAGACCTAAGGGGCAACATTTTCACGGAGAGGGTGGTACGTGTATGGAATGAGCTGCCAGAGGATGTGGTGGAGGCTGATACAATTGCAACATTTAAGAGGCATTTAGATGGGTATATGAATAGGAAGGGTTTGGAGGGATATGGGCTGGATGCTGGCAGGTGGGACTAGATTGGTTGGGATATCTGTTTGGCATAGACAGGTTGGACCGAAGGGTCTGTTTCCATACTGTACATCTCTACGACAATATATAATATTCAATGGACTCCCAGTTACAACAGTGAAATCAAAAACCCTGGAATTCCTTAGATTTCTTACAGTGTGGAAACAGGCCCTTCGGCCCAACAAGTCACACCGACCCTCCGAACAGCAACCTACCCAGACCCATTCCCCTACATTTACTCCTTCACCTAACACTATGGGCAATTTAGCCTGGTCTATTCACCTAACCTACACATTTTTGGACAGTGGGAGGAAACTGGAGCACCCGGAGGAAACCCACGCAGACACGGGGAGAATGTGCAAACTCCACACAGACAGTTGCCTGAGGCGGGAAATGAACCTGGGTCTCTGGCGCTGTGAGGCAGCAGTGCTAACCACTGAGCCACCGTGCCACCCACTAACAAAAAGAGTTCAAATATTCTTGCTCAAACAGATGCAGTAGTAGGAAGCTTTATATACTTAATGGTAAGGTCCTAGTGTGGGGCCTTGCTGGATCTTGACTCCCCATCATAATTAACTTGTAATACCCGCTGTAAATTTTACGCTCTACGTCTCTATCTTTCACAGTCTGTATCTGTATTTCTTTACATTTCTTTCTGCGTATGTCTTTCTCTCATAGTGTAACTCTCAATTTTCCTATGTGTGCATGTTATTTCAGTTCTATTCTCATATCTCTTTCTGTCTCTTTCTTCATATTTTTGTCTTCTTGTTCTCTCTCTGTCTGTACTTCTGTCCATTTTGTTTCATGTGGATAAGTACAATGTGACATGGAAGGATGAACAGCAAGGATTATACACCAATTCGCAGAGTAAAACAAATACAGAAATTGTTAAATATGGGAATATAGTTGGTAAAGAAAAAGGCATATGGTATTCTAGGTTTCTAAACAGCTGTGACAATTGTTCCAGTATTCTCCGGAAATGAAATCTGCTGGAGGAGAGAAATTACAGAGGAAATTTAACAAAGGTATCTCATAACCTGAGAGATTTGGTGAAAAGGGCAATCTATTTCCCTGGCTGAAGAGGCAGTGCTGATAAGGACTACATTTTAAAATTGTCACAAAGGGACTGTCATTAGAAATGGGAAAAATGTCTGTAGGAAGAGAGTATTAGATTGAATGGCTTTGCTGTAAACAGTGTTTTACTGGGTAATTGGATAAAATTGGATAAATAACTGAAGCCATTGACTGAGACAGTGCCGTAGAAAATGGAATTTACATCAATGGAATTTATTTGGATCACTCTAGTTCAGTTCTGACAAGGATATGATGTCCTCCTTTTGTGTATTTAATACCCATATTTCTTGGAGACAGGTAGATACATTGTTTGAGAGGTACCCACTTAGAAGTGGCAGGGAAAGTGGCGGGTAGGTCAAATAATCAGGGGAGTTGCTCCCTTCCCTCCACCTGGAGGATTAAGTTCTGGATGGGATGGCTCCTCGTCAGTCTTCCTGACCTATAGCTAATTAAGATCCTTAAGTGGTCAATTAATGATCAGTTAAGGGCTTCATTCTGTACTAGTGCAATTAACTGTGGTCCATATAGATAAACAAAGTAACCATCTTCTCAACTGCTACAATGGGGTGGCCTGTCTTCTGGGTTGAGGACAACCTAATTTGCCTCAGTCTGTGATTGTGGTGGCAGGGGGGGATGGGGATCGGATGGTTGCTGAATGCCATTCCCTGCCCTTACCTCCAAATCTAAATACCCCTCCGCGTACTTTCCTCCCACAAAGTGAGTTACCTTCTGCCGCATCTGGTCTTCAGCACTGTTCAGTGATACAAAGTGGTGCTGGTCCTCACAGGGCCTGCCACCTCCCAAAGCATTAATTTAAAGAAAGAGAAGATCTCAGGTATTGTATCATATTCAAAAGCATCTCAGTGTATGCACTGCTCCTGAGAAGGATTTCCTGAACCCTTTCTGCTTAAGTGTTGTTCTGCTCACTTTAGAAAATTTGACTCTTCAATCAGAAATGGAAGATGTCCCAGGTACATCCTGGCTACAAACATTAGGACAATTCCAAACCAGTTGATATCAATCTATTGTCAATCAAAGTGATGAAGTCTTGTTGACAGTTCTATCAAGTGACACCTTCTGAACAATAACCTGCTCACCAATACACAGTCTGGGTTCTGTCAGTATCATTCAGCTCCAGACCTCATTATGTTCTTCGTCCAAACACAGACAAAATAAGTAAATCTCAGAGCAATGTGAGTGTGGCTGCCTTTGACATCAGGCAGCATTTGACTTGAGTCAGACGTCAATTAACTCAGCTTCAGGATGCAACTTCAGAAGTTCTTCAGGTCAGTGTCTTCGACTCAAACAACTTTAGCTGCCTCAACGACCCGATTATAAAGCTGGAATTAATGATGTTCATTGATTTAACTTGTTTGGATTGAAATAAAATGCTTAAGTTGGTGAAGGTACATGCAACAAGACCTGGACAACAATCATGCTTACTCTGACAAGCGCCAACCCATGACCATCTCCATCCAAGAGAAAGTCTAATCACCACTGCTTGAGTTTCAACAACATGACAATTGCTGAATTTATTACTATCTGATTCCTAGATGTGACCATTGACCAGAAAATTAACTGGACCAGCTACATGCAAAAAGTGAATACAAGAGGTTAGAGGCTGAGTGTTCTACAACAATTAACTTATCTCCTAACTCTCCAATGACATCCCATCACTGATAAGACATAAGTCCAGAATGACATGGAACCACCCAGCCGCCTGGAAGACTGCAGCTCCAACACAGAAAAAACTTGACTCCATTCACAAAAAAGAAGCAATCTGCTGGATTGGCAATCCATCTACCACATTACACATTCATAGCCTCCACCACTGGCACTCATGGGCTGTACTGATTGTACAAGATGCACTGCATCACCTCCTCAAGGATTCTTTGACAGTACCTCTCAAAGTTCTGTGCCTGCCTGGAAGAACAAAGATGCATGGAAACACCACCTGTTACATGTTTTCCTTCAAGTTATGCACCATCCTGACTTGTAAATATATGCTGGTTTTGCAAGTGAAATGTATGTCCCAGAAAGAGACCTTGGAGTGCAGGTTCACAGTTCCTTGAAAGTAGAGTCGCAGGTAGATAGGATAGTGAAGAAGGCGTTTGGGATGCTTTCCTTAATTGGTCAGAGCATTGAGTATAGAATTGGAAGGTCATGTTGTGACTGTACAGGACATTGGTTAGGCCATTTGGAATATTATGTGCAATTCTGGTCTCCTTCCGGTCAAAAGAATGTTGTGAAACTTGAAAGCGTTCAGAAAAGATTTACAAGGGTATTGCCAGGGTTGGAGGATTTGAGTTATAGGGAGAGACTGAAAGGGCTGGGACTGTTTTCACTGGAGCACCAGAGGCTGAGGGGTGACCTTATAAAAGTTTATAAAATTATGAGGGGCATGGATAGGATAAATATACAAGGTCTTTTGCCTGGGTGGGGGAGTCCAGAGCTAGAGGGCATAGGTTTAGGGTGAGGGGGAAAGATATAAAAGAGACCTTAACAGAGGGTGGTGCATGTATAGAATGAGCTGGCAGAGGAACTGGTGGAGGCTGGTACAATTACAGCATTTAAGAAGCATCTGGATGGGTATGTAAATAGAAAGGGTTTAGAGGGATATGGACCAAAAGCTGGAAAATGGGACGATATTTATTTAGGATATCTAATTGGCATGGACAGGTTGGACTGAAGTGTCTGTTTCTGTGCTGTACATCTCTATGACTCTAAATTAATAGAAACTCTTATAAGACTAAGATATGTCTTGGAAAAGATGTGCAGACATTCTTATATAATTTTTGAATGGCTGCTGACTTTATGTAGTTGTGAGAAAAGCAATTTTAATGTGTTTTATTCAGTACATCTTCAAATAAAAAGGTTTAAATAGTATATCTGAGACAGAGATTACCCAAGTCACTCAGCTCAGCTGACTGTTCTTGTGAAATAAATGACAGATTTCAAGGATTACATTTATGAGAGTTGATGGAGTAAAATTCTCTTCAATATTTAGACCATTTGAGAATAATGATGTTTGTGAATGATTGTAATGTTGACAGTTTAATGACATAACATATGTAAATATGCAGTTTTGTGCATTTACTAGTTCACTAGTGTTTAGTGAATTTGACCATTGGTTGATAGCCTTCCCTCAACCTCTGCACTATGGTTGTAACACACTTTCGCATCATTTTATCAACTCAAGGGTTTTATATATTTGATATTTGCACTTTAATTTCTGAGAGAAAAATCAAGGAGGTCCCCTCAGTTGAAACAAAAAATTGAAGGCTCTGTTAGGAAATGTTGGATAATGACGTGTTTCCAAAGCTTACTTAGGATTTGGGGAGTATTGACAGCCTATTCTTGAGTTAGATCAATGTACAGAAGATGTCAACATTATTTTCATGTCAGTCACATTGTGATGATCCACTTCCCTAATTTTTCTGAGTCCATAATGTTCTTTTCCTATATAATCCATGTTAGAAGTCTCCTGACTCTAATTCCATTTACAGCTGAATATCCCCAGCTGCTCCTTTTAAAGCAGCAATTAAGAGCAGAATGATTGGTGATCCTGCACTTCACGTGTGTGTCTGTTTTCTGGACACTGTGCAGCTCCTCCTGCATCAGCTGCTGTTGGGATGAATTCAAAGGGAAACGTGTTCTCATTCTGCAAGAGGCAGGACTTCCTCTTGTATATCAGAGATACTGTAAAAGACAACGTATGCATCTGGTGCATAGGAGTCGACTGTACGGGAAGGACAGCGGTGACAGTAACTCATGGCCGACAGGATTCTTTGCTTTGAAAAATGATGGTGTAAAGTTTTTGTTTTAAAAGCACTTAAGGAGAAGTTGAATCCAGGACTTCTGTTTTATCCTATGTCCAGTACGGCCATAGTTACAAATCTACAACCATGGCTAAACGAGAAAGTATTGTGAGCCGAATGAAGAGGTTGCTGAGAAGCCGAAAGTCCAGACATGGCTTGAGTCAGGGCCCAGGTGACTTACCTTCTTCGCCCAAAGATTTCTGTAAGTGTCTCGCTGCTGTGAGCTCTTTCACAAATGGCTTTTAATCTGTTGATTTACATCTCCATAGCAACCATGCCTAATGACAGTGAATCCTTCTGTGGTGCAAACCTTGTGGTTTCAACAAGTAATGTGAAGAATCAGCTGATTAAGGATTTGGGGGAGGTGTGTTTTGTGGGTTATGAAGCTAGGACGTAATATGTAATCTACAACAAATACGAGCAGCAGACTTAAATTTTAAAAGTAGAGGAAATTCTCCAGTGTGTTAGGCTTCAGGGGATAGGATTTGGGTCTGTGACTTGCTAGATTAGAGTTCTTCATCTCTTCCAGGCTATTAAGAACATTTGCCAGTGGGTCACCTTTGTAGGATGTGGATCATAGATAGTGATAAAGCAATGTTAAATCTGAAACTTTGTTTAGTATGATGAAAAGTGTTAGGTGTTGTCAAGGAAACCTGCCCACCAACTGTTAGATATTAAAGCTCAGACTTGTTTAGCTATTACATTGCTTGCCACCTATCTTTTGTAATGAACATTCCAAGGCAGTTTATTAAGCTGAAACAGTACTGCATAGGTTTATTCAGAGACTAAACATGACTTCAAGTTACAACATTTCTGTCTTTTATTTTAAGTTTACTGCCATGTTTGGAAATGAACTTAAATGCTTTTTATTGAAAACATGTGGGTTTTAAGCAACAACATTTTAAATTATCCATGGGGCATTTCACATTGGTGGAAGATGAGAATAAGAATTATGAGCAAGTGAAGATGGATTCTGGTTCACATCTATCTTTAAGAGAATGACACATGAAAATAGGTCACATTTTGAATCCAAATGAGTAAGTGTAGGCAGCTTATTTTATTTGCTTTCATAAATATTGTGTAAAATTATGATACAAAATAAATTCTGAGCATGTAGTATCATTCTGAAGATGGTTTTGGTCCAGTTTTTCTCTTTTTGTACCATTCAATGACTTTAAATGTTTCTTACATCCTGTCCGTTTAACTGTGCTTCTATTGTCTTTAGGTTATCTTATCTGCCAGAACAGGAACCCCAGAATTTCATAAAATGATTTCTTATTAAATGGCTTGCACTTAGATTATGTAACATGCAAGAGTGAAATTTCAGGTACAGAAAGGAAAGGCACATTAATTAAAATACTGTCAAATAAACCTCTGGGAGGATTCTTCTTGCTCTTGATATATTTGGCTTTCCTTTTTTGGCAGTTAAAGCACAAAGGATAAAAATGCGAAGCATTATACCATCTTAAGATTCTAGATGTTATATATATTAACCCAGATACTGAGTGTGTGCCTTTACCATGAATGGACCTGACCCAATATTTATCAGGAAAGGCCCAAATTGAATTTTTGCAAAATAAAACTCACCCATTATTTTGAATAAGCTACAGCCACAGGTCACTGGAAAGGTTCTACTGTAGCATACATTACTAAACACTAGAAAGTCCAGTGAGAATTAAGCTCTCAAAGGACCTTTGCTTGCTATAAAAATGAAATATGTACTGGACTGAAGGATATCTAATTGTCCACACAGCGTACCAAATAAAAGTAGATACTGTACACATCATCTTTCATCTGCCATAAAGTTAAACTCATCCAGAATCCTGTATGTTTCCAAACTCACAGCAAATCTCTTTCACTTATCACCCCTTAGTTGACTCACCTACACTGAGGTGTTACTTAAAATGGGATTAGTTTTAAACTTTTCATCCTTGTTTTCAAATCCTTTGATGACCTTGGTCTGCCCTATTCCTGTAACCTTCTCCAACTCCATAATCCCCTAAAACACACATAGGCTACAGTCCTCCAATATTGGTTCCTTTAATATTCATCCCATTGTTCCACTGGCAACCATGTCTTCAGCAATTTGCTCCTTTGAAAACCTCTCCAGCTCTACCTTCTTTGAGACTTTATTTGTCCTTCTCCTATGTCATTGATCAAACTTTTGATCATCTGTTTTATCTCCCCCAATGAGACATGGTGTTAGATTTTGCTTGATAATAAAGGCCCTTCACACGATTGGGATGTTTTACTGTGCACATGTTCCTATGTAAATATAAGTTGCAGTCGTTGGAGGTGCCACACAGGAAAATGGCGCTATATGAAGCTAAGTCCACCTTCTTGTAAAAGTACAGGTGTCTACTTGCATGTAGAGAAAATCAATGACGTTGCCCAATTCCCTAGCACCTAGTTACAAAACAAGTTTTAAAGAAGTACCACAATAAGGAACTGCATGTAACCATCTTCAGCCTTGTGCTCATATTCCTGTAGGACTCATGAAGAATGGAAAGACATCTTTGGGGAGATTGATTCCAACTGAGAATGCCTATTTCAAGTACAGTATTGTGAACAATCATCAACTTTTTGAACATTCCCTTGCATTGTACCCAAGTTGTATTACATCTTTTTTGTTGATCAGTGATGGATCATATGATTGACTGCTGATGTAGCCAGACAAGGTGTCTTTTTACTATTCGATAGAGTCAGTGGTGGTGGATACAAAATATACCTCTGGTCTTGTTTATTCTCCTTATGTAAATTGGACATCATGGATTATTGTGCAATTAATTTATCATGGCAGCTTCCTGGATAATGGCCTCTGATTTGCATAGCAGCATTTCTGTGGTCAGACACCATTCATGGCCTGTAAACCATCCTCTTTCATTTCTTCTCATCCTGACTTTGTTGATCCTGCAAAATTGGTGTAAGAAGTCAAGGGCTCAATTTTGCAACTTTGACCTCCTGAAAACAAAGTTCCAAAGGTGCCATGAAATTTACCTTTACTTTTCAAGATGAAGGAGGAAAATGGTCCCTTTCTTGATTAACTTGATAAAGTGAACATGCATATTGCATTTATCAGTAGAAGTTATTACCTCTTCCCAGCATGACTGATCCCACTATTCTCTTCCACCTCATATGTGCATCAAGGTTTCTCTTAAATGTGGTCTTGCTAGCTCCTTTAACCAGTCTATGTGTCCATAGATGCCAAATTGTTGGGTTGTGGTCTGGTTTGTGCTGTATGCAAATCAAAAATGGGACTCTTGAACTATAAATTCAATGAAATATAATTATTTGATTATAAAACAATTGGAAATGAAGTGTAAAAAAAAAGTTTAAAGTGGGGTTGTTAGGTTTTAGGTTGCATAAAGAAATGTGTGATTGGATTGTTTGTAATGGGATTGTTGAATTAAACGTGCAGATAACCTGAAATGGAATTGTTCACCTAATATTGCATTAGAATTAAACTGTTGGACTACAAATTAATCTGAAGTGGGATTGAGTATTTTATCATTGAAATCCAATTATTTATGGAACAGTAGATTGATACAGCAGAGATGGAGGCCATTTGGCTTATTGCGTCTGTGTTAGGTCTTCGAAAGAGCTAACCAATTATTCCATTCCCCTGTTCTTTCTCTTTAATTCAGCAATGTATTTTCCAGTTCCTTTTTGAAAGTTATTATTGTCTTTGCTTCAACTATCCTCTCAAACATTGCAATTATGATTATTGTAACTCACCACATGTTGCCTCTGGTTCTTCTGCCAATCACCTTAAACCTTTGTCTTGTAATTACTGATACCTCACCCCTTGGAAAAAGTGCCTCTTTTTAAAAAAAATATTATTATTCATGAGATGTGGCTGTTGTTGGCAAGGAAAGTATTTATTGCCTTAGTATCCGAGCAGTAACCTTTGAGTTCCAAAAACACCTTCCTAGTTTGACATTATACCTCTCACGGCATTTTCTATTTCCTGTTTCTTAAACAGTTTCTCATAACATTGCTTTCTATATTCTGGATTCCAGAATTTTTGCAATAGGCTTAATTCTTTTGGAATCTAAAATGCCCCCTTTTGTTTCACTCTAGTTCCCACGATGTCAAGCAACAATCAAGGATGGCCAGAAGAGTTTGGATTTCATATCAGCGGGAATGGCCCATGCTACATCCTTTCTGTGCAAGAGGGCAGTAGTGCCCATGTTGCAGGTCTGCAGCCTGGAGATCAGATTCTGGAAATTGAGGGACAGGATGTGTCATCCCTGAGCAGTGACACTATAATCAATTTAGCCAGACATTGTAAAACTGTTCCTCCTAGTATTGGTGTGGTGTCTCGTATTGAGCAGATAGACCTCCTGCCTGCAGCAGATGGAAGATTTGGTTTTAACCTGAGTGGTGACAGTCCTTTGCAGATTGAGGATTGTCTCCCAGATTCGCCTGCAGCCGAACTTGGACTCAAGAGTGGTGACTATATTATGGAGGTTAATGGGATCCCAGTGAAAAACTATGAAGTTGCAGCTGCAATGATAAAGGCCAATCATGGGAAACCATTGAAACTGGGAATCCTATGTTTGGGGAAGAGACAAAAACGGATCAGCAGCAGTATTCGCGAATATGTTCAAAATGCTGATGCGATACATCAGGAGAGGAAGTCTCAAGCTTTGGAATTTAATAAAAAGGTAGGAGACTACCAGCCAAGCAGAAAGGACATGTTTGTGGGAACAGGTGATTGCAAAGTTTCTGGAGCTTTGGGATCTGTGGATAAATAGGACTCACCTACCCAGTGAAAGAAAATGCTTTAGTTCAGTCTTGAAAACATCAAAGAGGCTTTCCTTTACTGCTTGTCCATATTTAAATTGTAAACACCTCATGTAGGCTTACATTTAAGCTTTTTGCTGCAATTACAAACTTTGAAACAAACATTTTTCCCTGGGTTCTGTTTTCCATGTGTGTAAAATAGCACTGGGGAAGGATACAAAAGCTGCTCATGAGAGTAGGCTCTTGAATGTGTGGTATTTACAATAAGATATTGTAAACAAAAAACAGTTCCTTTCATTGACAGCATTGTAATGAATCAACTACCTCTGAGTCATCTGAAGTCAGTTTGAGTCATTGAGGTTTATTGATTTTGTGTCTGGCCCTTAAAACAGCAACTAGCTCCACATGTTTAATGGGATTTGGAGTTGTTCATCCTCCCAAGAAATAATTTGTCAGGCTCATTATTATTATCTCATTGGCCAATTAAAGTAAATACTTTTCCTCAAACAGTCCTCTTAAATATCGTTGACAGGGTAAAATGTGAGAAAAAGTTTCAGCAAGTGATGTTATTGAAATTCTTGAAGTCACCTATATAAATACCATGACTTGGAGATACCAGTGTTGGACTGGGGTGTTACAAAGTTTAAAAGCACACAACACCAGGTTATAGTCCAACTGGTTTAATTGGAAGCACTAGCTTTCGAAACACTGCTCTGTCATCGGATGGTTGACGAAGAAACAGCGCTCTGAAAGCCATTGCTTCCAATTAAACCTGTTGGACTATAACCTGGTGCTGTGTGATTTTTAACTGTATAAATACCAGATTTCTTAACTTTATTCGACTGATACTTACTCTTGAGGGACATAAATTCAAACAAAACCAAACCGTTAGATTTAGAAATAAACTGAATTTTAAAGCTGGGCACGTGGGTAGAAAGGTGAAATGGAGACTTGCCAACTCCTCCATAACTTACTTCCAAAGCACTGTTTTGAAGAAGTCATACCAGCCTCAAAACATTAACTTTGTTTCCCACTCCACTGATGCTACCAGACTTACTGAGCTTGTTTGACATCCTCTGTGTTATTCCAAGTACAACTTTGGGTCAAAAACTTATGTATTCCAGAGGCTAAAAGCTGAATCTGATAGGTGACAGATCTGGTCCCCAGACCCTTTTTGCTTCTCCTGTCTCCACAAGAACTTTTTCCAAAACTGGTTCCTCTTCCTGAATGTCTTCCCACACAATGACCCATTGCAGTTGAATCCCAATGACAGCATATAAAGGTGGTTTTTGTAGGTTTTGTATGAGTATATTCCTCCTCGCTCAATAGAACAAGTTAAATTCAAGGATAATCACTTCCTCACAGCTCCAATGTGGTCAAATAACCTGGGTGATTGAAAACAAAAGTGGAAACTGAAATCGAAACCCTTTGACTGATAAATTTGGAGACGTTTGAGCACTGGAGACACTTGTTTCATTACTCTGGGCATTACAACTGCAACAGAGTTGCTATTGTGTTGAATTTGTGGGGAATGAGCATCACTTGTTGCAGATTTGTTAGTCACAGCGTCAGAGACCAGTTCACACAAACCTGACAATCTATGCTCCCAACAGTATTTTATTCCCGCTTTTATTTGCATCCCCTGCAATCTCTTATTTGTTTGTTGGCCAACATGACTTGTTCAGAAATGATAACCAGACATTAACCAGGACTGGGGAAATGACCACTTCCTCTGTATGCTAGGTCAGATGTTTGGAACTGACTAAAGTTTGCTGGGGCCTGGGGTCAATTCTGATATAATTCAGTATACTCTATATCTCTACATCCAGTGTAGCACTCTGATATTGCTACACCTCTCACTTTCAAACTCTGATATACTCTGCACCATCACCTCCCAAACTATTTTCAAATTCAATCCCATTTTAACACTTGAAAATTAATTCCACCCAGACTTAAAGAAACAAAAATATGGCTCATTGGTTCGCACTGCTGCCTCATAGTGCCAGGGACTTAGGTTCGATTCCAGCCTTTGGGCGACTGTCTGTGTGGAGTTTGCATATTCTCCCCTTGTCTGCGTGGGTTTCCTCCGGGTGCTTCAGTTTCCTTCTACAGTCCAAAGATGTACAGGTTAGGTGAACTGGCCATGCCAAATTGCCCAGGGATGTTCAGGGATGTGTAGATTAGGTGTATTAGTCAGGCGTAAATATGGAGGGAATGGGTCTGGGGTGGGTCATTCTTTGGAGGGACGGTGTGGACTTGTTGGGCCGAAAGTCTTGTTTCCACACTGTAGAGACTCTATGATTCTTCAGAAACAGCAACAAATCACACTAACATTCTGTATATAAAGTTTAAATATATAATGTATTATATAAATACACAAATCCGTGTATTTGAAGTGTTCTGTAATAACTATTGTGTTCACCAGGCCTAATGAGACACAATCACAACCTGCAAGTCTTTTTTACACCAGTTATGTCACTGTAGGTTTTGAAAGGCATTCATCTGACTGCAGACATAATCAGGAAAAATCTGCATTCTCCAGAAATCAGTAAATTGACCAGTTGGGTATGTCATATCAGTAAAAGACAGCAAATGGAAGTCTGATTGGAGCTTGATTTCAACTTTAAATGCAAAATGTCATCCTATTTTGCACTTTGCCTTGCAATTAATTATTTTATTTTGAAGATTAATTAGCATACACTCAAAGAAGCCTTTGATATCTGCCTTATATTAATATATTGTAGGAATCTAAATGTGCCATTTGTGTCTACATCTGTTTTCATCCAACTCTGAACTTAACAACTTGTGCATTGAATTCAGTTTCAGTGATGACGCTATATCCAAATAGATGGTGTTGTCATGAGATCCCCTCAATGCCCAGCTCTGGCTAACATCAATCTCAGTTTCCATGAGGTGCACATCTTCAATGGAATGACCACTAACCTCCAACTCTTTGCACATTTCTGATATGTAGATGAAATGTTTGTGATATTTGAATCAAGAGCCACATCAGTGCATTTCTTACTCCATCTAATGCTAAAATCTACCATTGAAATGAAGCAATCTTCCCAGCTCCCTTTCTTTGATGAATTAGTTGATAAGCTCAACAATTAGTTCTTAACTACTACCTATTGAAAGGGTCTGTTCACTGGGCAATATGGGTGCGTCAAATCAGTAAAACACATCACTGGGTAGTTTACATGTCAATATACTTACTACAGTCTCACGTGGACAAGATCAATCGTATTTGAAAGCTAATGAATAGGATTCTAGCCACCTATTTTCTATGTAAGCTTGATGGGGGGGGGATAGGTTTTATATACCCCATCATACATACTAATGGATACCCTGATCAAATCAGCACTCGCTGTAGAATTGTAACCCATGTATTGGAAACTGCTGACCCATAATCTTCACCGTAATAAACTAATGTGTCATAGATAATCAGAGGGTTACTTAGGATGGACAGTGAGACCCTTTTTCCTCTGGTGATGGCTATCACAAGGGAACATAGCTTTAAACTGAAGAGCGATAGATATAAGACAGATGTCAGAGGTAATTTCTGAGTAGTAGTAGGGGCATGGAACGCCCTGCCTGCAACAGTAGTAGACTCGCCGAATTTTAAGGGTATTTAAATAGTCTTTGGATAAACATGTGGATAAAAATGGAATAATGTAGAATAGATTGGCTTCAGATTGGTTCCACAGATCGATGCAACATTGAGGGCCGAAAGGCCTGTACTGCGCTGTAGTGTTCTATGCTCTATGTCTAACTGGAACGTTCCATAATAAACCCCACTGTAATGCTCTGTGATCCATTCCATATTGCAACACTATGATGTATCTCACACCAACAAATTGCTTCTGACTCTAATATCCTTTACTTTTTATAACTTATTTTTGCATTAGAGTCATAGAGTCATAGAGATGTACAGCACGGAAACACACCCTTCAGTCCAACTCATCCATGCTGACCAGATATCCCAAAGTACTTAATCAATTTTTAAAAACAAGATTGGTTAGGCATGGTTTTGGGTGGTTTTTTAATGGAGATAGTGCAGGTCTTGCCCACAGCTGCAGGTCAGTTAGAATCCTACTTTCTTTCATGAAAACCCGCTGAAGAAACAATCAGGCACTTAACTGGGCAGCACCAGGTTTCAAATAAAGGTCCTGAGATCAAACCCACAGCAAATAGCTTCCCTTTCAAATAGGCATAGAAAAACTCCTTTGTTGCAATTGAAAATCAGAAGTGGGTCTTCCTGCCCACTAATTGTCACAACTTGCCATAGGAGTGCTCGAAAAAAGTACACTTCTCTTTCTTTTTCACCTCTGGCAAAGAAGGAGAGTGTCAGTTTGGTGACAGGGTGAATGTGAAATAAGATAGAATCTGATATCTTTGAAGCCATTTCCTTGCATCTAGATGTTTCTCACTGCTCCTATGTTGCTCTTAGCTCTGCCAGCTTGCTAACCAAAATTTCTGTTTTGAATGCAGATTGAAGCTATGCTTGGGGAACAGCCTGAAGTGAAAGAGAAGCTATACACCCTCCTAAAGCAGTATGCAGCTGAACGCAAGGTTGATTACTTGGCCTATGCACTCCCTATGATATTGTGTAGCGAAGAGCAGCAGCAGCTCATTGATGACATCAGGTAGGACCTACAGAGGGAACATAACAGAACAGGAGTCTACTCAAATCAAACTAGTTTCTTACAACATTATTATACTGCAACATAGGTACACAAAACTCGAAGTTAACTCAGACCTCAAAACAAAAGCATCCTCTGTGCCCTGTCCATCCATTGGTGTTTCCACTGAATCTCACAATGAGCAATGGAAAGCCAAATTGATCAATTCCCATAGCCAAGGTTACACTATACTTCTATGCTGGACTAAACTTGCCCCACCAGGCCCACTTGTCACATATCAACTCACTAGCTGACAAGCAGAGCGAAGAATAAAGATCAGTGAAAAGGAGGAGAAAATTGCAAAGATTTTTAAAAAGGCACAAGTATCTGGCTAAGAACCATTGGAGGCTGGTCACTTCTTAGGTTGGTGCAGCACTCATTGAACTCCCACTCCACCACCTGAAATTAACCCACTATCCTCAAACTGAAATTAACATGTGAACCCTCACACTTTGTAATTACTTTGTCATCCCCTGTACTCCAATCAATGCAACACAGTTGCCCTCTGGAATTAATGTACTCTTCCATTTCTTTTACTTTCCTTTACCTTTTTATTCCTCTATTTTTTTTCATTCTTTATACTCCTATCTCTGTGTAAGAAAGGGTTTGTTTTTCTGAAGCTCAATATTTGTATTATGTTTATTCATCTGTATTCTTTCAGACTGCTTCTGACTGTTCTGTCTCTTTGTATTGCTTCTGCTGTCTCTCTCTTTCCTCTGATTATTTTAGTTCTCAGTTGTCAATTTGTCTTTCTTCATTTCTTTTTTCTTGCCTTCTATTTATCTTTGTTTCTCTCTCTCTCCCTGTTCTACAGTAAGTGACAAAAAACAAATCTCAGTTCTGACCTCATTGGATCTCAGGCTATCTGTCTTTCTCCACACTGTCCAACTTCATTTTCTGGGACACTGCAGATTTATATCCAACTTGTGAACTAGATTTTCTTTTCTATTTTTCATTGTGCTATCTTTGGAAAAAATCCTCAGGCTCATCCTGTGGATCAGTGTCCGCTCCTCCCACTTGCTTGGCCAATATTCAGCTTTCTTCATCTCTCTATTTTATGAATCTTATTTAATTTCTTTTGGATTTCCTAACATTTCCTTACCTAATTTACGCAGAAATAGGTCATTGGAAGATTAGGAAGAGAAGGGTGTTAGTCAGTCTGTTCATACTGAACAGAGTGAGCTACTTACATATTTAGAATATTACTAATGGTTGCAGATGTGTGCAGAGCATGAAACACTGTTATCTTGTGTGATGTGCTTCCTCAGGTAAGTGAAATTATTGAGTTCTAACCTTCCTCCTTCTCCCCACGTCAGATGCCGATATGCAACCTTTAGCTTTTGTTGCCAATCTGAGGTCCCCTACCAACTGAAGTTAATGCTTTGCTCAGCTGATTTCCATTCTGGTGAGCTCAGGGTTGCAATTGATTCAATACTTCTTAGTGAAGCTTAACGTTTACAACAGTTGAGCTTAAAACATCCTCTGTAATATTCTTACACTGCCCCACAGACTATTCACTATTAGTTGATTAAACACTTGCTCTGTCGTTTGATCAAGTTTCCAATGGCTGTTAATTGATCACTCCACTGCCATTACTGGCCAGTCCTGTACTATAATTAATATAGCCCTAATCCTGAGAGCAGAGCCACCATCTTCAGCAAATATCCCGTTGATATTAGTTCCACAATGGCTTCCTTCAGAGAGGTCTGCTTGGGTTGTAAAAGAAAGGAAAAGCTAATCAGTTAAGGAGTACCCTTTCAGAGAGTGAGTTTGATTAGTACACTGGTATTGCTATCTACCTTGGAGGTGGATTCACCTGGGAGTTTTCTCCCTCAATACAGGAAACCCTTGAACCATTCCATTTAATCTGAGCAGTTTCTCAGTTGAACTAATTATCAAAAGCTGTACACTTTGCCAGACAAATTGATAGAGGAATATGATATTCAGCGGGGACCTTCTGCTTTCTCAGTTTGATCTCTCAGATATACTGCCTGTACTTATAAGATCAAGCTAATTCAACTGCTAGACACATTCCAACACAGCTCGTTCTCTAACCAGCACTCTGTGAGCCAACGTGCTACTTACTGTTCCTGTGAAAACTGGGTCTGCGAGAGAGAGAGAGAGAGAGAGAGAGAGAGAGACAGAGAGAGAAAATCACCAAGTGTGGCAGCAGAGCTAGTTTGTGTTCTGATGCTCAGTGAGAAGGAACTGGGCACTCTATCCAGCAGACCGGTGAGACACAACTGACCTGTACTTTGAAGCTTCCTCCCCTCTGGCCGTGTGGTGCACTTATTGGGATGAAATGTTTGCCCGACTGCTGTGCAAGGTGTGTGCTGCATACTGAAGACTTTTGAGAAATGGGGAAAGACAGAAATTTGTCACGGCACTTTCGGTATGAATCTTAAGTTCTTATAGTATTCAAGCCTCAGCTGGGTTCTCCTTTAAAATATGGATGGATGTAGAAATAAATTGTCAAAAATGATAATGAAGCATAGATTAATTGTAATTAATTTTAGTGTCTCATGTGCAGTGAAATAGATTTTAAAAATGCTTAAAGATTATATTAGACGCTGCTTATAGGAAGGACTATAGAAGCTGTATTCCTTCATTTTAAAGATTTATATTAACAGAGCAGTCTGATGAAAAGTTATGGTTGAATAACTCCCTATTTTGCTTTTTTAAATTCGGAGGCTTTTGTTGATTTTCAACATATGACTCTGGTTTTGAGCTGTCTATTAGCAGCAAGACCTATGAGCATTGATTTATGTTAAAGAATGCATCATTGGAATATTATTTCTGACGCCTCTTTCTTGGAAATCCACAAACTTATTGCAAATATTAGTTTGTTAATTTAGTCACTGGTTATTCAAGCCCCTCTTATTCAGTTAGACAAATGGGGAAAGCGACTTGTTCATCATCTGGTGTGTATTTTAACCCTTATTTTACTGGGCTGCTGTACAGGAGCCCAATATATCACAACTAAACTTTGCCTGGCCTAACCAGTGTCCAATAGGATTTGGCCAGATGAGTACAGATGAGTTCACTATTCTTGCCACACATTCAAAACATAGCAAAGGATAGGTCGAACCCTGAGTCAAATCTTCCAAGGGAGAATTGCTGATATTTTAAATTATTTTGTTTGATGTGGGCATTGCTGGCTGGCCAGCATTTATTGCTCATCCATAGTTGCCCAGGAGAAGGTGGTGGTGAGCTGCCTTCTTGAACTACTGCAGTCCACCTGCTGTAGATTGACCCACAACGCCATTAGGGAGGCAATTCCAGGGCATTGACCCAGTGACAGTGAGGAACGGTGATATATTTCCAAGTCAGGATTTGGAAGGATACTTGCAGATGATGGTGTTCCCAAATATCTGCTGCCCTTATCCTTCGAGATAGAAATGTTTGCGGGGTTTGGAAAGTACTGTCTGAGGATCTTTGGTGATTTTCTGAAGTGCATCTTGTAGATAGTACACACTGCTGCTACTGAACGTCAGTGGTGAATGGAGTGGATGCTTGTGGATATAATACCAATCATGCAGCAGATTTATCCTGGATGGCGTCAAGGTTCGGGTGTTATTGGCAAATGGGGAGTATTCCATCACACTCCTGACTTATGCCTTGAAGATGATGGATTGGCTTTGGGGGATCAGGAGGTAAGTTAATTGCTGCAGTAATCCTAGCCTCTGACCTGCTCTTGTAGCCACTATGTTTATGTGGCAAGTCCAGTTGAGTTTCTGGTCAATGGTAACCCTGAGATGTTGGTAGTGGGGGATTCAGTGAAGGTAACACCATTGAATGTCAAGGAACCACGGTTAGATTATCTCTAATTAGTGATGATCATTGCCTGGCATTTGTGTGACATGAATGTTACTTGCCACTTGTCAGTCTAAGCCTGAATATTGTTCAGATCTTGTTGCACTTGAACATGAACTGCTTCAGTATCTGAAATGTTGTGAATGGTGCTGAGCATTATGCAATCATTGGCAAATATCCGCACTTTTGACCTTATGAAGGAGGGAAGGTCATTGATGGAACAAGTTGAAGATGGTTGGGCCTAGAATACTACCCTGAGGAACTCCTGGAGCTGAGATGACTGACCTCCAACAACCACGACTGTCTTCTTATGTGCCAGATAAGACTCTAACCGCAGTGGGTTTGTCCCCTGATACCCATTGATTCCAGTTTTGCTAGGGCTCCATGATGCCACACTTGGTCAAATGCAGCCTTGATGTCAAAGGCTGTCACTTTCACCTCACCTCTGGAATTCAGTTCTTTTGTCCATATTTGGACCAAGCCTATAATGAGGTCCAGAGCTGAGTTCCCCTGGCGGAACCCAAAATGGGCATCACTGAGCAGATTAAAGCTGAGCAGGTGCTGCTTGACAGCACTGTTGATGACACCTTCCATCACTTTACTGATGATCAAGAGGAGACTGACGGGGCAGTAATTTGCCAGATACAATTTGTCCTGTCTTTTATTTACAGGACATACCTGGTTAATTAACCACATTGTCGGGTAGATGCCAGTGTTGTAACTGTACTGAAACGGCTTGGCTTGGGGAGCAGAATGTTCTGGAGCACAAGTCTCCAGTACAATTGCCAGAATGTTGTCAGGGCCTGTAGCCTTTGTATTCTAGTGCCTCCAATCATTTCTTGATGTTACATGGAGTGAATTGAATTGGCTGAAGACTGGTATCTGTAATACTGGGCACCACTGGAGGAGGCTGAGATGGATCATCCACTTGGCACTTCTGCCTGAAGATTGCTGTGAAAGCTTCAGCTTTATCTTTTGCAATGATATGCTGGGCTCCTCCATCATTGAAGATGGGGATATTTGTGGAGCTTGTTCCTCCAGTCAGTTGTTTCCACCACCATTCAAGATCGGATGTGGCAGGACTATAGAGCTTAGGTCTGATCCATTGGTTGTGAGATTGCTTAACTCTGTCCATCACTTGCTGCTTGTGCTGTTTGGTATGCAAGTATTCCTGTTTGGTAGCTTCACCAGGTTGACACCTCATTTTTAGATATGCCTGGTACGATTCCTGGCATGCCCTCTTGCACTCTCCATTGAACCCAGGTTGATCTCCTAGCTTGATGGTAATGATTGAGTGGGGGATATGCTGGATCATGAGGTTGCAGATTATGCTGATATACTATTCTGGTGCTGTTGATGGCTCACAGTGCCTCATGCATGTCCAATTCCTAAATTGAGGGACAGTAGTTTTCCCTGTGACAGTAGCTTTCACCTAGGAATATTTTTAGGTGCAGTACGTCGGTACATAACACTCAGTTGTAGTCTAGCAACTAAATTATTTCAACTACATTTTCAGTTCCTTCAATGTAGGCCTCATTTACCACATACCTTAAATGTAGCTTCGCCTCATTAATGTTAAGGATTGCTTGTTCTGTTGGATTTTCTACTTCTGATGTGGCAATGGATTGTGCCAGTCAATCAATCATTCATGCCCTACAAGGCACACAAGTTTGTCAAAATTATAATAAAATTATAGGCAAATGTCCCAGGGAAACTTCCTATTGTACCATAATATTTTGGTAAAAATTTTATATGCATGAGAACAGAGTTACCCACTGAAATCAATGGTAATGATCTCAGTAAATTTACCTCCCACCTTTAGTGCTTTAAGGGTTAATCACATAACATGTTAATGATAAATGCAATGTGGATCATTATCAAGTGTGGGATATGAGGGGCTTTATTTGGGTTAGTTCCAGTGGTGTAATTTATAGCTTTAATTCTTATCCTTCTGGTTGATTGAAATGTTGGAAGTGATCAGCTAATTAAGGGCAGGTTATAATGTTAATGAACTGGGGATTTAAATGAAATTAACAGAGAAGCTTGTTGAAATTTGTCCAATTTAGTAATATCAGATTGCTCATTTCTGTAAATTTAAGAAGATATTCCATTACAATAGGCAAAAATTTGGGAGCTTGGTGTGTTATGCTCACAATTCTCCACTCTTCCTTCTGGCTTAAAGTGTTTCTGATTTAAATTCATGTTTGGTGTCCTAGCAGTGGAAGAGGACTGTGCTGTTGATTTTTCAAAAATATAAAGAAGGTCACATTTCAAGGAAAATAAGAATCTAAATGAATTGAAGGAACAAAAGGATCTGAAAATACAAATGTACAAATCACAAAGTTGCAATGCAGCTACTTTACCTCTGCTATACTTGCCTGGAATGGTTTGTGACTATAATGCAATAGTCTTACTGTACATCTAACCTTTGCCATTCCTGTCACACCCTTATTTGATAGGAAGAGTAGCAGAAGCTTTACTGAGCTTTTCATAGAATTATATGAATTTAAATAAAGTACACAGCATAGAAATAGGCTATTTAGCCAAATCATTCCTTCTTCTCAATGCTTGTACTCAATTCAGGTGTCCGCTCACCCTTCCTCAGCTGACTCTATGACGTTGACCCTTTATCATCATCTTCCTTAGATTCTTACCTATTCTCCTGTTAAATACTTTCACAATCCCAGCTGATGTTCTTACGGGGTAAGTCAGATACCAAGTTGAACCTGACTCGATTGGTCAGGCTTTGGTTTTAACAAGGTAGTCTTTCACTAAAACATAAGCATGCAATGTTGCAGATTTTGTTTTAAAAATAAAATAAGTTTATTAAGCAAAATAAATTAAGATAAGATTGAATAAACCAAACTATTTATTTATCACACAAGTTCAAAGATTTTTTTTAACAGGCAGTGCAAGTATAATTCCATTAATTTAAAAACGCTCCTTTACAAGTTCCAAAAAAACCCCAACATTTCTTTGTATGTATCCAAAAGTGTTCGTTGAACAAAACTCTCACTGGAGGTAGAAAATGTTTTCCTTGTATGAGAAGGTTTAAGCTGTGGAAAGCAGTGACTTTAAATCATAGAGTGGAAATGCTGTTAGGTTATGATAGCACCAGAAAGAAGTGAAGTTTAAATTACTCAGCTTCAAGTAAAATCTTCAGGGGTTTATCTCAGAGCTCTTAAGGAGAGTGGAATCGAGGGTTATGGAGATAAGACAGGAACAGAATACTGATTGAAGATGATCAGCCATGATCATAATGAATGGTAGTGCTGGCTCAAAGGGCAGAATGGCCTACTCCTGAACCTATTGTCTATTGCCTATTATCCCAACATTTCTGGTTTGGGACTATCACTACCTCATTGCTCTCTTTCCCCCTTAATATTCTCCCCTTATCAAGAACACTGGTCCATATAGCCATCTTCATCCAAGGATGTCGGGTAAACTGAAATAAAAATCTCTCCCTCTGAGATATGGACTTTTTCCCCTAAGCTTAAAGAAAACTTACTTTAGACATTTCTAATAGAAATTAGAGCACAATAGTCAACCTTGCTAGGTTGTTAAAAATCCTAAAGTAAACATGAACCAATTGGGCTGATAAAGTAGCTCTCTTAAAACATTAAAAAAATCACCATGACTACAGAAATACACATTAATTATTAACTTTAGATACACAGAAAAAGAAACAAATGCTACTAACTCAAAAGCCAAAAGCCAAATTTAATAAATAAATTGCATAGCTTGTGTCATTTACGTGTGTATATTTAATATCACAGTACATCTAACACTTCTTTGGCACTGAGTTAAATCTTCTCAGCACTCCTTAATTAAGTTTCACCCAAATTTGATCTAATATAAATACTGTCTAGTTTTTATGCCTTTCCTAGTATCAATATATCTCTGTTTTTCAAGTTTGAAGAAAGTCAAGATTTTGACTTCAGCAAAACATCTGCTGTTGTGTCCTATCCCTTGAGAAATAAATATCAGTCCATTTTTTCTTTTATTGATGATTTTATTAATCTGCATTGCAACTTAGTGATTTGTATGTTAGTATTTTCATATCCCTTTGTTCCATTTAGATTCTTTATTTTGTTGTGGTTCTGTTCGCTGAGCTGGGAATTTGTGTTGCAGACATTTCATCCCCTGTCTAGGTGACATCCTCAGTGTTTGGGAGCCTCCTGTGAAGCGCTTCTGTGATCTTTCCTCTGGCATTTGTAGTGGTTTGAATCTACCGCTTCCGGTTGTCAGTTCCAGCTGTCCGTTGCAGTATATTGGGTCCAGGTCGATGTGCTTATGATTGAATCTGTGGATGAGTGCCATGCCTTTAGGAATTCCCTGGCTGTTCTCTGTTTGGCTTGCCCTATAATAGTAGTGTTGTCCTAGTCAAACTCATGTTGCTTATCATCTGCGTGTGTGGCTACTAAGGACAGCTGGTCGTGTCGTTTCGTGGCTAGTTGGTGTTCATGGATGCGGATCGTTAGCTGTCTTCCTGTTTGTCCTATGTAGTGTTTTGTGCAGTCCTTGCATGGGATTTTGTACACTACGTTGGTTTTGCTCATGCTGGGTATCGGTCCGTGGTCCTGGTGAGTTGTCTGAGCGTGGCTGTTGATTTGTGTGCTGTTATGAGTCCTAGTGGTCGTAGTAGTCTGGCTGTCCGTTCAGAAATGTTCTTGGGAAAGACAACAGAATGAGGACATGCCACAACCCAAAGGACTAGCCACTTTATCATACATCAAGAACATTTCTGAACTGCACAAAACATTACGTAGGACAAACAGGAAGACAGCTAACGATCCACATCCATGAACACCAACTAGCCACGAAACGACACGACCAGCTGTCCTTAGTAGCCACACACGCAGATGATAAGCAACATGAGTTTGACTAGGACAACACTACTATTATAGGATAAGCCAAACAGAGAATAGCCAGGGAATTCCTAGAGGCATGGCACTCATCCACTGATTCAATCAATAAGCACATCGACCTGGACCCAATATACCGACCACTGCAATGGACAGCTGGAACTGACAACCGGAAGCGGCAGATTCAAACCATTACAAATGCCGAAGAAAAGATCACAGAAGCGCTTCACAGGAGGCTCTCAAGCACTGAGGATGTCACCTAGATAGGGACGAAACGTCTGCAACACAAATTCCCAGCTCGGTGAACAGAATCACAACAACGAGCACCGGAGCTACAAATCTTCTCACAAAGTTTGAAGATTCTTATTTTCCTTGATATGTGACCTCCTTTATGTTTATCAAAAATTTACCTACTGAAATATGTTTGCTAATTATCTGCCAATTCAGTCAGTTTATTAATGTCTTCTAATTAATTGCAGCTCCGTCAATGTTGATCATTCAACAATATTCACAAAGCTAGATATAAGTGAGTTGCATTTAATCAGCTACCCATGGATTTGTGAAAGGTAAGTGGGCCTGTAAATCAAGACACACTGCTATTGACAATGTGTGTGCTGCCCACTCACCTGTCCGTGCCATGATTCTAATAGTTATCCACTCACTGAAGACCTTAATTAGGAAATTAATTTCTATTCCTCAGTTTTTCTCTCTGTCCTTTCACCGCTTTCCCTAACCCAGCATATTCTCTACAATTTTGCCAGTGCTACCAGCTTGACCTTCGCAAGATCTTGAACTTACCTGGATTTGGGGAACTTGTAGTTCCCCTTTTTCCTGGGTTTCCTGAAATCCTGTATTACTGGCCACCAATTCTGGAGTAGCATGGAGCTACTAGCCTCTGACTGGCCTACAGTTTTGAGGCACTTTTCCTTCTGGAAATAGATGGAAGTCCCACTTCATTCTAATTTAAAAAAACCCATTGCCCATAAGTTTAATTCAGGATGAACTGGCCAAACATAGAGAGGGTGTTTACCCTGACATTTACTGAGGTTTGGTCAGCCGACCCCAATATATAATTCAGTCCTAATCCCAAAGACTACATTATTAATAAAAATTCAGAACACAATGATACCGGTACTGATCCTTGTGAGTCCCCACCTTTCAGACTCTGAATAGCTACCTTTATTCTTGCTTAATCTTATAGCCAGGATTTCCTGATGAAGGGCTTATGCCCGAAACGTCGAATTTCCTGTTCCTTGGATGCTGCCTAACCTGCTGTGCTTTAACCAGCAACACATTTTCAGCTGTGATCTCCAGCATCTGCAGACCTCATTTTTTACCCGATAATCTTATAGCCAACCAACTATTCATTCTGCTGCTTCCCTCTTGACTCCATATACTCTGACATGATTCTTTAGTACATTGTGTAATACCTTTAAAGAAAGTCTTTTGAAAACTGGATTAATTGTATCTTGTGCTTTCATTTGCCTACATTTTTGTGTTAGCTTTTCAATGAATTCTAGGAGGTTGGTCAAACAAGACTTATCAATTTGAAATCCATCCTGACTATTGATTTAGTATCTTTGCAGTTTCTCAACTTGCTCTGTTATTTTCTTATTTATTGGGTATTCCATTATTTTTTCAATCTCTGATGTCCAGGGAGTTATCAACCAATTAGCTTTATATTGATAAACTACCTTCTCGTACTCAGGAATGATGCTCTTTTCTGACGAACTCGTAAATCTGTGTAATAATATCTCAGCAATCTCTCCTTTAGATTTCTAAGATGCACCATTATTTGAACCAAGAGTTTTATCATCTCTTGAGACTGATTATTTAAAATATATCCTCTTCTGATTAAACATAATATAACTGCATTTAAAGTTATATTTAGGATGGCATATCCACCTGAACTGTCTTCCTGGCAAAACAGTAAAGCAAAGTAATTACTGTGTCTAAAATTTCTACCATTTGCTGCCTGTGATTTTATCCTGGGTGCCCTTTTTAAATTTATGCACATATAGAATTTTTTCCTGTTTTATATTCCTTCTTAATATTAATTTCATCATTCTTCTGTCATTCTAATTTGTTTTGATTTCTACTCTTCCTGCATTCTCCCTGGTCACGCTCACCTCAGTGGTCCATATATTTAGTCTCCGCTTGGGTTACTGTCGCCTAGACACTCTGCTGCTTTTACTTCTTTTACCTGCTCTGGTTTATTGAGTGAGTAGTAAATCCCCCCTTGTTGAGCTTTTCACATTTTGAGTTAGAAATTAGTTCTACACACATGGCAAAAGCTCCATTCCCTTAATACCTATACATAGTTCTTCTGGCCAATTAATTCTGGGGTAATTGAAATCCTCCATGATTTTTTAAACTCATTTTTCTAATTAGTTTTCCTAGTTCTTTCTTCACCTTCCTTTTGTTATGAGGTATCTTTAGAATATCCCTTAATTATCTTTTGTAACTATACACATGGATTCTTTTTCTGTCTTTTTGATGGGTGTGTCACTTTTATCTCCAATAAATATAGTTTGTTCACTTTCCCTTTTTTTTCTCACTTTTTTTTACTTTTCTAATTATGTTATACCCTATGATGTTTAATTTGCAGATGGACATTTCTGCAGTCAGAGCTCAGATGTCCCTATGGTATTTGGTTCCTTGCAATGTACTTATTCAACCCTTATGTATCTGTTTCATTCTGGACACTATAGGCAGTTTAATTTATTTTATTAGCTTTTAATAATCATTTTATTTTTAACTATTGACATACTAGCCTGTTTGATAACCTTATATATTCTTTGACCATTTATTCCTCCCCCAGTTTAATCTATCCTATGTCTTTTTTTCCACTTTTATTTACATTTTGGCTTATTTCAGCTCTTGCATCTGTGTTACCAGTTTAAGGTCTTTGCTACTTCCCTATTTAAGAACTTGGAACAGGAGTAAGCTATTTGGCCTATCAAGCCTGCTCTGCCATTTAATCTATTCATAGTGATCAATCACTTCAATGTCTTTTACCCACACTATATGTATAATCCCTTAGGCCACCAATAAACAAAAAATTGTCAGTCTCTCCTTTAATGTTACTCAAATACTTCTACAGCCTCTGGGCTAGAGAATTCCAAAGATTCACCATCCTCTGAGTAAAAGCATTCCTCATCTTGGTCCTGAATGACATCACATTATTTTTACATTGTGCCTTCTGGTTCTAGATTCAGCAACCAGGGAGACATTTTACCTGCATCCACTATGGTTATCCATTTGAGTATATTATTAATTTCATTGTGATCACCTCTTTTTCTTCAAATTTGTTTGCTCAGTCTTGCTTCATACAAAGGTACCGCAATCCTAGGATCACATCTGGTAAACCTCTATTGCTCATTGTCTACAGCATTAATAGCTTTCCTGATATAAGGAAACCAGTACTCTAGTGCTGTAGGTGTAGTCTATTCAAACTCTTATGTAATTGAAGCAAGATTTCACTACTCATGTCCTCAAATTCTCTTGCAATAAAGGCTAACAGTCCATTAGCCTTTCTAATTGCGCTTACACCTGCATTTTAGTTTAATTGACCTATTGACAAGGACTCCCAATACCCTTTGCAATTTCTACACTTTCCTCTCTCCATTTAAGAAATATTATGCACAACCATTTCTCCTTCCAAAGTGGATAACTTCATATCTTTCTACATTACATTCCAGTTACCATGTTCTTGCCCCCTCATCAAACGTGTCCAAATCCTCGTGAAAAACTTTCATATCTTCTTCTCAATACAAAGTCATACTTAGCTCTGTATCTTCTCTAAATTAGAAGAATTACATTTGGACCCACTGATAAATATTGTGAATAGCTTGGGCCCAAGTACTGATCCTGTGGAACCCCACTAGTCATGTCTGCCAATGTGAGAATGATCTATTTATTCACACTTTGTTTTCTGTCAGTTACTCAATCCTTAATCATGCCAGTATATTATCTCTATTCTTTAATTTTGTTAACCAACCTCTTGTGCCAGAGTTTAGCAAAAGCCTTCTAAAAATCCAAATATGCTACATACATTCCATATATCAATTTTATTAGTTAACATCCTCAAAAAACTCCATGTTTGTGAAACATAATTTTCCATCTCCAAATCTATTCTGATTATGCCTAATCAATTTGTTTCAATCAAAGTGTCCTTTTATCAGATCCTTGATGTTAAATTCTAGCGTTTTCCTTACTACTAATGTAAGGCTGATTGTGTCTGTAGTTCCTTGTTTTTTTTTTCTCTTGCTCCTTTCTTAAATCATGGGGTGAAATTCCAATCTGCAGAAATCATTCCAGATTCTGTGGAAGTTTGGAAGATGACTACCAACGATTGAGTATAACCATTTCCTTCAATATTCTAGGATGTAGAATATCATGCCCCAGGGACTAAACAACTTTCAACTCCATAACTTTATCCAAACAAGCTTCTTATCATTGCTCATATCGTTCAACTCCCTATTCTCCCTAGTTACTTAGATCACTAGTTCTGGGAGATTTTTTTGTACTTCCTTCAGTGAAAACTGACGCAAAGTAATAATTGAGCTTCTTTGTCATTTCTCCATTCATCATCACAAATTCTTCTGACTCTAATTTTAATGTGCCAACATTTATCTTTTCTATATATTTCCTTTTTATGCAGCTGTAGAAACTTTTACTGCCCATTTTTATGTAATTTTATGGATTGTATTTGTATTTAATTTTTTTCATCATCAGTTTCTTGGTCCTCCTTTGCTATATTCTCAAATACTCCCAATCCTGAGATTTGTTACTATTTCTGACCCTTTTAAAAGCCTTCCTTTTAATCTTATACAATCCTCAACTTACTTTGTCATCCATTGTTGACTGGTTCTTTTTGAGTTTTTGCAGCTTGAAGGAACCTATTTACTGTAAACTAAGTAATAGTTCTTTTAAAGGCTGTACATTGCCTATGTGCATTTTTGTTGTTTCATATCTGTTCCCAATCCAACTCTGCCAATCTGTGTGTTAGGCTTCCATAATTTTGCTTATTCTGATTTAATGCCATTGCTTCAGATTGAACGACTTTACTTGCAGACATAATGTGGCATTCGATTATGTTGTGATCATTCATTCTGAAAGGGTCTATGACAACAAATGATTGAAAAAGCCCTTTTTCATTACATAAAATTGAATCATTAGTTGGCGCCTCAATGTGTCGCTTTCGTAAACCATTCCTGAGACACTCAGAAATATATAGTCAATAGGTTTGGAGTAGGCAATTTGGCTCATTGAGCCTTCTGTGCCATTCAGTATGATCATGGCTAATCATACACCTCAGTAACCTGTTCCCACTTTCTCCCCATACCCTTTGACCCCTTTAGTCCTAAGGGGTATATCATAGAATCCGCACAGTGTGGAAGCAGGCTATTTGGTCCATTGAGCCCACACCAACCCTCCGAAGAGTACCCCAACCAGGCCCCCCTGCACTAATACCCTGCATTCCTCATGGCTAATCCACCTAACCTGTTCATCTTTGGATTATGGGAGGAAACCAGAACACTTGGAGCAAACCCACATGGAAATGTAGAGAATGTGCAAACTCCACACAGACAGTTACCTGAGGCTGGAATCGAAGCCAGGTCTCTGGTGCTGTGAGGCAACAGTACTAACCACTGAGTCACTGTGCCACCCTGTATCCATTGCTTTTTCAAAAATATTCAATGTTTTGGCCTCAAGCACTTTCTGTGGCTGAGAATTCCATGGGTTCACCGTTCTCTGGGTGAAGACATTACTCTTTACCTTAGTCCTAAAAGTGCTACACTGTATCCTTAGACTGTAACCCCTGGGTCTGCACTCTCCAATCATCAGGAATGCCCTCCTGCATTATCCCTGTATTGTAGTGTTAGAATTTTGTAGCTATTGCTGAGATACCTCACATTCTTCTAAACTCCAGTGAATATAGTTCTAACTAATCCAATCTCTATTTGTACGTCAGTCTCTGGAATCAGTCTGGTAAACCTTTGTTGCACTCTCTCCATAACCAAAATATCCTTCTTTATGTAAAGAGACCAAAACTGCACACTGGTGTGGTCTCACTAAGACCATTGGCTTCCACAGCTTTGGTGCTCAATTTGTTTACCCAGATTGAAGTCGCTCATGATCACTGTGTTGCACATGCTTCAAGCTTTTTTCATCTTCTGATGTATACACGACTGGACCACCATTGCTATTTGGTGACCTATTAATAACTTCTCCCAATGTTTGCTGCCTCTTGCTGTTTCTTAGTTCCATTCAAATAAATTCCACACATTGTTCTTCTAAACTGAGGTTCTGTCTTTCCTAATAAACTGATCCCATCTTGTTTTAGTAGTGCAACTCCACATCCTTTATCTTCTTGTCTGTCCTTCCTAATTGGTGAATATTCAGTTCCCAGTCCTGGTCACCATGCAGCCATGTTTCTGTAACGTCAGTTCAATCATAACCATTTACCTCTATTTATGCTTTTACATCACCTGTCTTGTTAGGATTGCTGCGTGTACTTGTGTAGCGTGATCTTAACTTTATCTTGTTGATATTATTCTGCATGTGAGGTATACTCTGCTTGGATTTATTTCTCCTGTCTTCTAGTCTCCCTCTTAGTTTTTCTATTTTCAGTTACCAGCTTAGCTCCCTTTCATGATATCCTTCACTCTGGTACAAGGAGGCAGCACACCAACCTGTGGAAATTCCTGTCTTACCCCCTAACTATGGAATCTCTGATCACTAGTGACCTTCCATTCTTCTCTTTCCCATCACTGAGACATCTTTCGCACATGAACCTGTCTGTGACTGCATTTAGCTGAGAAACCATCACCTTCAATAGTCTCTAAAATTGAATACAGGTTGACAAGCATGAAAGACTCGGGGTCCTGCACTATCTGCCTTGCTGGTGATTATCCATTCCCTTTCTGTCTGTACACTTTTAACCTGCATTTCTAACCACCTGCCTGTATGTACTATCCACATAGTCCTCTGCCTCAGGGATAAATGACAGCAATTCTAGCCACAGTTCAAGTTCCTAAACTCAGATCTCAAACTGGTGCAGCTGGTGATATTTCTGGCAGATGGGACACAAGGTATGTTCATGACTGTACATGTACCACAGGACCATCCATAACTCTGAAAGGTGTTTTCAGCTTTTGCTTTACTTGTTAGAAAAACTTATGTGCAATTTCTTTGCTGAAAGAACATTTGACGAGGACTCATTTACTGAGGTGGTATGGGCTGAGGTTAGAAACAGGAGAGGAGAGGTCCCACTGCTGGGAGTTTTTTATAGGCCTCCGCAATGTTCCAGGGATGTGGAGGAGAGGATTGGCAAATCGATTCTGGGCAGGAGTAAAAGAAACAGGGTGGTCAAAATTGGGGACTTTAACTTTCCCAACATTGGCTGGAAATGCTATAACTCGAGTGTGTTGGATCGATCAGTTTTTGTCCAATGTGTGCAGGAAGGTTTCCTGATACAGTATATCGAGGGGCCGACAAAAGGGGAGGCCACACTGGATCTGGTACTTGGTAGTGAACCAGGCCTGGTGTTTGATTTAGTGATAGGTGAGCACTTTGGAGAGAGTGACCATAATTCAGTTACGTTTAGTTGAGCGATGGAAAGGAATAGGTACATGCTACAGGGTAAGAGTTATCGAGGGGGGAAGGGCAATTATAATGCGATTAGGCAAGACTTAAGAGGCATAGAATGAGGCAGCAAAATGCAAGGGATGGGGTCAATCGAAATGTGGAGCTGGTTTAAGGAACAGATACTGAGTATTCTTGACAGGTACCTCCCTGTGGGGCAGGGAGGAAGTGATAAGGTAAGGGAACCGTGCTTTACTAAAGAAATTGTATCTCTTGTTAAGTGGAAGAGGGAAGCTTATGTGACGTTGAGGCAAGATGGTTCAGATAAGGTGATGGAGAGTTACAGAGTAGCTTGGAAGGATTTAAAGAGAGAGTTAAGAAGAGCAAGGAGGGGACATGAGCAGCCTTTATCAGGTAAAATAAAGGAGAACCCTAAAGGATTGTGAGGAGTAAAAGGATGATTAGGGTAGGAAAAGGGCCTGTCAAAGACATACGTGGGAAGTTGTGTGTAGACCCTGTGGAGATTGGAGAGGTGTTAAATGAATATTTCTCGTCTGTTTTTACTCAGGAAGAGGAGAATACTTTAAGGGAGAAGACTGAGATACGGGCTATTAGACTTGAAAGGATTGAGGTTAATAAGGAGGAGGTGTTATCAATTCTGGAAGGTGTGAAAATAGATAAGTCCCCTCGGCTGGATGGGATTTTTCCGAGAATTCTCTGGGAAGCTAGGGAGGAGATGGTCGAGCCTAAGGCCTTGATCTTTGAGTTGTCATTGTCTACAGGGTTAGTACCAGAGGACTAGAGGATTGCAAATGTTGTACCCTTGTTCAAGAAGGGCAGTAAAGATGACCCAGGTAATAGACCAGTGAGCCTTACGTCTGTTGCAGGAAAAGTTTTGGAAAGGATTATAAGGATAGGATTTATAATCATCTAGCAAGCAGCAATTTGATTGGAAATAGTCAACATGGATTCATCAAGGGCAGGTCGGGTCTCACAAACCGCACTGAGTTTTTTGAGAAGGTGACCAAGCATATGGGTGAGAGTAGGGCAGTTGACGTGGTGTACATGGACTTCAGTAAAATCTTTGATAAGGTTCCACATGGTAGGCTATTGGAGAAAATGAAGAGGCATGGGATTGAAGGTGATTTAACAGTTTGGATTAGAAACTGGCTTTCTGTAAAAAGCCAACAAGTCGTGGTTGATGAAAAGTATTCAACCTGGATTCCGGTTACCACAAGGGTCTGTTTTGGGACAATTGCTGTTTGTCATTTTTATAAACAACTTGGATGCAGGCATAGGTGGATGGGTTAATGAGTTTGCAGATGATAGTAAAGTCGTTGGAGTGGAGGACAGTATGGAAGACTGTTGCAGGTTGCAGGGAGACTTGGATAAACTGCAGAATTGGGCTGAGAGGTGGCAAATGGAGCTCAATGCAGTCAAAAGATGTGCAGGTCAGGTGAATTGGCCATGCTAAATTGCCCATAGTATTGGGTGCATTAGTCAGAGGGAAATGTGTCTGGGTGGGTGTGGATTTGTTGGGCCAAAAGGCCTGTTTCCACACTGTAGGGAATCTAATCTAATCTAAATGTGAGGTGATTCACTTTGGGAAGAATAACAGGAAGGCAGAATACTGGGTCAATGGAAAGATTCTTGGTTGTGTGGATGTACAAGTGGATCTTGGTGTCCATGTACATAGATCCCTGAAAGTTGCCACCCAGGTTGATAGTGCTGTTAAGAAGTCCTACAGTGTGTTAGGTTTTATTGGTAGAGGGATTGAGTTCTGGAGCCGTGATGTCATGCTGCAACTGTGCAAAGCATTAATTCAGCCTCACTTGGAATATTGTGTGCAGTTCTGGTCGCCTCATTACAGGAAGGATGTGGAAGCATTGGAAAAGGTGCACAGGAGATCTACTAGGATGTTGCCTGGTTCGGACCATAGGTCTTATGAGGAAAGGCTGAGGGACTTGGGTCTGTTCTCATTGGAGAGAAAAAGGCTAAGAGGGGTTTTAATAGAGAAATACAAGATGATCAGAGGATTAGATAAGGTGGACAGTGAGAGTCTTTTTCCTAGGATGATGGCATCTGCTTGTGAGGGGGGCATAGCTGCAAATTGAGGGGTGACAGATTTAAGACAGATGTCAGAGAGTGGTAAAGGCATGGAATGCTCTGTCTGCCAATGTAGTTAACTCAGCCACATTAGGGGCATTTAAACAGTCCTTGGATAAGCACATGGATGATGATGGGATAGTGTAGGGGGATGGGCTTAGATAAGATTAGATTACTTACAGTGTGGAAACAGGCCCTTCGGCCCAACAAGTCCACACCGACCCGCAGAAGCGCAACCCACCCATACCCCTACATTTACCCCTTACCTAACACTACGGGCAATTTAGCATGGCCAATTCACCTGACGCGCACATCTTTGGACTGTGGGAGGAAACTGGAGCACCCGGAGGAAACCCACGCAGACACGGGGAGAACGTGCAAACTCCACACAGTCAGTCGCCTGAGTCGGGAATTGAACCCGGGTCTCAGGCGCTGTGAGACAGCAGTGCTAACCACTGTGCCACCCATAAGTTCACAGGTTGGTGCAACATCGAGGGCCGAAGGGCCTGTTCTGCTCTGTATTGTTCTATGTTCTATATTCTATTTAACTTGGCTTGCATTAACTTTATTTTACTTTTAGTTTTACTTAATTATTTTATTTTGGCTTGATTTGATTTTATCTGCCTTTGCAAGTGTTCCTTCCTGAAATCCGAGTAACTGATGTTTCTTGTGCTCTGATATTTCATTGTTCTGAAGAAGGGTCACTAGGACCCGAAACATTAACTCTGATTTCTCTCCACTGATGCTGTGAGACTTGCTGAGCTTTTCCAGTAATTGTTTTTGTTCCTTCATTGTTATATTTACTGACTAATGTGGAAGCAGAGTGTTGCTGGGTCTGGTCCTTCAGAATTAAATAGATAAGGTGGAGTATGTCACAAGTGGGGAACATTTGGCAATTTGTAATTAAGGTTTTGATTAGTTATGGAGAAGCAAAAGGGGCAACCATGAATAAAATTACTTAAAACTAGAGGAGAGCTAATTTTAATAAGTTTCAGAGGCATCTGACTGGATAAGTTAGAGTCAAGGACTGACAGGCAGAAATATAGAAGAGAAATGGGTGGCCTTTAAAAAGGAAATCGTTTGGTTGTAGTCTATTTATGTTTCCATGAGGAAAAAAAAGGAAACTAAAGTTAAAGTTCCGTGAATACCTGAGGACCTGGAGATTAAGATGATACAGATTAAGGTAGCCTCTGATAATGCCACCTTAATAATACAAAGTGAATCAGGGGTGGAAATCATAAGTTAGAGGAGAAATGGACAAGAAACTAACAATGCAACAATACAAGAATAAATTAGCAGCTAATGCAAAAGAGAACCCAAAATAGAGGAAAAGAATTATCAGAGTTTTGATGGAGCTGATAAGGAGCTAACATGGAGAAATATGTGGAGGCAGAAGATGTAACTGAGATGCTATATTTTGTTATCAATGTACATCAGGGAAGAAGATGTAACAAAAATTACAGTAACTGGGTTTGCTAGGAGATTAAAAACAGGAAAAGCAGTTGGGAACTTTGCTGCATTCTAGGTTGCTAAAGGAAGCAAAGATAGAAATCACAGAGATACTGTAACCACAATTTCCAAACCCTGTTTGGTTATAGGATGGTGCCATACAACTTTGGATGTGAACATAGAAAGCATGGTTAGATGATGCCAAACTAGCTGGTGTCCCAGATAGTGAAGAAGATAATCACAGAGTACAATGGAACCTTGATCAGATGGGCCCAGAGACAGAGGAGTGGCAGATGGAGTTTAATTTAGATAAATATGAGTATTGCATTTTTGTAAGGTAAATCAGGGCAGGACTTATACAGTTAATGGTAGAGCCTTAGAGAATGTTCCCAAACAAAAACGCCCTAGCTATGTAGGTGCATATTTTTTTGAAAGTGGAACTGCAAGTAGACAGGATGGTGAAGAAGGCATTTGGCACACTTGCCTTAATTGCTCATAACATTGAGTATCGGAGTTGGGATATATGTTGTGGCTGTACAGGGCATTGGTGAAGCCACTTTTAGAATACTGCACACAATTCTGGTCACCCTTCTATAGGAATGTTGTTAGACTTGAAAGGGTGCAGAAATGATTTACAAGGATGTTGCCAGGAATGAAAGGTTTGAACTATAGGGAGAGGCTGAATAGGCTGAGGCTGTTTTCAGTAGAGGGTTGCAGACTGATGGGTGACCTTATAGAGATTTATAAAATCATGAGGGTTTTGGATAGGATGAACAGCCAAGGTCTTTTTCCTAGAGGGGGGGGATTCAAAAACTAGAGGGCATAGGTTTAAGGTAAGGAGGAAAGATTTAAAAGGGACGTAGTGATGACTTTTTCACACAGAGGCTGGTGCATTTATGGAATGAGCTACCAGAGGAAGTGGTGGAGGCTAGTACAATTACAACATTTAAAAGGCACTCTGAATGGGTATATGAATAGAAAGGGTTTAGAGGGATATGGGCCAAATGCTGGAAAATGGGACTATGTCAGTTTGGGATGTCTGGTTGGCATGGATGAGTTGGACTAAAGGTTCTGTTACCATGCTGTTTGACTCTGACTTTAAAAAAGAATTCTAAAAGCCCTTTCCTTTCCTTCTTATTCTTTTCTTTCTTCCTTTGTGTGTATGTGAAGTGACAATTATCCCCCGATTTGATTGCTTGGAAACAATATTTCTATTTTAACCGTAAGGAGTTTGCTGGGAGTCATTTTAAAATGGATTTCACAAATATACAGTTTTAGGGGAAGCACATTCCTGCAATTTCAAAACGAACATAGATTTTTTTTAAAAAATCTCAGCTTATGAATGGACAAGAAGAGCAATAAAATAATTAAATTCCCCTCTCAACCTGTTCGTGACACTCCTACAAAAATATTTAGGATAAAGAAAGCCGGGTGAGATAGTGCAACCTTTGAAGGCGCCAATGAGAAGCTGGTGTTGAACAATCTGAAAATGATGCAGTTCAATAGTGTGATTTGTATATTTTAAAACCCCTAATGGGCCTAATGCTTTTCCTGGGTATCATTTTGCCCTTAATATAATTACAAAATGCCTTTCCATTTTTCTTTTATTTTACCCACCACTGATTTTTCATGCCTCTCTTCACTTTCCTAACTTCCTTTTTCTCAGCAACCCTCTGTACTTTCTTTATATTTCTAGGGCTTTCAGTATTTTTAGCCCTCAATGTCTACCTTAAGCTTTTGTGAAGAAGAGTTACACTTGAAACATTGACTTCTCCATCTCCGGATTCCACCTGGCTTGCTGTGTTCTTCCAGCCTCCTGTCTGTCTACCTTGGATTCTAGCATCTGTAGTTTTTTTTGTTTCTTTCCTTTTTTCCTGCCATCCAACTGTCTCTGTTCATCAACACCCAGTTTTCTCTGAATTTGTTGTCCCATCCTTTACTGGAATATGTTGGCCCTGCACTTGCACTATTTCGTTTTTGAAAGACTCCCACTGTTCTTGAGATTTTCCTACAAGTAGCTACTTTCAGTCCAGTCAAAGTACATCCTGCATTGTCATGCTAAAACTCACCTTCAAATTCAAAATCTGTGCTCTGGCCCATCTTTGTCCTTTTTATGACTACTACAAATTGTAATGAATTATGATCACTATCACTGAAATGGCCTTCCATACAAAACTTCTACCATTTGACTGGTTCATTTCCTAAAATTAGGTCTAGTACCATCCTTCCTCTTGTAATATTTTCTATGTGCTGGCTTAAAAACTCTCCTGCATATACTTTTAAAATTCCACCCTGTCTAAGCCTTTTACACTTTGTCTCTCCCAGTTAAGTTGAAATCCTCGACCATTAGTACTCTATTAATTTTACACTTCTGTGACTTGCTTAAATATCTGACCTTCTATCTCTATCTGACTGTTTGTTTGGGGTCTAATATACATTCACAACAATGTGATTTCCCTTTTTGATTTTAAGTTCTACCCACGTGGCCTCAATTGAGGAGCCATTCCTTCTTATTGTAGTAGTTGATTCCTTGATGATTATCGCAATACCACCTCCTGTTCAACACCCTTCCTTTGGCTTGCCAGAAAATTCTACACCCTGGGAGTCCTGTCCCTCCCTCAGCCATGTCTTCGTGATAACATCAATATTATAATCCCCATGTGCTAATCAGCATTCTCAATTCGTTTACTTTACTCTCAAGACTCCTTGATTGACATACATGTCATCAAGCCTTGCTATGCATTCTCATGCCTTGACTTTGTCTTCTTCTATATTTGTCTGTGCGTCACCCTCTATTGTATCTCCACTCTGTCTCCCATCTCCCTGTCAAGTTAGTTTAAACACCCACCAACAATGCTAGCAAACAGATACATGCATATGTCCAGGAATTTAAAGAGCTCCCTCTGGCATCAATTTTCCAGCCGTGCACTCAGCTGCTACCTTCTGCCTATTTTGTTTTCACTCACTAGCATGTGGCACTGAGTATTCCAGAAATAAGAACCCTCAAGTCCTACTTTTCATTCTGCTACTTAGCTCCCTAAATTCCTATTGCCCAACCTCTTTCTATCTTTCATCCCTCTTTGTCATTGATACTAGTGTGAACCATAATCTCTGACTGCTTGCGCTTCCTCTTCTGAATGCCCTGGAGAAGTTTACTTACACCCTTGGCTCTGGCCCCAGGGAGACAATAGACTATCCTAGAGTTACAGGAAATGCAGTACCCCTCACTAGTGAGTCTCTTACCACTATTGCTCTTCCTCACTTTCTGCCTCCCTCTTATGTAGTTGGGTTCTGGCTGCACTCCCCACAGCAACCATCATTCTCACCATTTTCCAACACAAAACTGTTCATGAGTGAGATGCAATCTGGAGCTTTTCTGGCTATCTGCTTTCTTCCCTTTTTCTGACTGGTCATCACTCATTCTGTTCCTCAATGCATTTCTTGAAGCTAAAATAATACTCCTATCCACGTAACTACTAGCTTTACATTACCCTGATGTTGTTTCGCTTCTAGGAGAAAGTGAGGTCTGCAGATGCTGGAGATCAGAGCTGAAAATGTGTTGCTGGAAAAGCACAGCAGGTCAGGCAGCATCCAAGGAACAGGAAATTCGATGTTTCGGACATAAGCCCTTCTTCAGGAATGAAGAATTCTTCAGCCCTTCTTCTTCCTCATTCCTAAAGAAGGGCTTATGTCCGAAACATTGAATCTCCTGTTCCTTGGATGCTGCCTGACCTGCTGCACTTTTCCAGCAACACATTTTCAGTTGTTTCGCTTCTACTCAAGCTCGCCAAACTAGTCGCACTTCCTGTGTTTATAGCCACTCAGGTACCCTGGAGCATTTAAAACTTTCTGTACCCTCAGGGTGTGCAATGCACAGGACCTTATTGAGAAGCTGTTTATCAAAAACCTGAGAATAATCTTGAGGAGTCATTGGTTCCAGCTGAGAAACAGGAAGTTGAACAGCCATATTAGATATAATTACATGGAAACTGATGAATCTTTTGAAATGGTCTCACACTGAGACTGATAACATCACTAATCTTAAAAGGGCATTGAACAGATATTTGAAGACAGTTTCAATATGTAGTGAATACAGGTCACTTTCTGAACTCTGGTATTGGCCATTTTACATTTCTATCCCGAGTATAGAGGGATGGCTTCCTGCCAGCAGCTACTATTTCAATTAATGTGGGTGTTCCCCTAACCTACTGTTTTCTGTGCTCTAAGAATAATACAGACAGCCACCCTCCAGAGTCCCTGTTATAGTCATTAAATATGAAAAAGCAATATTGAAAAGCATCCTCCCTTTAATAGTAGCACAGTTTGCTCTTGCATGAACCCTATCTTACTTGCTCAATTTAATAAGGAAATAATGCACTCAGGTACTCAACTCCCTTTTTCAAGGGCAGTGCATTTCCTGGTCCAAGCAGGAGAGGAAAGGCTTGTGGTGTAGTGTGTTTGATCCTCCATGCTTTTCTATATAACCTTCAATTTATTCCATAAAGGATAATTATGCAGCTCTTTATAATTTGGCACAGTTTCAGCTGCCTTTGCTTTGTGTTTGTTCCACATTTTCAGGTCTCTGTGGGAAAATAAATGCTAAATTCTGTTTTCACCTTGTCAATTTGAGCTGCTGATTTCTAAATTAATGATTCTTCATAGCATCATAAAGATCTTTATTTCAATGCAAACAAGTAGAGTTCTGTGAATCCTCTTGATTTAGAATCACACAAGGAAATACTTTACTCACTGAACCTTTCTGATAGAGACTAGTTTCTCTTTCCTGAAGCCTTCCTACAACAACAATCCCTTCTTGAACATGCATTCCAGATGTCGTTCCCAATATTTGATGGGAATTATTTCGGGCAAAGAGTGAAAACAGGGATAAATGCCTTGGCCAATCAGGATTGACTTCGGAAAGCACCCTTTTTTCCTGCGCTATGAATTGTTTGAAATTTGGCATTCTTGCTTTTGTCCTGATGAGTGCAAAATGAAAAGTTGTGTCAATCTGTCTATCCTTTTAGTAACTATTGGTGAAGTCTTCACTAAATGTTTAAGTGAGTCTCTGACATTTTCCTGAAGTTTGCTTCCGAAATCCAGCAGCAATGAGCATGACTAATGACTATCACTTTGACTTTGATTTAAATCACTAAGTCTAAGTTCAAACAAATGGTTGCTGTTAGGAGAGGATGTTAATTGCAACAGTGTGCAGCCTGTTTAATAAGCATGAAAAGTGACAGTTTTTTAATAAGCCTCTGAGCAATCATTTCTAGTATAGACTTCAACTCTTTCAACAAAATGGCATCTTGCTTAGCCAGCTTTTCAGCTTGAGACCCCACCTCGGTTACCTCAGGGTCCTTAGTGTCCGTGTTGCAAAGTTCTCTATGGTTTTGATTAATCTGAGATAGGACCTAGGATGTAGTTGTATCTGAATACGTCATTAGCCTAATTTATATTAGTATCTCACAAGTTTTTTGTCATTGAGTAAATCACTCTATAATTCTTAATCATGTCCAGTTTTGTTCGCCAAGGCTGGCCTACCAATGTACCAAGCATCTTGCTGTGCATGCCCATCATCATTCTCTTGAGCATTTTGGTTTGAACCTCTGATCTGAGCCTCTGCAGTAGATCTCATTTGTGGCCTTGCCCACTGATATATCAGCATGCAAAGCATCCTTTCCTCTTGGTCCAGCTGCCCCTCCTCACAACTGTTGACTTGTCACATGCTGCTCCTTTAAGACAGGGTCAGTATGTCACCTGGTGGCTACAATTGTCATGGCAAGTGATAGTGTTTTTCACAAAAGGTGTAGCTGCCACCCTTTATGATGAGACTGCAGCAATCAGCAAGGAGGTATGTTTCTGGAAGCATAAAGGAGTAGGGTTAGAGGAAGGAAAGGAGGAGGGGAGCACATGAAAACAAGAGATTCACGATCATAACTATCTGCAGCTGTCTCCTCATGGGTGAGGATACATTTCAGTTTGGGAAGGGGCATATGACAGGCTGTGCATGCCATCATGTTCAACTGATTGGACCGAAGGGTCTGTTTCCATGCTGTATGACTTTGACTCTATCTAGAACATACTTGATGTCAGGTGTAGCTACTTGTCACAGCTGGCCTTATGATGCAGAGCACTGTCTCCTCCAGGGGGCAAAGGTGATCAGGTATGCCTGCTGCTATCACTTCTGTTTGGTGCCTTGTGTTTATGTTACCATCCTGCCCTGTAAAAGAGATAAAAATGTCAGCAAGTATTGCAGAATGTTTAGAAGATAAGCTTGCTGTGGCTGAATAGTTGAAAGAATTTTGAGATACGTAAAAGTTAGGCGTGAGGCTGGTAGCATTAATGCGTAAATAAGCTGAATGACGTATCTCAAAGTTAAACATATGTCCTGATTGCGAGAAATTTTGAATGGGGATTTAATGCATTTTACAAACAAAAGGATGGGGGTAGGAGAAATCATGTGAAGATGGATTCACTACTCTTGATCAGCTATGTGAGGTCACTGATCTTCTTGTAGCACCCCAGGCAGGAACTCTGGGCCAGACAACAGGAATTGATCACCTGAAGAAACATGGTGTCTCCCCTGTCCAGTATTGAACTATTGTCAGCCACACCCCATCAGAAAACTCAGAATTCCTTTCTTCTGCTCTGTTTTTGCACTCTTCTTTCTTTCTGTCCCTATTGAGAAAGTAGACAGTTTCTGTGTAATGAGTATCGCTCATCTAGAAAGGATGCAAAGTGCCTTTTAATGAGTGCAGGGTAGCTTCGTGTCATGCTGGATCATGTTGAGTATGTAGCATGCCCCACAGTGTTGCACAGGATATATGTGCACTGTATTAATTATCCAGTCGTCAGTAGTATAGTGGTTAGTATCCCCACCTGTAAGGCGGGAGACCCTGGTTCAAAAAGTGATTCCCTAGTGGTCTAGTGGTTAGGATTTGGTGCTTTCACCACCCCTGCCCGCATTCGATTCCAAGTCAGGGAACAGTCACTTTCACCACAATTGGCATGGTGGCTCAGTGGTTAGCACTGCTGCCTCAAAGCACCAGGGTCCCAGGTTTGATTCCAGCCTTGGGCAACTGTCTGTGTGGAGTTTGCACATTCTTCCCGTGTCTGCACGTGGGTTTCCTTAGGGTGCTCCAGTTTCCTCCCACAGTCCAAAGATGTGCAGACCAGGTGAATTACCATGCTAAATTGCCCATAGTGTTAGGTGCATTAGTCAGAGGGGGAGGGTTGCTCTTCGGAGGGTCAGTGTGGACTTGTTGGGCCAAAGGGCCTGTTTCCACACTGTAGAATCCACACAATGTAATGTTAATACTGAAAAGGGCTGGGTGCAGCACAATCACACATTATGATCCCTGTGCCTGGAAAAGAGCCTAAATGAATTTCCGCCCCCTTGTGTTTAATCTCTTTGCATGTAGCTTTAAATTTGTGAAGGATCTTCTCACAGTTTAGCAACAGTGTTGGCTGCACTCTTTGAGTAGAAGCGACTCCATGGTGTCAGACAATAACTCTCTGCACTGGGAGCCTTTGATAACTGGCAGTTACTAGGATTGTGAATGGAAATGAGGTGGACTTTTCTACATGCACCCACCAATTATCTACAAGCTCCAAGAAGAAATGGAATTGGATTTTAATAGAATAGGCAATTGTGAAAGCAGCAAGTAATGGAAATAAGTGGATGTAATCTTCAAATAAAACAAAGAACTGTAAATGTTGAAGATCTGAAACAACAACAGAAATTGCTGGAGAAACCCAGCAGGTCTGACCGTACCTGTGGACAGGAAGCAGAGTTAACGCTTCAAGTTCAGTGATGCTCCTTCTGAACTGGTACAATCTTACCTGTTCTTCTGTATCTTCATTTGATTTTACAAAGGTTTAGTACTGTCTCATCTCAGCAAGTATTTGCTTTCTTTCTCTCTGATACAATTAACAATCATGAGGGGCATGGATAGTTTGAATAGCCAAGGTTTTTTTCCTGGGGTGGGAAATGTAAAACTAGATGGCATAGGTTTAAGTGGGAAGGGAAAGATTTAAAAAAGGACTGAGGGGTAACTTTTTCGCGCAGAGGGTGGTGCGTGTAAGGAATGAGCTGCCAGAAGTGGGAGAGCTGGGTACAATTACATTTAAAAGGCCTCTGGATAGGTATATGAATAGGCTTAGAGAGATATGGGCCAAATGCTGGCAAATGGGACTAGGTCAGATTGGGATGTCTGGTCAGCACAGATGAGATGGACGGAAGTATCTGTTTCCTTGCTGTATAACTCTATGACTCTGAATATGTAAGTGTGTTGAAGGCCTGGATCTAATTAAGTCAAAGAAGTTCACATTGAAGAAAAAAACAGATTCTGCAGGATGGGTGCAAGCACTGTGGAGGATAGTGACAAGTCTTTATAGAATGCTGGCCTCTATCCTTTTAGGTCAGACATGAGTGATGCATCTGATCGTGGACAGGATCTAGTTAAGCTCAATTTGTCACCCTGATATATATTTAGAAGGATAGAGTATATCTTTTTGACAGTTTTCCCAACTCCCTTTCTCCTACATAGTTACAACTGAGTGACATATTCCACATGGACAGAAAAACTGTTAATTCCAATAGATTGGAGATTCTTTCAATTCCACATCAATGTTAAAAGGAAATCATGTACTTTGAAGGAAGTGTGAAAAGTGAAACATTTTCATTAATATAGTATCTTTTATGACTGTGAGATGTCACAGATGCTTTACAGTAATTTTGAAACCCTGTTGCTGTTGTAACGTAGGAAACGACCAATCTGTGCACAGCTTGGTCACATGAAGAGGTGATTAGCTTTTTAGTGAAATTGGTTAAGGGATAAATATTGGTTATGACATAGGGAGAACTCCACTGCTCTTTCAAATAGTGCTATTGGATCTTTACATCCAGCTGAGAGAGCAGATGGGACCATGGGTCTATCATATCCAAAGGATGGAATTAAATAAATATTTAATATTGGTGTTTTGTGAACGATGGTGAATGTAGGTGTCCCATTGAAATCAACCACACAAATGTTACAGATAACTGTGGGACCCAGATTTTCCAATGGCTTGACCGTCGTTATTCCAGTCTAGTTGGGAGTTGTGTTTGGGGGCTCTGTAGAATCCCAATCTTACATATCAAAGGAATTGCCTGTGAGTTTAGTGATACCTTTGGGCAATTCCTTTATGCCTGGAACTCTCTGAAAGTCTCCAATGAAGTGAGAGAATTTGAAGAATTTTGATGAAATTAAGTGAAACAGTTAACTATTGATGGAATTTAGAAGGTTAAAGATAATATAATTGAAGTTTTTAAGGTATTAAAGAGATCTGATAGAGATAAACTATTTCTGTTGGTTAAGGAAACTGAAGCTAGAGGAAAATGCTTTAAAATTACAGAAATATTTTTCAGTACTGAAGTTAATTCTACAAATAATCAGTGACAGAAACATAGAAAATAGGAACAGGAGTAGGCCATTTGGCTTTTTGATTCTGCTCTGCCAAACACTATGGTCATGACTAACCGTCCAATTCAGTTCCTACTTTCTCCCCATACCCTTTCATCATTTTAGCCCTAAGAACTATAAGCCCTAATATCTAACTCCTCCTTGAACCATCTCAATGTTTTGACCTCCATAGCAGAGAATTCCACAGGCTCACTACTCCTTGTGAAAATATTTCTCCATATCTCAGTCCTAAATGAGATACCTTGTATCCTTAATCGTTGACTCTTGGTTCTGGACTTCTTGGTCATTGGGAATATTTTTCCTGTGTTTACCCTGTCAAGAGATTTGGAACTCCCCAAAAAGTAGCATTCATGCTAGGTTAATGTTTTGAATTTTATATCTGAGGTTCATAGATTTATTAATTAAAGACATTGGGGGATTTGGAACAGAAACAAATATATTGAATTAAGTTGTAGACCATCCATAAGTTTATTGAATGGCAGAATGGGCTCATGGGAAAAATGTTCTGCTGCTGTTCTATGTTCCTGAAAGTGTATGTTTCCTAGGTACTTTCAGACTGAAAGCATTTTTTGAGCTGCTTTTGAAAGATCAATGATTTCTCAAAACATTCAAGAAAGGACCCTGCCTGGTAGCTGACAACCGAACCTCAGTCACCTCAATTGGTGACAAAAATTCCAGCTAACTGGTTGGATTGCCACTGAAGAAGAGGGTGAATTAGAACTTAGTGGCTTTATGTCAACTAAATACCCTTGAACGTTGTTGTCTTGCTAAGCTCTTTACACTTAGTTGAGGATTAATAGGTAACCACATCTGCTACATGTCTGCAAAGTATCATGTTGGCTTTGTAATAGTACATGCTATTTTAATGCTTGTTCCTTTGTTTTCTTGTCACCCAAGATGAAGCTAATACCAAGGTGAAGCTGGAAGTAGCCCCACTACAAACACTTGACAAATATGCCTTGTTTGTAAAGGTTTTCTAACAAATAAACTTTGAGGCAGAATATAAAGGGCTGTCTTTACCTCCATCACAGGTCTAGTGATTTGAAGACTGCACCCATATGGCAATCAACACACCATTGATACAGCCAAGCATTTTTATCACTCTTTGGAGTGTGCTGCTGGTATGTGATCACTGTAAGAGGATACAAAAATGTGTCCTAAGTATTGGGAAGCTGGTATGAAGTATTCATTCTTCAGCAATCTCAGGAGCTGCAGATCTTCCGTCCATCCATAGTCTCATTGAATGGCTCTTGGAGAGGTTGGGGAGGGGCACTGGGAGGTACCTTTTAGAGCAAAAGGTAAATAGCCAAATTTGTAAATAGTCAGCCTATAGTAGTAATGTTAGCAGTCTAGCTTCAGCAGTCTCTCTCTGTCTCCCCATTTCCTACTCCAGACAATCTCTTCCAAGGCTCATCATTATCATAAGGGTATCTACTCAAGACCTGGTTGAGGACAGAGGCACTACAGAAGTATAACTGATGACATCTCACCACAAAGGTCACAGTACAGCGAACCTCTGACTTGCTTAAAGTGGAAGTCAGTTGCCTTGAGCAAATGAGGTAGTGAGGTTAGGGCACCCTTCAATATTGCCTGGCAAAGGTGCTTGGTGTTTTGCTGCACCCTGTACAATGCAGCCATGCAGAGAACACTGAAAATGGTATCAGTGAGTGTTGGAGAATGCCTGCCTGGTATTCTCAGAAGGAAAGAATCATCCTGAATAATTCTTACTATCTGCAGCCAATGATGTACATGCTCAGGATTCTCGCAATGACCTCCTCCAGCTTCAGCTGCGAACTATGCTTGCAGTATTGCAATTGTCCCTGTGCCAATTCCTATCGAACCGTGCCAACAGTCAATAGCCTCACTGTCCTGCCCCACACAGTGAAGTAGCTTCCTAATAGATGGATGTAGACTTGTTACATTCAGAGCTTTAAATTCACAACAATACTTCTCAGGCCAGTTAACAGCATTTACATGCCCACGGTTAATGTGGTGTGATACAAAACAAATTGCTGGAGGAAGTTGGCAGGTCTGTGAAGAGAAAGCAGAGTTAACACTCAAGTACAGTGACCCTTCTTCAGAACTTTTTCAATGTGGTGTGATGTTTTCCCTGGCTGGATTTAGAACTAGGGCACATGAGGAGCAGGCTATTCAGGACTGAGAGGAGGAAATTTTTCTTCTCAGAAATGAGAACGAACAGTTCAGTCACATTAATGCATACCTTCATTACATTAAACATTGTTCATGTGACTGTAACAGCATAATAATCACTCAGGTTTCTCTCTCTGTGTAACTAAAATTGTTTCAAAGTCTGTTTTTTCTTGCTCCTAGGTGCCTCTATTCCTGTGCTTTCAGTAAATGCAATTTGCTCATTCTCCTGCTCTGACAAATGGGATGCATATGCCAATACCCGTTCAGTACTGGAGCCTGTGATGTTCCCTCCCATGATTGTCCTACCTGCATCCATAGAGGAGTAGACTTGGTCTTGGGCAGAACACATCATGTGCCACTCTGTCAGGGTTCAGTGGAGAGGGGCTGTTGCTGGTGCTGAGGGCAGGGGCTGTGAAGTGGAGCTTGTTCGTTGCACTGCCACTGTCCCTTTCTCCCTCTTCCCACTTCGGGCTAACCAAGAGTGGGAAAGCATTAAAGTATCTTTGATCAAGGCTTTGAAAAGTGGCAGCTAAAGTGTGCAAGCCATTATTGTGGCTTCAGCATCTGTGCCCAGCTGCCTTTAAATGCAGACCCTTCACAGTTGTCCCTTTCTCCAGTACTGCTTCCTGCTCATGTGTAATATGGTCGACACTGTGTTCAACCACATCTAGCTGTGAATCTGAATCCAATGATTTGTGTCCTTCGATGCTGTGGAATGTGAGCATGCGACCCTTGATGATGCTTCTCCTCCTCTAGGGACTTCTCCCTCCCTGGCAGAATACCACGTTCGGTTCCAAGACAAAGTATGGCCCTCTGTGGGTGCAGGTAGGACAACCATTGGAGGGAACTCCACAGGGTAAAAAGTGAGGTCTGCAGATGCTGGAGATCAGAGCTGAAAATGTGTTGCTGGTTAAAGCACAGCAGGTCAGGCAGCATCCAAGGAACAGGAAATTCGACGTTTCAGGCCAGAGCCCTTCATCAGGAAAGTCCTTCCTGATGAAGGGCTCTGGCTCGAAACGTCAAATTTCCTGTTCCTTAGATGCTGCCTGACCTGCTGTGCTTTAACCAGCAACACATTTTCAGCAGGAAACTCCACAGGCACTAGTACTGAAAGGATATTGCCATCTCTATCCTATATATGTCTCCAGCATTTGCAGGATATGAAAATTGCAATTTATTTTTAGTTTATCCATGAGATGTGGGTGTTGCTGGCCAGACCAGCATTTATTGTCCATCCCTAATTGCCCAGAGGGTTGTTAAGAGTCACTCACATTGCTGTGGGTCTGGAGTCACATGTAGGCCAGACCAGGCAAAGATGGCAGATTTCCTTCCCTAAAGGACATTAGTAAACCAGTTAAGTTTTTTGAACAATTAACAACAGTTTCACGGTCATCATTAAGCTCTTAATTCCAGATTTTTGTCGAATTCAAATTATATTTCTTGGAACTCGAACCTGGGTACTCAGACCATTATTTCAGATTAATAGTCCAGTGATTATACCATGAGGCTATTGCCCCCTCCGATCTTGCCTAGATCTCGGGAATAGGGCTCCAAGTCACCAAGATCATAACCATTAATATTGATGACATTGTGTACACTCATTGAATGCAGTCCAATGTTTCCTCTCCTAGGCTGGCAGCTCCAGCAGTTCAGGCAGTACCAGAGCTCAGTCCTGGGTGCCACTGTGGCTTCAAGAGTGAGCGTGAAGGAGAGTGGTAGCTGTCTCAGAAAGAAAAGCCCATAGACTTTTGGCCAGGAGGACTTGGGGACTTGCAGGGGTGGAGGACTGGGTTTTGCAGGGAATGTGGCAAAGAAACAAGGGGAGGTAATGTTTTTGTGGTGGCAGTGGGGTGTGCCCTCACTGTACACAGGGCAAGCTCCAAATGTTGTCCCCTGCTTTCCTTCCCACATTTCTCATCTAAGTAACCAAACAATGGCTTCCAACTCAGCATCACAGTCAATGGGCTAGCTATCAAATCTAATCGAGTTTTAATTATTTATTTAAATATCCCAAATAGGTTGCTGTTTCAGTACCCACCCATTTGGCAAATTATAGAGAACCACTTGGAATGGTCCAGAGGATGGTTGTATTCCGATGTATTTTACATGGCCTGGCTGCTGAGAGTACATGCACTAGGAGCTGTAAAACCCAATCCATTGATTCATGATAAATGGTAGTGTCATATATAATGTAAGGCTTCAGGACTTACTCTAACCCTCCATCAGCAATGACCTGAACTGTCAACCCATTGGTATCCACAACTTGCTCTCCCATTCTAGTCAAATTGACAATGTTTTCAGAACCATTTGCAAGCTCTCTTCCTCTCCCATAGCTGTGTGCACTCACCCTGCAATGAGGGAAGGCATTGAGGGATTAAGTGATGACTGAGCACAGCAGGAAGAAATTTGAGACAGTTGTTTGTGAGGAGAAAAGAAATGAGAGGGCACCAGGTTATGGGTAATTGTGAATGAATGTCTGTTGAGATGGAGATTTCAGAAGAGGTCATTAGAGAGTGTTATATCAATTGGAAGATTGTTGAGGAAGTGTGAGAATGATACTGGCTAACTCTTATTGGACATCAGGAAATTATTAGACCATTCAGGCACTGGATGCAGTTCTCTGCATCATAGTCCAACTGTTTACAACCTAAACAGCCTCACAACAAGCCAGTTTACTGAGTCTGGTTGTCTAGCTGACCAACTCTTGGAACTGTCCAAAAAGGCAACTTTGACCTTTTCCCTACATCAACTCAAGGACTGTGGTGTTATCTTTTGAATCCTTTTCCATGGGGAAACTGAACCAAAATAGCTAAATTTAATAAACAACCCCCAAATGAAGTAATTATCACTTTTTCTAACTTTACTACTAGTTGAATTAGAATCAATGCAAATTAAACCAGAATTAACAAATTATAATCAGTAGTAACTATAAATCATACATGGACTAGCAGATGTAAACAAGATTTTCTCATAAGATTACAAGCAATTGTATCACTCCCTGTACATATGTGGCACTACATGTTATTTCTTAGTCTTTCCAACTAAATCTTGACATGTCAGATCTTTCACTTTTCCCACTCAATGAATTTGGTGCTCAAGTCTCCTGCCAACAGTTGTTGCACTCCTGAGTTCCCCAAAGATGGTCAGCATCACACAAATGGCATACACCTACAGAACCTCCTTAGCTAGGTTCATGGTGGTCTTGATAGAAATAGATTCTCCAATGACTCCTTTATCTGACCCTTTAATAAATCTCATTCAATCGTCTGGTCAGTTCTTGCTAAACTGAAGCATGTTAGTTAAATTGCCTAATTCACAATCCCTGCTGAAACCCTGCCTTCAACTTCCTGTATCTTTTAATGGTACGATACACAGCCCCCTGTAAATATGCCTCCTCCATTCCCCTTCTCCTGTAGCTTCATTGTCTCTGGTCACACAGTGTCCATACCTTAAGTTTATTTTGGTTGATTCTGCTTCTAGGTCAGTGGTTGTCACATCATAAGGATCAGCAATTCTTGTTATCTTAATTACAATTGATCCTTTTGCAATTGACGCACACTGTTAAGTCCCTTTCAAACATTCTTAAAAATTACTGATTTACTAGATATTTTAATGAAATTAAAAGATTTCTTTATTTATTGGTTTTGGGTCAATGTTTACCCATTTTTCCTGACATTGTCTTCCTTTTTCCTGCTTTTCGCTGATTAAATCACATCATACACTGCTACCAATGCCTTTTAAGTAGCATACCTTTTTTGCTTCACTAAATGCACTAGCTTCTCTTCCCTCACAATTTTTTCACCCAGAGGTGGGCTGTTAATTAGTTTGTTCTGGAAAAGAGTAATCACAAGTCCTGTTCCAAATAAAATTGTTCCTGTTATTCCTCCAGGGACTAAGGTGATAAGATTTTGCCTGTTGTTCACGTAAACAAGGCTCAGTGACCTGCTTTATGAATTGATGGGTCAACATTAAAAAGATTGTTACAATGGTGGCATAAATGACATAAGTTGTCACTATTGTGTTTACTTTCATTGTAATTGGAGTGACTGTACATTTTGGTGGATCTAGTGCGACCAGCTTCCAGAAAGTAACAAATCTCACTGATGGCTACTCTGCTGATGTGTAGGTAGCGACTGCAGCCGTGAAATAGCTTTGATGACATGGGATGAAACAGTTCCTGGATTCCCTCCAGTCACATGAGCTGCAAGTTCTACCACCTTCCTTCTCTTTGGCAGAAATGCTGTTCCCAACTTCTGTCAGGACTCGGAACAGTCATGGGCAGAGCCCAGTGGTAAGATCATGGTGAAGCAGTAGAAGTGCTGCAATTTTGAGGAAAAGCTGAGGGACTTGAGGCTATTGTCACTAGAGAGAAAAAAGTTCAGAGGTGACTTAATAGAGGTATACTAGATGATCAGATAATTAGATCGGGTGGACAGTGAGAGCCTTTTCCTGCGAATGGTGATGGCTAGCATGAGGGGACATAGCTTTAAATTGAGGGGTGATAGATATAGGACAGATGTCAGAGGTAGGTTTTTTACTCAGAGAATAGTAAGGGCATGGAACGCCCTGCCTGCAACAGTAGTGGACTCGCTAACATTAAGGGCATTTAAATGGTCATTGGATAGACATATGGATGATAATGCAATAGTGTAGGTTAGCTGGGCTTTAGATTGGTTTCACAGGTCAGCGCAACATTGAGTGCCAAAGGCCCTGTACTGCTCTGTTATGTTCTATGTTCTATGGTCTAATTGGCTGTGACTTTTGTAAGAGAGCTGAATAGCACGAAACAGCAATGTGGAAGTTCGTTAATCGCCTTTTCAAAGACAATTAGATGGCCAACAAGGGCTAATCTTGCCAGCCATTCTCACAGGATTTAAGAAAAAACACACCTTTAGTTACTTGATTCAAGTTCAGCATTATTAAGTTAGAAACAATAACATGCAATAATCACAGATCAGACACTTGCATAGCAATCAGCATGGAAGCTCTTTGATCACCACTTCATGCAGGTGCTCAGAGAATATGCTGCAAACAGCCACTGGGGCATTTGTCAGAAGGGCTTGGCTAATTTGCCATGCAGTCATTGGGCTTGAACGATCGGGCTTTAAAAATCGTAGAATTTCCAGTCCCACAAAATCAATTTAACAAGTGCAACTGAGTTTTCCCGTCCAGTTTCACTGCATGTCCTTCCTTTTTGTGGGGTCTTAGTCACTAAGTAAAAAATGAGGTCTGCAGATGCTGGAGATCACAGCTGCAAATGTGTTGCTGGTCAAAGCACAGCAGGTTAGGCAGCATCTCAGGAATAGAGAATTCGACGTTTCGAGCATAAGCCCTTCATCAGGGCCACATCAGGAATGAGTCTTTGTATTTCCAGACCATCTGTTGCATTTAGCTTTTGGCTTCTCAGCTGGTGAAATGCTTGTGTAAAAACGTCTATTCATCTCGACCAGCAGAAGCTAAATGCATCATTATGTTGTGTGCGTAGATTGCCCTGCAGTCAGTTTTGCTTAGAAGCTGCTCTCTTATGCCTTAAAACCATCACGGGGTGAAATCATCATCAAGTGGTGGCAGACTTTAGACAGGAAGGGTCTCTAATTAGGGGTTGTCATGCATTCAAACTGATCTCTTTTTACCTCCACCAGAATGAAGCTATGTTGGAAGGTCCATTGTTCATCTTCCTACCCACCAAGTGAAGACCTTAAATGGTCAATTAAAGACCACTTGAGAGCATCAGACCACTTGAGAGGTCTCAGGATTATCCAACCTTTAGGTGTTCCTGTTGTCATAAGGTATCACCAATAGCTGCACTCCTGCAGGTTTGTCACCTTGGGGATGGGCGCCCTGGATCAAAGGTGCTCAGTGTCTGTCTGAGGGACTGGACACTGGAAGACAGGTGACTCAAGGTATCTCCTGGGACCCACTCTTGCCTTTTCTTCTGAAGCACTTGGCCCCTGTTCCCTGTCAATTGGAATCTGAGAACCCCACTCTTCCATTTCATTTATCTTTGATCTGGGCCTTGTATGATCTGGGGTTGCTGGAGGTATCAATCTACCTACAGTCCCAATCTCCTCTGCAGTGATGCAGTGCACAAGAGCTGTTGACCTCTGTCTTCATTCTAGGAAAAGACTGTCTGCTGGTCTGACCGCAGCTTGATTGGCTTATGAATTTGTGGGCTTTCTCTCAAAGAGGCCAAATGTGTCTCTCACTGACCGATCAACTGGCTCATGAGACCCATAGTGCCTCAACAAAGTTCCATCTATCCTTTCAGACAATGCTTGGAACAGCTTAAAGAGGCAGGCTGGCTTGAGGGCTGTGATTCCAGTAAATTTGTACAATGTGTAGATCCTCATACGAAAACATATTTGACTAGCACAGAGACCATTTGTGCCCTTGGCATTGTAAGTTTCAAACCTCAGCTGCCTCTACTGTAGAAAATACTCAGCCAGGGCAGCTAAAGCAATCTCAATCTAGCCTTTTTACTCTGAATTTATTAAACTGCCAATCTGAGTGCTAAACCAGTATTAATACACCGCCAATGCAGGTGCCTTGTGTATTAGAATAGCTGCCTGTGTAAGTGAGTAAATAAAATGTCAACTTTGCAAGATTGTCAGCTTAAACCAAAAGCCTGGCACTACCCACGGTTTCAGAAAATAGATCCTCACGTGGGCAAGGTAAATGACTGCAGATGAAGCAATGTTAACCGGAGGAGGTGATTAGCTCAATCCTCCCTGACTGTTTGTTCACACCTGCTCAGAGTCAGTCAGCTGTGCCTTGTGCTGAAGGCTTGATGTGTCCTTTCTCTCTTGTCTATCATGTTTGTCAGGATTTTTATTCCAAAGAAGCACCGGCAGCGGTTCGATGAGGTGGTTTCACAGAGTCTTATCAGCAAGATTCGCAGCAGCAAGAACAGGATTGACAGCAGCAGCCGGCTACGTAGAAGCAGGAGCGAAGACCACCAGGAACGCCTGCTTGTCTCCACCCGTGCCAGCTCAACTCCTCGGAATCCGGAGGAACCAGGGCAGAGCATCCGAAAGACAGGCTCTATCTTAGGAGGAAGCGTGAGGGCAGGAACCTCCCGCAGGTAAGGAGACAGATTGCCTCTTTCAAACTTGCAGTCAGTCACATATTGTAATATGGATGCTCAGAGCTCTGTACTGACACTATAACTATGACTGTCATGAAAAACAACCCTTGTAATCACACATTAGTTAGATTTCATTAAATTGTTAAGGTAGCAACAGCTGTATCTTTACTGTGCTTTATCTGAACTTAAAAGTCTTTATAGGATGAGGCTTTATTATGCCCCTTGAAGACTGCTAGTGTCTTTACGTCTCTCAGATGTACGAATAACATATTTTGTTTGAGTTGGTACATGTTTGTGCAGTATGTTTTGAGCTGTTATCCAATGTTTCCATTGATGTGCGCTCAACTTCAATTTTCTTTCTTGACTTATCCTTGTTTTGAATTGTTTTTGTATCATGTTTACATTTGTACATCATCATGTCATTAACATAGCCTTATGACATGCCATGCTTGCATCTGTGAACTTTAGAGTCTTTTTTTTCTCTTTTTGTTGTGCTTTATCTATATTGGTTCCCTGTTGTTGTATTATGCTTATAATGGGAAACTGTGGTAGTGACTGGATTGGTGCTCTCTCGCATTGCGAGTGTGTCTTGAGCTCCCTTGTGAATGGGTTGGTGCTCTTTCTATGAATTACTTCCAATGTATTTACATCCTTCTTTAAGCAAATGAACAACACTGCAAAATATTCCAGATGTGATCTCATCAGTGCCCTGTATAAGTGAAGCATAACATCCTTATGTTTGTATTCAATTCTCCTTATGATAAATAATAGCATTTTATTAGCTTTCCTAATTACTTACTTTATCTACATGTTAATATTTGTGATTCATGCAGTAGGAGCACTAGGATTTCTCCTCATTTAGATAATATGCTTCACTTTTATTCCTCCTGCCAAAATTTTAACATTTCCACGCATTATATTGTAATTGCCAGATCTTTACCCAGTCTACCTATATCTTTTTGGAACCGCCCTATGTCCTTTTCACAACTTGCTTTCAGGCATGTCTTGCAACAGCAGCAAATTTAGTGACCATACCTTCCACCCTTTCATCCAAGTCATTGATACAAATTGTAAACATTTAAGGGCCCTGCACCAATTCCTTTGGTACACCACTCATTGCATCTTGCAAACCTGAACAAAGACTCATTTACATCTCCTGTCTGCTTGCTGTGTGCCAGCAGCAAATGCATAGGAACACTCAGCAGCAAGTTTTCCTTCAAATCATACACCAACTTGACTTGGAGGTACGTTGCTGTTTCTTCAGTGTTCCCAGGTAAAAGTCCTGGAGCTCCCTACTTAATAGTAAATATGTGGTATAGGGTCGTAGGTTCGGAAGGTGCTGTCTAAGGATCCTTGGTGAAATGCAACAGTGCATATTGTAGATAGTGGATTTTAAGTCCGTAGATCTTTGAAGGTAACAGGAAAGATAGTTATGTTGATTAAGAAAGTATATGGGATACTTAGCCTTATTATTCAAGGCATTGAATACAAGAACAGGGAGGTTATAATGAGCTGTATGTAATACTAGTGAGGCCATAGCTGGAGTATTGTGTGTAGCTTTGGTTGCCATACTAAAGGAAGGATATGATTGCAGCAGTGAGAGTACAGAGGAGATTCAGCAGGATGTTGTCTGGGTTGAGCATTTTAGGTATAAAGAGAAATTAGGAAGGTTGAGCTTGTTTTCCTTAGAACAGAGAAGGCTGAAGCAGGTACCTGATTGAGGTGTACAGAGAACGTGTGAAGAAATTGAAACTTTTTCCCTTATAGAGGGGACAGTAACTGGGGGCACAGATTTAAGGCAAGGAGCAGGATGTTTAGAGAAATAAAAAATCACCCAGAAAGTTGTAGGTTTTTTGACTGACTACCTAAAAGTGTGCTAGAGGTGGAAGCCCTTAAGACGTTTAAGAACTATTTAGATGAGTATTTGAAACTCCATAGCATTAAATGCTACAGGCAATTGCTGTAAAATGGGATTTTTGATGACTGACACCAATGCGATGGGCTGAAGAGCCTTTTTCTGTGTTGCAATAACTCTCATACTCCATGACACTCACCCTGCTGCCACTGTGAATTAATAATGAAGGGTGCCCATGATGAATGTGGTAGTTGGGGGTCCTATGTCCTAGATGATGTTGAGCCTCTTGAGTGTCACCATAACTGTTCTCATTCAGGCAAATGCAGAGTATTCCATCACACCCCTGCCTTGTCATGGTGGACAGGCATTGGGGCGACAGCAGATGAGTTACTTCCCACAGAATACTTTGTGTCTGACTTGTTTTTGTGGCCACAATGTTAAGCAGTGAGTCCAGTTCAGTTTCTGGTCAATTGTGCACTCAGGGTGTTGGTAGTGAAGGATTCTTCTTGGAAATGGTCATTGCTTGGTACTAATCTGGCATGAATGTTACTTGTAACTTATTAACCAAACCTGGACTTGTCCAAGACTTGCTGCTTATGAACATAGACTACTTCAGGGTTTGAGGAGTTGCGAATGGAGCTGAATTTTGAACAATCATCAGAACATCCCCATTTTGGACCTTATGACCAAAAGATAATTGATGAAGAACCTGAATATAGCTGGGTCGAGGACAAAAGTCTGTGGAACTTGAAGCAATTTGCTGGACCTTGAGATAGTTGATCTCCTTTGTGTTAGTATGACTACAAACGAGAAACTTTACCTCCCAACACCCAGAAATTTCAAGTTCTCCAAGGCCCTTTGATGCCATACTCTGCCAAATGTTACCTTGGTGCCAAAAACAGTCACTCTCATCTCATCTCTGGAGTTCATCTCTTTTAGCCATGGTTGAACCAAGGATGCAACGGGGTCAGGAGCTGAGTTGCTCTAGTGGAACCCAAACTGAATGTCAGCGAAGAGGTTATTACTGACCAAGTGCTGCTCGATAGTATTAGTAATGACACTTTCCAACAATTTGCTGATGATTGAAAGTAGACTGACAAAACAGTAAATGGCTGGAATAGACTGAACCCTGTTTTCTTGTGTGCAGGTCATGCCTAGACCAGTTGCCCACATTGCTAAGAAGATTCTAGTATTGTTTCTTTAATGGAACACCTTGTCCAGGGTTACTGTTTATTCTGGAGCGTGAATCTTTAGTACTGCTGCTGAAAAATGTCAGGGTTCCTAATGGTATCCAGTTCCTAATGGTATCTTACTTCATATCAGCCGGAATAGATGGAATTGGCTGAAGATTGGTAACTGTGGTAGCGGGGACCTCAGGAGGAGGGGAGAGATCAATCTTCCAATCGGTACTTCTGGCTGATGCTAGACAAAAATGCTTCAGCCTTGTCTTTTGCACTGATGTGCCAGGCCCTCCCATCACTGAGGGTTAGGATATTTGCGAATCCTTCTCTTCCTGTTACTAGTTTAGTTGTCCACCACCATTTACAGCTGGACACAGCAGGACTGCTGCGCTTTAGGTCTGATACCTTGACTATGGAATTGCTTCGCCTGTCTGTCACATGATGCATTCGCTATTTGATATGCAAGTATTCCTGTTTGGAGCTTCACCAGGTTGAAACCTCACTTTCACGTAAACCTTTATACTCTTCATTGAGCCTGGTTCATCCCCTGGCTTTATAAGAATGGGTAAAGTGGAAATATACTGGGCCAAGAGGTTACAGAGTATTTTTGAATAACCTACTGCTGTTGGCCCAGAGTGTCTCTTGGCTGCTAAACTTTGAATTGCTAGGTCTGTTTTAAATCTATCCATTTAGCACAGTAATAGTGCCACACAATGTTTTGTCCCCAAAATGCCTGTGTGGTCGTCACTCCTACTAATAATATCATGGGCAGATACATCTCTAATTGGTACGTCGGTGAGGACAATGCAGTCAATTGGTTTTTTCCCTCCTGTTTGTTCCAACACCACGTGCAGCAGCTCCAGTTTAGCAGCTATGTCCCCCAGGTCTCCACAGCTTCGTCCTTGGTTGTGCTACCAAACCACTCATAGTGATGTACTTTGAAGTCCCCCACACACAACACATTCTGTGCTCAGAGCTTCTACTAATTAGTGTTTCACATGGTGGAAGCTGAGGGAAGCATTGGGGGTAGGGGAGTGATTCTAGCAGAGCAGCACCCATATTAGTCCTGATGTTCTAATATTTCAAGGAGTCCAGAACTGATGTTAAGCACTTGTAGGGCAACTTCTTCCATCTGCATACCACTGTGTCAACACCTCTGGTGGACTTAGCTAAGGATGGTGATAATGGTGTCTGAGACGTTGTCTGTAAGGTAAAATTTCCTGAGTATGACTATGTCAGGCCTATGGGACGACTCTCCCAATTTTAATACATGTTAGTAAATCAAATTTTGCAGGAGGTTCACGAGGTCAATTCCTGGAATGGCGGGATTACGTTACACTGAAAGACTGGAGCGACTGGGCTTGTATAACCTTGAGTTTAGAAGACTGAGAGGGGATCTGATTGAGACATATAAGATTTTTAAAGGATTGGACACTCTGGAGGCAGGAAACATGTTTCCGCTGATGGGTGAGTGCCGAACCAGAGGACATAGCTTAAAAATACGGGGTAGACCATTTAGGACAGAGATGAGGAGAAACTTCTTCACCCAGAGAGTGGTGGCTGTATGGAATGCTCTGGCCCAGAGGGCAGTGGAGGCCCAGTCTCTGGATTCATTTCAGAAAGAGTTGGATAGAGCTCTCAAGGATTGTGGAATCAGGGTTATGGAGATAAGGCAGGAACAGGATACTGATTAAGGATGATCAGCCATGATCATATTGAATGGTAGTGCAGGCTCGAAGGGCAGAATGGCTTACTCCAGCACCTATTGTCTATTGATTGAGAGGGCTGTGTTTGCTGGTGTTGTTTCTAATGCCTGATTCTGCATAGTCCACCTACTTGTGTTCCTTTTCTTTGATATCATAGCAATTTGATGCACTTTTGAGATCATATAAGAGTCACTCAAGTTGTAGGTTTGGTATCACATGCAGACCTGACCAGGAAAAGAAGCTTCTGGAAAGGTCATTTGATGTATGAACTTGTTCTGTACAACAATGGTTTTATAGTTACCATTAGATTTCCTTTATTATTCCAAACTTATTAATTCAATTTGAATTTCACCATCAGCCATGAATCTCTGGATAACTAGTCCAATGACTTACACCTCCCAATTGTACCAATGTGTGTGAGATAAAAAGTTAGTTCCAACACAGTCTCTTACCTGTTTTCATCTCTTGTGTCAGTGTTCTGCCTCTCTTGTCATCTGTGTAGGACCACTCTATTCAGTTTGATTTCTCCCTGTCCTAAAATCATACAATGATGCAGCACAGAAGAAGGTCATTTGGCCTATCATAACTCTAATTTCTTCCACTGCTGCACTGACTGCCAAGGTCCATGCTTGGCAGTGTCTGGAGAAATTGAAAGTGAATATATTGGCACAGTGTCAGCATGCTGACTGGCATGCATGGATTCTTGTGGCTCCACAGTGTGGAGGGAACATGAACAGTACTTACACCAGTTCTTTGGTGGAGTTATCCAATTACTCCCTCTGCTGTCTTCTCATAAACTTGTTTATTTTCCCCCTTCAGGTTTATATCCAATTCATTTGAACATTACTATCACATCTGCTTACATCAATCTTTCCACATTAACCATTGTTTGAGGAAATAGTTTCCCCGTGTAACTTTTGCTTTTTTTCTTAAACCGATCATTATAAACCTGTATCTTCTGGTTCCTGAGCTCTTTGCCACTACAAATAGCTTCTCCTCATTTATTCTGTCAGAACCATTCATAATTTGCTCTCTTGTCTGTGCATTGTCCATCTCATTCTTACTTTTCACTGTGTATTTCCTCTTCACTTCACATGCCAAATCTGAATTTTAAAGAAGAGGCAGATTTTCAAATTTGCCTCCTCAGCCATGTCCTTAAATGTGGTTGTTCATTCAGTTACTTCACGCAGGTGACTTGGAGAGAACTGGACGCAAACAAAATGATAATCAGTGACTGCCTTCTAAAGGCAATGTGACCAAAGGAATACAAAGGCATTTCATTATTGTCTCTCTGTTCTGAATGGATGCTTGTTGTATGACAACTCTGGTGTGGAGACAAAACTATGATAACTAACCCCACATACTGAGGGTGTAGGTGGGGAGTTATTTCTGAAATACTGGCAACTGAAGCTGGGGTGGCAAAGTAAACAGGCCAGAGCTGTTTCATTGATTATTTATCAATGATGTGCTGGTGTGTTATTTACAGTAAGGTTCTGAAATAAAACTCCACAGAGGCCAGTATCCCATCACCAAGTCTCACATTATTTACACATGGAGCATCCTTGACACTGATCCAGTTTCCTCAGAGCCAGCTCTCAGTGAACAGAATGTTTGACATTCCTGTTTTTAAATGCCAGTCGGAGATCCCTGATTGGGTCTGTTAGCCTGCTCCAATCAGGGATCCCTGATCAGCCGATATAAACAGGAATGTTCGCAGTTATGTCAGAGCCTGGGTGTCTCTGGGGAAGGAGCACACAGTGTCCACCAACACCCTTGAGATTTTCAGGGAAAGGTGGGCACTGCAGGAGTGGAGTGTATTATTTACCCCTCTAACTCTATTTTGATTTAATCCCTACCCTCCCCTTCACTGTTTGTTCACGCAGCATTGCCCTCTGAAAAGGGCACTGCTTGTCACTGGCCACTCGGGTTTTTCCTCTCTTCCTGGTGGTGGAATATAAATAAAGGTTTACACACTTGTTGTTTTTCTCTGTGTCCGACACCTGAAAAAGAAAAAAAGAAAAATTTTTTTAAATTAAAGAAGGAGTCTTAGACATTCTGTTCACTCTGAGAGCTGGCTCTGAGAGAGCTGGATCAGTGAGGGAAGGACTCTCCATTTTTCAGTGTTAAAGAGGAGACTAAGAAAAAAAAACAGGAGTGTCTGAGTTCTGCTCACCCTGAGAGCTGGTTCTGAGGGGGCTGGATCAGTGTCAATGACTCTGCCCGTGTAAATGAAGGGTGACTTGGTGACGGGATACTGACCTCTATGGGGTTTTTCAGAGACTATTTCATCATTGGCAGAAAATCCCTCATAGACGAGGGTGAATAGAAAGAAAAATAAACAGGAATGTCAAACACCCTGTTCATCGAGAGGTGCCTCTGAGTAAACTGGATCAGTGTCAAGGAGTCATCACATGGGGCTATTAGCCTGGTCCAGTCAGGGAACTCATATTCTATTGTGTCCACCAGGCTGATCTTATTAAAATTACGACAGATTAGATCTTCATGGAGTGAAGGAAGAAGATGGAAGAACACTGTTTGAAAAGGACCTAATAATTCACATCCTCATTGGCTGAGGAGGGGTGTAGTTCCTGTCCAGCCTACACTTTAAGCCTGAGGATGGGAAAGAAAAAGAAAGCCCTACCCATAAAACCAGCCAGAAATCCATATTGAGGCTGCTCTGTCAGATTTTAATCCACTTTTTGGAGCAGATGCCAAGGACATTGCCTGCAGCTAGTGGGGCCATGCAGTAAATACTAATCAAAGCCAAAGTTGGTTTCTGATTATATTTTAATGTATGCCTGATCCAGGTAATGATTATCAGAGCAAAACTCTGCACCTTCTGCTTATACTTCTTACCAATGTCCACCTTCCAATTCCAACAGACAGCAGAAATGCTGGCTTTAATTGCTCTGGCTAAGAATGTATCTAATAGCACAAATCACCTTGGATAAAATGTACCTATAGTCATTCCCCAGTGTTTCTGAAGCCATGGTAAAATGCATAAAATCCTAATTAGGTGACCAGTATGACCAATTTGCCTGACTATCATTCAGGACAAAAGCAATTCATGCCATGTTTTATCATTAATTGGAAATAGCTCATTTTAAAATATTTAACTTAAACAACAGCAGAGGAGAGAAAGGATTCTAAATCTGCTCCAATATAACTTAAAACTATTCCCCTTCAATAATCCCAATGCATTTTCACTCCATCACAATTAATGCATATAAAAAACAAATGGTTTAATGCAGATGCAATAGTTGGAAAAAGAAAATGGACAAGTAAACAAAATTCTGAAGATCGATTACCCAAGCCACAAGATACAAGTTATTTTGCTTACAATCCTTTTGATTTTAACAATGTCGTGCTGTTGTCTATAGGGTAATGGTTGTTCATTGATTTGATAACTGATCAGTTGTATCTAGGCCTTTTCCTATTTTAGAATGTTTTATTTTAAGCTTTTTTGATTTTTCTTTCTCTCACATGGAAAGAAAGGGGGTTATGGATGCTTTCTGTTTCCAGGCTCTAGATGTTTCTCAAGTCTACTACCCTACACCTTTGGCTTTTTAGTACTGTGCACATCAACCAACCGGAGGGCTGTTGTCAGACAGGATTTCCTCAAAAGACTCTTGGTGCCACTCTATCTTGAATTCTCCCTCTCACTGTTTCAAGAAGAAACATTGTATCACAAAGCTCAAAACATACAGCACTTGGTATTTTTCAAGTTATAAATCACTTATTGGTAGTCCAACTTCCGTTTCAGTTTATAGTCCCAAAAAGGAAAATATGTGGTCTGTTACACTGGATAATGGCACATTGCATGCTGGGTAATTTGATGAAAATATAGTTGTCCATTCATAACATAGCTACGAAGGAGCATACACTGTAGGAGCACCCCTGCTTAACTTAAGTCCTGAACATCGAGACACAGACTGGCAAAAATCACAGCTCCAAGCTCAACTACGTCCAGAAACTAATGTGCATTCTTAGCATCCCCTCTCACTTCTGGGACATTTTCAGAACAAGAATTTTCCCAAAGAAATGTTCCTCTTGTATTAAGTTGTTTAAATTTTAAATAAATTGTAATTATTAATTTCTTTTCAATAGAACGATCCGAGTGTACAAAGGCCACAAAAGCTTTGGCTTTACCCTGCGAGGCCATGGCCCTGTATGGCTTGAGTCCGTTATCCCTGGTGAGTTTCAATTGGCGTCAGTGAATCGATGGCTTCTCAGTGCATACAGTCACTAAAGAATTTGTGAGTGAGCAGTTGTAGAGAATCAGCTGCAGATTTTATATTTCTGCATTGACTGATTCTTTCTTCACTGTGATCAACTTGGCAAAGTTTATCATGAATGAGGCGGATGCTGCTAGCTGCCTTATCCTTGCTCTGCTTTGATAATAAGATCAGATTCAGAGAATGCACAATCTTGCATTTGGGGTGGCCAGGAGGGATCCTGAGAGGCACAGCAAGCACTGTGGCATTGTGTATATGGGGATGGAGTGCTGTAGTAGTAATGGCTGAAGAACTGCTGGAATCCATTGTCCAGAGCCAGGCTCCTGCCCAATCGGAATGCTGTTTCAATAATATATCTCTCAGGCACGGGTAAACTAGGGTAGAGAGACAGGCAATAGCAAAGAAAAAGTTTGAAAGTATACTTGTCTAAAGTTTCCAGCAATAGTGACAGTTAACACAAGTTTGCTGGATCTCCGTGTTGCTCATTCATGTGTCCCTTTCAGGAAGTCCTGCTGAAAAATCCGGATTGAAGGCAGGTGATCGAATTTTGTTTCTCAATGGGCTGGATATGAGGTGAGTTCAGAACATTTACTGCATGTTTTGTACGTATTAACACACACTAATACCTTACCAGTGGGCTGCGGCATGAGATGCATTGAGGAAAAATATTTCACATTGCCAGATTCCACATTCCCAGGACAGGTATGATCCAGAGTACATATAGGGTAAACATTCCTCTACATTGCTACATGAACCATTTTCAGGTCAAGTATAGTGTTAAGTGTGTAGAATAAAGCTCCCTCTATATTCTCCTATCAAATGCTCCCAGGTCAGGTATGATACCTGTGAGACAGAGGAAAAGTCTCTCTTTTGTCTCAGTGGGGTGTTTTAAGTTCAACTATAGAACAGCATCTCCTTCTGCGTCAGTGCAGTGTTTCCATCCCAGAGCTTCTCAGTCTGAGATTGACAGATACAGGCAAGAAGGAGCTGTACCTCCCTGGAATGGTGTAGACACTACCAAATGAAAGGGGTTCATCAAATCCATCTTGGCTGGATCCAGTTGTAGGCCTGAGTGCAATGTCCACTAGTTTTCAGCTGCTCTGAATGTACACAGTTTGTTTCAGTTGTGTGCAATGACATGATCACTGATTTGTTTGCATGTGTTTTAGAAACTGCTCCCATGAGAAGGTGGTGGCAATGTTACAGGGCAGTGGAGCAATGCCCACGCTTGTGGTGGAAGATGGACCTTTTAATTACCCCCTTGGTAAGTGGAATTATTGTTGGACAGCAATAACATGTGCCATTGGATTCTCTTGGTCTTTGGCAGGATCCCCATATAAATTGCGTAAATTGGCTCTGTTCTGGTGGTAGAACACAGTTTGCAGTTAACTTGGAAGCAGTTGCCTGAGAACAATAACAGAAAAAGCATCTTCTGGGAGCAGGGCATTAGCTGTGGGACCTGCAACTGTACTGAAGTTATGAGAGAATAGAAGGCTAATAAGAACTAGGGGAACTCCTGATATTAAAAGCTTTAAACAAAAATGTAACAAAAAGCCTAGGTTTGAGCTAAGGCATCTACTGTTGTGTGACCTTTAAGGTAATTTGGAAGGATGCTTAACCAATATCTAATAGAAGGGTCACTTTGAAATTTCATACATCTCCGAGAATAGCTGGAGCACTGAAGAGAAACCAACCTGACTTCTGGAAGGCTAAGGCTTACTTCTTAAGTTGGTCCTTAAAGAAAAATGAATGGACCTTCGAGTCTAAATTATTTTTTCAATAGTGAGACTCTTGAGTGTAAGAAACAAGTAGATCTAAGTTTATAAAGTATTGTATGAAAGTGTCCCTACTTCTGGGCCAGGGGCCTGTATTCAAGTCCCACCTGCTCCAGAGATGTGTAATAACAACTGATTAGAAAATATCTTTAAACTTTAGCATTAAGTTAGAGGTACTAGTTTTGTTTAGTTTCTATTTGGATACAGTAAAGTTTGTTCAAAAAGCTGAAATCTTGTCAGTTAGTTAAGGGAGTGTAGATTTCTCCTTAAACATTGGTAGCTACTAATATGTTTGACACAATTTAAAGATGGCTGGAAACAGAATTTTACTTGATGCTTGAATGTCCTCTTTCCAAGTATCAATACACCAAGACAAAGGATATGCAGTGTAATGTTTATACTATGTGCTGCCTGATAGCACATTCTGCTAGACAATATTTGTCTATCATCCACATTTTTACAAATGCTGATCACCATATTGTTTAAACAGCCCATTAGGTTAGACAAGTGGATTTGGTTCTTTTTTTCCAGGCAGACTTTTCTCCCATTTAACCACAGTGGGGCGCCGAGATGGGTAAAGGAAGGGCGAGTATTTTTCAATATGTTTGTGTTTAGCACTTAGGTGGATATATGAATTCTGCTTTCCCCGGTTGTAAATGATTCTACAAATCCCAGTTGCACATACACATGGACAGTTCCAAAAGATGGCAGAGTGTAGCTCTTGACTCCTATTTGGCCTATTATTGATTTACTTCCAGATTATCTACGTGGGTTGCTCCAAGCAATCTCAGTGACCCAGGTCAACCAGAATATAGTCAGTAGCTACAAACTACAGACATGGGATGAAGAATAATGGTATGGGATTAAGCACAACTATTCTTTCAAAGAGCCAACACAGGCTGGGTACATTATTTCCTCTGTGCTGCGATGCTTCTATGATTCCATGTTTATATGAAAGGCGGATCAAGTATTGTGCACTATATCTGTACCTGACTGTCCCTCCATGTATTTGTGCATGTGTGGTTGGGCAAAAGTTCCTAGTTGCATAGATATATGTGTGTTTCTGATAGTGTATTAAAACTTATCGCTCTTTCATTCATTGTGTCACAATACTCAGAGCCAGACCCTGCGGAATCGTCCACATACTCCTCATCACTGACATCTCTACAGTGGGTGTCTGAAATCCTGCCACCCAGTATAAAGGTTCAAGGAAGAACCTTCACCCAGCAACTGGAGCACCTCCTAACACCCAATGAGCGGTACAGTGTCTGTAAGGCACTTGAGGGCTTCTTCCAGCACAGGTTCGTGTCTCTTCTACTGTTAGATGAGAGGTTTGGCCTGCTTGAAGCTCACTGTATGGACTTATCCAAGAAGAATGGTGATTTCATCTCACATAACAATCTATAGTTGATTGCAGCATGAGAATCTTGTATATAGAGATAAACTCACATAGACTAGAGTGTGTAAGGGATCATCTGAGACACTATGGGCCTGTTCAGATATCAGGAGCAGGAATTTTGACCCTTGTGAAAATTGACTATTGTGAGGCACCTGGTGGGTAGAGGAAGGGCTTTAATATGTTTGTATTCAGCAGTTTCGTATATGTATGAATTCGGTTTCTGCCAGTTCTATGGTTGTTCATTATTCTACAAGTCTCATTGTATGGATACAAGTTTGCACCATGTGCTGAAAGTTTGGCTTGTTGGAACCATCCCCAATGGATTGGTTACCTGGGGGTGGAGTTGGAAGTACTGTTATCCATACAGTGTGGTCTGTGATTTCCAATGTCAGGGTCATGATCCAGAATCGTACTCAGTGTATACATTGAGGAGAGATTGCACAGAGATCAACTCAAACACTGTCAGGTCTATGCCAATGTTGTGCAGGTGCGCCATTCATACAGTTTCTTCGGGAGTTCCAACATCTTTCACCAAAGTTATGACAAGAAGTCAGGAAAATCAGAACCCAGATTTCTTTTTCCTCTTGTGTAACTCTTGATCTGTTAACATTTTCTGACCTTCTGCTGAAAGTTCCAAAGGCAGAGCTGTTTTTCTGTGCTTTACAAGGGGTTGGCCAAGCTTTGGGCTGAAGCTGTGTTTCTGTTCCCACAGGAACATTGATACTTTGATTGTTGACATCTACCCTGTATTGGATACGCCTGCAAAGCAGGTAATCTGGCAGTTCATCTACCAGCTACTGACATATGAGGAGCAGGAACACTGTCATCAGAAGATTGCCAGATTCCTGGGATACAAGGCAGCTGCAGGTGAGATGTGTTGATCAGAAAAGGGAGGTTTGTGAAGCTGTCCAAGGAGTGTGATCTGTGGAATCTGAGAGAGAAGTGATTGAGCGTGACCTTTATTGGAATAGAAAGAGATAGGAGTCTTTTGTGTTACGGGCTGCACTGAATAAAGTAACTGTCAAAAATATCAACTCACACAGGAGCTCCATCAGAACTTTCTGGCAGTTCTCCCATTGGCATTTTAGCATAAGCACCTGCACCACAGTGCAGTATTTAGCAAAGGTCAGGTACTATAATTAAACACCTGAATTGACTCTGTGTCATGGTTCTTCATTCCTGTTCACACTGAACTGATGATTTCTCACTCACACTGACCCGTCCCTGTGATTTCTCACTCACATTGACCCGTCCCAGGGATTTCTCACTCACACTGACCCACCCCTGTAAATTTTCACTCAGTGAACCATCTCTGTAATTTCTCATCCACTGATCCCTGATCTGACTCATGCAGTTCAATCCTGATTTCACACTCACACTGACTGACCCCCGGATTTTTCATTCACCCTAACCAGTCTGTGATTTGTCTCTCATGCTAATTGATCACTGGGAATTACTGTGACCTCACCCGTTTGAGGGATCACTGTGATATCTCACATTTGAGGAATCACTGTGACCTCTCATATTTGAGGGATCACTGTGACCTCTCACATTTAAGGGATCACTGTGACCTCTCACGTATAAGGGATCACTGTGACCTCTCACGTTTGAGGGATCACTGTGACCTCTCACGTTTGAGGGATCACTGTGACCTCTCTCGTTTGAGGGATCACTGTGACCTCTCACGTTTGAGGGATCACTGTGACCTCTCACGTTTGAGGGATCACTGTGACCTCTCACATTTGAGGGATCACTGTGACCTCTCTCGTTTGAGGGATCACTGTGACCTCTCAGATTTAAGGGATCACTGTGACCTCTCACATTTGAGGGATCACTGTGACCTCTCATCTTTAAGGGATCGCTGTGACCTCTCATCTTTAAGGGATCGCTGTGACCTCGCACGTTTGCGGGATCACTGTTACCTCTCTCGTTTGAGGGATCACTGTGACCTCTCTCGTTTGAGGGGTCACTGTGACCTCTCTCGTTTGAGGGGTCACTGTGACCTCTCACATTTGAGGGATCACTGTGACCTCTCAGATTTAAGGGATCACTGTGACCTCTCACATTTGAGGGATCACTGTGACCTCTCATGTTTAAGGGATCGCTGTGACCTCTCATGTTTGAGGAATCGCTGTGACCTCTCTCGTTTGAGGGATCACTGTGACCTCTCATGTTTAAGGGATCGCTGTGACCTCTCATGTTTGAGGAATCGCTGTGACCTCTCTCGTTTGAGGGATCACTGTGACCTCTCTCGTTTGAGGGATCACTGTGATACCTCATGTTTGCGGGATCACTGTGATATCTCACGTTTGAGGAATCACTGTGATATCTCACGTTTGAGGAATCACTGTGACCTCTCACGTTTGAGGGATCACTGTGACCTCTCACGTTTAAGGGATCACTGTGACCTCTCACGTTTGAGGAATCACTGTGACCTCTCACGTTTGAGGGATCACTGTGACCTCTCACGTTTAAGGGATCACTGTGACCTCTCACGTTTGAGGGATCACTGTGACCTCTCTCGTTTGAGGGATCACTGTGACCTCTCTCGTTTGAGGGGTCACTGTGGCCTCTCTCGTTTGAGGGGTCACTGTGGCCTCTCTCGTTTGAGGGGTCACTGTGACCTCTCTCGTTTGAGGGGTCACTGTGACCTCTCTCGTTTGAGGGGTCACTGTGACCTCTCTCGTTTGAGGGGTCACTGTGATACCTCACGTTTGTGGGATCACTGTGATATCTCACATTTAAGGGATCACTGTGACCTCTCACATTTGAGGGATCACTATGACATCTCACGTTTAAGGGATCACTGTGACCTCTCACATTTGAGGGATCACTATGACATCTCACGTTTAAGGGATCACTGTGACCTCTCACGTTTGAGGGATCACTGTGACCTCTCATGTTTGAGGAATCACTGTGATATCTCATGTTTGTGGGATCACTGTGACCTCTCACGTTTGAGGAATCACTGTGATATCTCACGTTTGAGGGATCACTGTGACCTCTCACGTTTAAGGGATCACTGTGACCTCTCATGTTTGAGGAATCACTGTGACCTCTCACGTTTGAGGGATCACTGTGACCTCTCACGTTTAAGGGATCACTGTGACCTCTCTCGTTTGAGGGATCACTGTGACCTCTCTCGTTTGAGGGATCACTGTGACCTCTCTCGTTTGAGGGGTCACTGTGACCTCTCTCGTTTGAGGGGTCACTGTGACCTCTCTCGTTTGAGGGATCACTGTGACCTCTCACATTTGAGGGATCACTGTGACCTCTCTCGTTTGAGGGATCACTGTGACCTCTCTCGTTTGAGGGATCACTGTGACCTCTCAGATTTAAGGGATCACTGTGACCTCTCTCGTTTGAGGAATCACTGTGACCTCTCTCGTTTGAGGGGTCACTGTGATACCTCATGTTTGTGGGATCACTGTGATATCTCACATTTAAGGGATCACTGTGACCTCTCACATTTGAGGGATTACTATGACATCTCACGTTTAAGGGATCACTGTGACCTCTCACGTTTGAGGGATCACTGTGACCTCTCTCGTTTGAGGGATCACTGTGACCTCTCTCGTTTGAGGGATCACTGTGACCTCTCACATTTGAGGGATCACTGTGACCTCTCTCGTTTGAGGGATCACTGTGACCTCTCACATTTGAGGGATCACTGTGACCTCTCATGTTTAAGGGATTGCTGTGACCTCTCATGTTTGAGGAATCGCTGTGACCTCTCTCGTTTGAGGGATCACTGTGACCTCTCTCGTTTGAGGGATCACTGTGATACCTCATGTTTGCGGGATGACTGTGATATCTCACGTTTGAGGAATCACTGTGATATCTCATGTTTGAGGAATCACTGTGACCTCTCACGTTTGAGGGATCACTGTGACCTCTCACGTTTAAGGGATCACTGTGACCTCTCACGTTTAAGGGATCACTGTGACCTCTCATGTTTGAGGAATCACTGTGACCTCTCACGTTTGAGGGATCACTGTGACCTCTCACGTTTGAGGGATCACTGTGACCTCTCACGTTTGAGGGATCACTGTGACCTCTCACGTTTGAGGGATCACTGTGACCTCTCTCGTTTGAGGGATTACTGTGACCTCTCTCGTTTGAGGGGTCACTGTGACCTCTCTCGTTTGAGGGATCACTGTGACCTCTCACATTTGAGGGATCACTGTGACATCTCACGTTTAAGGGATCACTGTGACCTCTCACGTTTAAGGGATCACTGTGACCTCTCACGTTTGAGGAATTACTGTGACCTCTCACGTTTGAGGGATCACTGTGACCTCTCACGTTTAAGGGATCACTGTGACCTCTCACGTTTGAGGGATCACTGTGACCTCTCTCGTTTGAGGGGTCACTGTGACCTCTCTCGTTTGAGGGGTCACTGTGACCTCTCTCGTTTGAGGGGTCACTGTGACCTCTCTCGTTTGAGGGGTCACTGTGACCTCTCTCGTTTGAGGGGTCACTGTGATACCTCATGTTTGTGGGATCACTGTGATATCTCACATTTAAGGGATCACTGTGACCTATCACATTTGAGGGATCACTATGACATCTCACGTTTAAGGGATCACTGTGACCTCTCACGTTTGAGGAATCACTGTGATATCTCATGTTTGAGGAATCACTGTGACCTCTCACGTTTGAGGAATCACTGTGATATCTCATGTTTGAGGAATCACTGTGACCTCTCACGTTTGAGGGATCACTGTGACCTCTCACGTTTGAGGGATCACTGTGACCTCTCACGTTTAAGGGATCACTGTGACCTCTCACGTTTGAGGGATCACTGTGACATCTCACGTTTAAGGGATCACTGTGACCTCTCACGTTTGAGGGATCACTGTGACCTCTCACGTTTGAGGGATCACTGTGACCTCTCATGTTTGAGGAATCACTGTGACCTCTCACGTTTGAGGAATCACTGTGACCTCTCACGTTTGAGGGATCACTGTGACCTCTCACATTTAAGGGATCACTGTGACCTCTCACGTTTGAGGAATCACTGTGACCTCTCACGTTTGAGGAATCACTGTGACCTCTCACGTTTGAGGGATCACTGTGACCTCTCACATTTAAGGGATCACTGTGACCTCTCACGTTTGAGGAATCACTGTGACCTCTCAGGTTTGAGGGATCACTGTGACCTCTCACGTTTGAGGGATCACTGTGACCTCTCAGATTTAAGGGATCACTGTGACCTCTCACATTTGAGGGATCACTGTGACCTCTCTTGTTTGAGGGATCACTGTGACCTCTCTTGTTTGAGGGATCACTGTGACCTCTCTTATTTGAGGGATCACTGTGACCTCTCAGATTTAAGGGATCACTGTGACCTCTCACGTTTGAGGAATCACTGTGACCGCTCACGTTTGAGGAATCACTGTGACCTCTCTTGTTTGACGAATCACTGTGACCTCTCACGTTTGAGGGATCACTGTGACCTCTCACATTTAAGGGATCACTGTGACCTCTCACGTTTGAGGAATCACTGTGACCTCTCAGGTTTGAGGGATCACTGTGACCTCTCAGGTTTGAGGGATCACTGTGACCTCTCAGGTTTGAGGGATCACTGTGACCTCTCACGTTTGAGGGATCACTGTGACCTCTCAGATTTAAGGGATCACTGTGACCTCTCACATTTGAGGGATCACTGTGACCTCTCACGTATAAGGGATCACTGTGACCTCTCTTGTTTGAGGGATCACTGTGACCTCTCTTATTTGAGGGATCACTGTGACCTCTCAGATTTAAGGGATCACTGTGACCTCTCACGTTTGAGGAATCACTGTGACCTCTCACGTTTGAGGGATCACTGTGACCTCTCTTATTTGAGGGATCACTGTGACCTCTCTTATTTGAGGGATCGCTGTGACCTCTCACGTTTGAGGGATCGCTGTGACCTCTCACGTCTGAGGGATCACTGTGACCTCTCACGTCTGAGGGATCGCTGTGACCTCTCACGTCTGAGGGATCGCTGTGACCTCTCACGTCTGAGGGATCACTGTGACCTCTCACGTGTGAGGGATCACTGTGACATCTCATACTGGCTGATGGATCCTGGTGATATTTCTCTCGTGCTGACCACTCTTGGTACTTAATTTATATACACAGTGCAATCTATGATATTTAATTTCAAATTCTGCATGGAATTATGGTGTGTTTTTGACTTTTACAATCACAATGTTTAAAGTGCGTTTGTTATGTTAATCACAGCACATGACCACTTTTGACCCTCTCTGCAGAGTCCGGAGAAGGTGAGCTGATATCTGAAGGGCCTCGACGTAACTCTGTCAGAACCTCATCGGTTTATCACGGCAGTGTGCGTGTCCGTGCTTCCAAAGAATCCACAGCAGGTAGCAGTATTAAATGCGCATGTTTTAGTGTAAAGCTTGGTGATCTAATTCATGTAACGACTTGGTCAGAGGTATCTGTTTTTGTTTTCTGTCCAATGAGCTATGCTGAAAAGGTTCTGTACAGACATTAGATGAGGACAGAAACAGACCTGTCTATCATTTCTCCTGTCACCAGGCAGCATCCGAGGAGCAGGAAAATCAACGTCTCGGGCAAAAGCCTTTCATCAGGAATGAGGCTGGGAGCCTCGGGGTGGATAGATAGTTGAGAGGGCGATGGGGATGGAGGGAAAGTAACTGAGAGTGCGATAGGTAGATGGAGGTGGGAGTAATGGTGACAGGTTGGAGGGGAGGTGGAGCGGATAGGTGGGAAGGAAGATGGACAGGTAGGACAGTTCATGAGGGCAGTGCCGAGTTGGAAGGTTGGAACTGGTATAAGGTGGGGGGAGGGGAAATGAGGAAACTGATGCAATCCACATTGATACCATGGGGTTGGAGGCTCCCGAGACAGAAGATGAGGTGTTCTTCTTCCAGGCATCAGGTAGTTAGGGTGTGGTGATGGAGGAGCCCCAGGACCTGCATGTCCTCGGCGGAGTGGGAGGGGGAGTTAAAATGTTCGACCACGGAGTGGTGGGGTTGGTTGGTGCAGGTGTTCCGGAGATGTTCTCTGAAGCGCTCTGCGAGTAGGCCTCCTGTCTCCCCAATGTAGAGGAGACCGCATCGGGAACAACGGATATAGTAAATGACATGTGTGGAAGCGGGGGTGAAACTTTGATGGATGTGGAAAGCTCCTTTGGGGCCTTGAATGGAGGTGAGGGGAGAGGTGTGGGTGCAGGTTTTGCAATTCCTGCAGTGGCAGGGGAAGGTGCTGGGAAGGGAGGGTGGATTGTTGGGGGGCATGGATCTGACCAGGTAGTTGTGGAGGGAACAATCTTCATGGAAAGTGGAAAGGAGTGGGGAGGGAAATGTATCTCTGCTGGTGGTGTCCACTTGTAGGTACAGAAATGGCGGAGGATGATGTGATGTATATGGAGGTTGGTGGGATGGACCGGGGGTGGTGGTGGGGTTCTGTCCTTGTTGTGGTTGGAGGGATAGGGTTCAAGGGCAAGGTGCAGGACATGGATGAGATGCACTGGAGGGCGTCATCGATCATGGGAGGGGAAATTGTGGTCGTTAAAGAAATGTGTTCTAGTAGTGGAACTGGTCCTCTTGGGACAGATGTGGTGGAGGTGGAGGAATTGGGAATAAGAGAGGGCATTTTTACGAGTGGCAGGGTGGGCGGAGGTGTAATCTAGGTAGCTGTGGGAGTCGATGAGTTTGCACAAAATGTTAGTGTTGAGTGGGTCACCACTGACGGAGATGGAGAGGTCCAGGAAGGGGAGGGAGGTGCCTGAGATAATCCAGATGAATTTAAGGTCGGGGTGGAATGTGTTGGTGAAGTTAATGAATTGTTCAACCTCCTTGTGCGAGCACGAGGTGGCACCAATACAGTCATCAATGTAGCGGAGGAAAAGTTGGGGAGTGGTGCTGGTGTAACTGCGGAAGATGGACTGTTCTATGTAGCCAACAAAGAGATAGGCATAGCTGGGGCCCATGTGGGTGCCCATGCCTATCCCCTTCTGGGGTCTGGAGGAAGTTGAAGGATTCAAAGGAGAGATTTGAAGGCTGAATATTTCAAATCCTCCTCCCTCTCTATTGAGGACATGCAGGGCTGGGTCTCCTCCATCACCATTCCCTAACCACCCGATGCCTGGAGGCAGAAAGCCTCATCTTCCACCTCGGGACCCTCCAACTTCATGGCAACAATATGGATTTCACTAGTTTCCTCATTTCCCCTCCCTCCAACTTATCCCAGTTCCAACCTTCCAGCTCAGCACCGCCCTCATGACCTGTCCCATCTGTCCATCTTCCTTCCCACCTATCCGCTCCATCCTGCCCTCTGACCTACCACCTTTACCCCCACCTCCATCCACTTATTGCACTCTCAGCTACCTCCCCACCAGTCCCACCCCCCCTCCCATCTATCTCTCCACCCCAGAGGCTCCCAGCACCATTACTGATGAAGGGCTTTTGCTCGAAATGTTGATTTTCCTGCTCCTCAGGTGCTGCCTGACCTGCTGTGCTTTTCCAACACCACACTCCCAAAACTAATTTGCAGTATTGCCTTTCGCCTATGATTTCTCCTGTGTCTATATTTTCCAAATGGTACTGCATTCACACACTAAACATTTTCTGAGGTACAGAGTCAGTGCACAAGAATTGTATCTCAGCATGAATCAGCACAATCATGAAATGGAGAAAGCTGTTTTGCTAAAATTTGATTAAACTAATTATACACATGGCAGTCAGTGGCTGTGGCAGAATGCATGTCCACAACTGCACCATGGGTATGTTTAATGCATTTCATTCTCATCAGTTACTCTCTCCTACTACTTTTAGTTTTAGGTTTCTTGATTGACTCCTATTGCTTTCTATTATAATATCTCCTTTAATCAGATTAATCATTGCTGGTTATCAAGACCTGTTTAGCTCACTGTGTGTAGGATAATTCCATTTCATATCTTTATATGAACATAATTTTTCTTTTCACACGCCACACTGTAATCTGCTGACTGCCTGCTTCAAATCATCAGTCTGGCCAGATGGCATCAATAGAGTGAACAGTTGAACATTAAAAAGGCAGACCTTGAAATTTCTGATGGCTTATGTTCAGCAAATATAAGACCATAAGATGCAGGAGCAGAATTAGGCCATTTGGCCCATTGGGTTCCCTCTGCCATTTGATCATGGCTGATATGTTTCTCAATCCCATTCTCCTGCCTTCTCCCCATAACCCTTGATCCCCTTCCTAATCAAGAATCTATCTATCTCATCTTAAATACACTCAATGACCTGTCCTCTGTGAAAATGAACTGAACTGTTAATCCAGAGACCCAAGTAATGTTCTGGGGATTTGGATTCGAATCCTGCTACAGCAGATGGTGGAATTTGAATTCAATAAAAATCTTGAATTCAGAGTCTAATGATGACCATCTGGTTCACTATTATCCTTTAGGGAAGGAATCTGCCAACCTTACCTGGTCTGGCCTACATGTGATTCCTGACCCACAGCAATGTGGTTGGCTCTTAGGGAGGGGTAATAAATGGTGGCCTAGCCAGCAACACTCTCATCGCATGAATGAATAAGAAGAAACATTCTCTTACTGAAAAAAAATCACCTCATATCAGTTCTAAAGGGTTGTCCCTTCATGCTAAGGCTGGGTCCTCACTCCTACTAGCAGAAACATCTTCTCCACCTCAACTCTATTCAGGTGTCTCAGTATTCTGGAAGTTTCAATGAGATCCCCCTTCATCCTTCTAAACTCCCTCAAGCACAGACTCAGAGTTCTCAACCGCTCCCCATATAACAAACCCTTCATCCCCAGGATCATACTTATAAACCCTCTCTAGACCCCCTCCAACACCAGCACATCCTTCCTTACATACAAAGCCCACACTGCTCACAATATTTCAAATATAGTCTGACCAGAGCCTTATACAGCTTCAACAGTAAATGTCTGCTTTTGCATTCTGGCTCCCTTGCAATGAATGCAAAAATTACAATGCGTTCCTAACTGCCAGCTGAACCCTACATGTTGACCTTAACAACATCCTGATTTAAGACTCCTAAGTCCCTTTGTGCTTCATATTGCCAAAGCCTTTCCCTGTTTAGAAGATAATCTATACATCCTACCAAAGTGCACAACCTCACACCTTCCCACATTGTATTCCACCTGCCACTTCTTTATGCTCTGTAGGCCCAGGAGTTTCAGATTTATTCCAGTCGGGAGTCTCGCAGAATTTTGCTTCAGTTTCATGTTGTGCTGGAATGTCAGTGTTTACAGCCACATCAGGTTTGTAAAGTACACCTTCAGGGGTGACAGGGTGAGACCAATACTTTCCCAGGCATGGGCATCAGTTGAAGGAATAAGATAGCACCTTCCCTCTGCTCTCTTTAGCGTTACCTACCCATTAGCTTCAACTATTCATGAGTTTCCAAATGGTGCAGAAAACAGGATGAAGGTAACCGTTGCTGATGGCTATATTGTTCATCAACTCTGACAAGGCTCTATTGATATTAATGCAAAATGCTGAAATTTTTACTTTTGTATAAATATTTTCATAACCTCAGGGTGTCCCATGTCTGATTGATGTTTCTGTTGTAATATAGGAAGGCTGTGTTTATTACCACTGCAGCTGTAGGGGGGTGCTCTCACTGCCCATCTAGTCACAGATCCTTTAAGGTCACTTCCAGTGGCAACACAGAATTTGTGTAAAGACTTAATATTTAAAATGTATCTCATGTAGCAGCCCGGTACCCCTGAAAGGGGCTAGGAAGAGGATCACACAGAAAGAGGCCTTGGTACTTCACTCACTCTCCCACCTGTGAGTGAGTGATGAGCAGGGTATTGAGGGGACACAGCTAACAGCAAGGCTGGTGAGCAATGGGGTGGGCCAGCTGGACAGTCAGAGAGGTGCAAAGTCAGGGGCAAACAACCACGAGGGGAGTCGCCAATGGGACTGCCAGTGATGAGGGGCCAGGTCAATGTGGTGGCCAGTGATGAGAGAAGTGGCCAAGAGGTGGTCAGCCATGAGGGGAGTGGTCAATATTGAGAGTGATGACCAAGGGAGCAGCCAGTGATCAGTCAGTGATGAGGGGAGGGGCCAGTGAGTAGTCAGTGATGAGGGGAGGGGCCAGTGATCAGCCAGTGATGAGGGGAGAGGCCAGTGAGCAGTCAGTGATGAGGGGAGAGGCCAGTGATGAGGGGAGTGAGTAGTCGTGAATAGGAGTATAACCAGTGGCTAGAGTAGTGGCCAATGGGGTGCTCAGTAATGATGGGAGTGACCAGCAATTTAGGAGCAGGCAGTAGGGCAGTAAAGGAGAGCCAACAGTTAGGGCATACTTCTTTCAGTTCTAGCTCCAGTGCAGTGTGGCTGTACAATAATAACATTAGTGTCACAGATTTCATGCTAAAGTGCTTCTGCAGGAGATACACTCATGGAGAGACAGGATCCAATCTGTACATAGCAAGGTCTGCAAACAGCAATGTGATAATGATCAGATCATCTGGTTTAGTAATGATAGTTCAGGGAGAAATATGCTTTGAAATACAGTCAAGAAATCTTTCATGTCTGTCTGAGATTAGAAAGCGCTTTGGTTTAACCTCTTTTTGGGAAGATTATAACTTCATGCAATGTTAATGAAGGAAGCCTAATTTCTCAGTCTTCACACATTTTTTTTCTCCCAAACTAACTCTGATGTGCGCTTCTTCAGTGCTACACTGAAAACATTGTCCTGGATTATTGTGTTCAAATCTCTGGAATGGGATTCTGGCAAAAATGCTATATGTTGAACCACAACAAGCACATTATTGAGTCATAGAGTTGTACAGCACAGAAACAGACATCAAAGTACTACTACTTAAAGAGTCATAACAGTCTTCCCCTGATCCTTGCACCAGTGTCATCATTGCAAAATGTTCCATTTTATATTCAAGAAAAGTAGCTTGCCTGTGCTGCCATTATACAGGGAAAGAGGAAAGCCTTTCTGCCCATTCCCTCAAGTACAGGATGTCACACATGGAAAACATGTTGAATCACTAAAGGAAGAGCAACAGACAGCAGCATTGAATTTATAAGGTGGCTATGCTTGTAAGATAATCTTTACAGTAAACAATGAGGAATAAAGGAAGCAGCTGGAAATCTAAAAGATCAACAGAAGTGATGAAATATGAACAGCAACGCTGTCTCCATCTGTTAAGGCAAAAGGTGCATTTGCTTAGAAGCGTCCAACTGATAATGTTAATCTAGCTGTCTCTTGCCAAGTGGCTGTCCTTCCAAAGCAGGATGGTTATTTAACAAAGGCACAGTGTTGCTACTGCCTCTATGTGAGTCAACCTCACTTTGCATTCTCCAGTTACAGACAGTGATTAAAGTGGCTGCTGGAACTTAACCCAAGATCTTTTGTTCCACGGCTGCCATTCCTCAGAGGATCAATGTTGGATAAACGAGAACCTGAGTCCAACGCACATTCCTCCATCTCTCAGCCATTTAGACAGCTATCTGGGTTATATGGGATTTAAGTGCAATAGGACAGGCTGATGTAACCAGGTCCAAACTTGCCAAGCAACAATACCATCTCCAAAATCCTCTTGTCTTTTGAACCCAAAATAAAAAGAATTGAAAGAATCAGCAGCTATTAGGAAAACTAGCAAGAAAATGAATAAACAACATTCCACAACCAAGACTTAATCTTATTTGAAACCTTGTCTTTTCATTTTCATTTTGTCACTCACCAAACACTCCAAAACATTTTGCTGCTGTGTTCCCCACCTTTTGTATTACATTTTTTCCAATAGTCATTACAAACATTCTTCCCATTCTTTGTCTTAATTAACTTATGACTATGGCCAACAGAAATTAGATTAAAAATAGGACCTGAAAATGCTTGAAATACATGGTAACATTCTCAAGAACAACGAGGAAGAAAACAAGTTAATGTTTTGCATTAGAGACTTTCTGAACGAATGTCTCAATCCTCATTCAAATCCTGTGATTTCCAGTATATCATCACATTGAACATACTGTTTACAATGACTGGCTACACTTTCCTCAGGCATAGCTGCTCACTTGGACTATCTGCTTCTTGGTGTTACTTTCAGTTTGGAGTTTTATCACATTGTCTCTGAATCTAAATTCATTGTATGAGATTGTTTCTTGATTTGCAGTTGGGTTTGTTTTTCTATGCAATATACACAAGGTGACAAAAGGAGACCAAGCAATTATGTTTCATCTCCTTTTGTAACCTTTTGTCAGTTTCTTTTGGACTCACCCTCTATCTCTATCCTCCCAGGTGCAAATAGACTGAGAATCAATGAGTCATACACTACAAGAAGTTGTTCAGCCCAATATGTCTGTGCTGCTTCCATGAAAAAGCTATACCATTTATCTTAATCAAGATCTACCTAACACCATGTTGAATTAGCTTTGGGAAGCAGTGAGGTGGTAGTAATGTCACTAGACAAGTAAAAGCCCCAAGCTAATGTTCTGAGGGTTTGAATCCCACCATCACGGATGGTGAAATTTAAATTCAGCAGAACAGAAATGCTGCAATTAGAAAAAGTTAAAAACCATCTGGTTCACAATTTCCTTTAGGGAAAGAAATCTGCAGTCAATAACTGGTCTGACATACATTTGACTCTAGAACCATAGCAACATGACTGATCTTTAATTAGGGATGGACAATAAATGCTGGTCTATCCAATGACACCTGTATCCTGTGAATGAATTTCAAATAAAAGCTGCACAAAATCTATCCAACTGCAGCCAGTTCAGGAAACCTTGATCAAAACATCCTCTCAGGCTGTCAGGCAAATGGAAGACAAACTGCACTCTTAGTTTCCCTTAGCATAATCTCCAATAGATTAACAAAACATGTCTAACACTTTTTTGAAGGGTTGCAAGGAGTGAGTTCACTCAGTCATTCCCAAGTTTATGTTTCATGATTGTTCTCTGTAAATAAACCTTTGTCAAAGCCATCTTTGTTCTCTGCTTTCTCGATTTAATTGATGGCCGATGTTTTGTACAACCTATCACATTGGTTTCCACAATTAGTTAAGCTGTTAATAATTTTGATTGTATTCCTTTTAAGTCTGTGCCTTTCCAGCAAATGCAGAAATGAAGCATGCTGTTTATTTCAGTACCCATAGACCAGGTATCATTTTGTTACACATAGATGAAGTCTCACCAGTGAGGCTTTATTTAGTGCTACTTTTGATCATAATAAACAAACTAGGTCATGTAACCCAAGGCCCTTTCCATTTAGGTCTTACTGCCATGTAACTGCTTGTGTTTTATTTGGTACTCAGAGTGGAGTTTCCAGGAATTAAACGCCATCTGCAGATCACTGCAGCGAATAATGCTTGACAGAGGGCAAAAACAGGGGCATTAACAGCGTTTATTTGAATAGTTGTAATTGTTAGTTCTAAAAACGTTGACATGTGGGAGAAAAGATTGTTTGACTGCTGTTTGTCAGGAATCATTAGAAAAAAAGCAGTCAATTTGTTTGCACATGGCTGTTGTGAGGTAAGGTCTTGCTAAGGTGGACCAGCACCAGGAATGGATAAAGTGGTTGGAAGTAGGGGGTTATGCTTTGATATCTCCAAGATATGTCCAGCCAGAGTGACAATCCCATCAAAGTTTGGAGTCGGGCTTTTTACTTACCCTGTACTTGAGGTTTACTTCATTGCATTGAGTCTAGATTGCTCTTTTGTAGGTTGAATTTGTTTTTTGTAAGTTAGATTTTAGCTATGTTGTTTGCAACAAGGTGTATGTGTGTCTGTGTGTGTGTGTAAATGAACATACATATAGATTTGTTATTGCTAAGGTTGTCACTACATCTTTGTAATTCAGTATAGTACTCTCCTTTTGAAAATGGTTACTGTCCATGTTTGAGGTTGGGTTTAGAGTTGAATTGCAGAATTCCAGCGTATTTGATAAAAGGCAGATTGTCTGATGGAAATGAGGAAATTGGATCCTGTCAGCGTCTTTCAGATTTGGTAATTAAAGTGATTTGTGTTAAGAGAAGAATGTAACACTGCTCATTTTAAGGAGAAAAAATACCTTGATGCTCAGCCAGAAAAGCAATTTATGGAGGAATTTAAGAGATCTTGTGAATCATCAGTTCTTGTTATCTGACAGGACAGATCTAGGTCTCTAGAGACATTTGAAGAAATACTGAGAGCTCTATTCAAGGTTTAGATGTTATCCTCAGAGCCTCACTTAGAATTGTGACTACAAAACTAGGCTTGTACCTTGCCCCACAGCCTATTCTCTGTCTTGATTAGTACAATGGAATATTCATATCCAGCTGATGGCTAACAGGGCAAAGATCTAATGCTGTCTTTGAAGATGATACCTCTGACAGTGCAGCAATCGCTCAGTACTATACTGGACTCACAGCCTAGATCTAATGTGAGCCCTTGGCCCATGACCTTCTGATTCAGACGCAACATTGTGTCCACTGAATCAAGCCAATGTTTGGTTACTCAGGTTTATCCAGCCAATGTGAAGCTGTTTGCAGCATTTATTCAACTCTAATTCTCTCTTGATCGACCAAAGTAGCTTATGGCATTGTGTACTTGCTCTATCAGGTCATTTCTGTAACACTGTACTACTTTGAGAAATCACTGACTTATTTCAGACCCATCAATATATTAAATGTTCTAATATACCCCACATCTCTCACAGTAACAATGTCAAAATACCAGAATATGATGATTGCAAATCTACATGTTATTTGCAGGAGGTCCTGGGGATGCTGGAGATACGTATATCCGCCTCACTCCTGGAGAGCGACAATCAGGAGATGGTACATCTCTCCCTGAGACACCCAACCTGAGAAAGGTGAGTACTACATTTCAATGTATTTCCAGTCACTCTCCCTGTGACATAACTTGAGTGAATAATTTTCACATGTACGTTGGCGTTGAGTTGCGAGAGCTGTGCCTCACCACCAGTTCTTGCAATTCCTCCATTGATGCTAAGTCATTAGACTGCTTACCCGACAACCACTTACCAGGCAAATAAAATCCTCTAATTAAATACAGTGAAGGATAAAGTCAATATTTTTGGTCCCTGCTTCAAACCCCTAGCTACAGACTTGCTTCCTTCCTGGCAACAATCTGAGCTTAAAAATATCCTTTCACAGTCTCGGTGGTATTAAATTGGACCCCATAGTGAGTTTCTGACCATATATATGCGCTATCATAATATTTGCCTATTTTCATTTCCAAAACGTGTCCATTTTTGCCAATGCTTTAGGTTATTTTGCTGTTAATTAAACCTTTGTTTGTGCCTTTCATATCTCTGGACTTGATTATTTCAATGTATTGCTTGCTGGTCTCCCATACTCTATACTGTGTAATCTTGAGGTAATTCAAACTCCTGCTGCCCTTGTCTTAACTCACACAAGTCCCTTTATTATATCAACACAGTGCTTGCTGAATGGCTCATGATCAAACAAAATCTTAACTTCCAAACTGTAATGATTGTTTTCCAACCTCTCCATGGCCTTGACCTACACCCTCCACCAACCCCCCCCCACCCCCCCCCCGCCTCTCCCCACCTCTATCTTTGTAATGTCCTCCATCCCTGCAGACTTCCAAAATATTTGTGGTCATTTAATCCCAGCCTCTTGTGCATCTCCGGTTTTAATCACTCCAGCGTTTGTGGCTGGGCCTTCATTAGCTAGTTCCTCTGCTTTGGAATTCCCTTCCTACTACCTCGTGTCCATACATCAATCACCTGCCTCCATTAAAGCACTCTTTAAAACCTAGCCTTTAGACCAAACATTTGACCATATAGTCTGATACAGATAGAACATAGAACAAAACAGCACAGAACAGGCCCTTCGGCCCACGATGTTGTGCCGAACATTTGTCCTAGCTTAAGCACTTATCCATGTACCTATCCAATTGCCACTTAAAGGTCACAAATGATTCTGACTCTGCCACTCCCACAGGCAGCACATTCCATGCCCCTACCACTCTCTGGGTAAAGAACCTACCCCTGACATCCCCCCTATACCTTCCACCCTTCACCTTAAATTTATGTCCCCTTGTAACACTCTGTTGTACCTGGGGAAAAAATCTCTGACTGTCTACTCTATCTATTCCCCTGATCATCTTATAAACCACTATCATGTCACCCCTCATCCTTCACCTTTCCAATGAGAAAAGGCCTAGCACTCTCAACCTATCCTTGTACGACCTATTTTCCATTCCAGGCAACATCCTGGTAAATCTCCTCTGCACCCTCTCCAAAGCTTCCACATCTTTCCTAAAGTGAGGCGACCAGAACTGCACGCAGTATTCCAAATGTGGCCTTACCAAGGTCCTGTACAGCTGCAACATCACCTCACGACTCTTGAATTCAATCCCTCTGCTAATGAACGCAAATATACCATAGGCCTTCTTACAAGCTCTATCTACATGAATGGCAACTTTCAAAGAGCTATGAACATTGACCCCAAGATCCCTCTGGTCCTCCACTTACTAAGAACCCTATTGTTAACCCTGTATTCCGCATTCTTATTTGTCCTTCCAAAATGGCCAACCACATACTTGACAGGGTTGAATTCCATCTGCCACTCCTCAGCCCAGCTCTGCATCATATCTAAGTCCCTTTGCAGCCAACAACAGCCCTCCTCACTATCCACAACTCCATCAAACTTTGTATCATCTGCAAATTTACTGACCCACCCTTTGACTACCTCTTCCAAATCATTAATAAAAATTACAAACAGCAGAGGACCCAGAACTGATCCCTGCGGAACTCCACTTGCCACTGGGCTCCAGGCTGAATATTTACCATTTACCACCACTCTCTGATTTCGACCGGTTAGCCAGTTCTCTATCCAACTGGCCATATTTCCCACTATCCCATGCCTCCTGACTTTCCGCATCAGCCTACCATGGGGAACCTTATCAAATGCCTTACTAAAATCTATGTACACTACATCCACTGCTCTACCCTCATCCACATGCTTGGTCACCTCCTCAAAGAATTCAATAAGACTTGTAAGGCAAGACCTACCCCTCACAAATCCGTGCTGGCTGTACCTAATCAAGCATTGTCTTTCCAGATACTCATAAATCCTATCCCTCAGTACCCTTTCCATTACTTTGCCTACCACCGAAGTAAGACTAACTGGCCTATAATTCCCGGGGTTATCCCTATTCCCTTTTTTGAACAGGGGCACAACATTCGCCACTCTCCAGTCCCCTGGTACCACCCCCGTTGACAGTGAAGACGAAAAGATCATTGCCAACGGCTCTGCAATTTCCTCTCTTGCTTCCTACATAATCCTAGGATATATCCCATCAGGCCCGGGAGACTTGTCTATCCTCAAGTTTTTCAAAATGCCCAACACATCTTCCTTCCTAACAAGTATCTCCTCTAGCTTACCAGTCCGTTTCATACTCTCCTCTTCAACAATATGGTCCCTCTCATTTGTAAATACTGAAGAAAAGTACTCATTCAAAACCTCTCCTATCTCTTCCGACTCAATACACAGTCTCCCACTACTGTTCTTGATCGGACCTACCCTCGTTCTTGTCATTCTCATGTTTCTCACATACGCATAAAAGGCCTTGGCGGGTAGGATCAGGGATAACCCCAAAGATTTTTCATGCCCTCTCTTAGCTCTCCTAATCCCTTTCTTCAGCTCCCTCCTGGCTATCCTGTATCCCTCCCCAGCTCTGTCTGAACCTTGTTTTGGATATTGTTGGGGGAGGGGGGGAGGAGGCTAGCAGGGGTAAGCTGCAGTGACCGGGTCTCTGGCACAAGGTCCGGCTCTGAGGCTCAGAAGGGAAAGGGGGAGAGGAGGAGAGCGCTAATTATCGGAGACTCTGTAGTTAGAGATACAGACAGGCAGTTCTGTGGACATGGACGAGACTCTCGAATGGTTTGTTGCCTCCCAAGTGCCAGGATCCGAGACATCTCGGACCGTGTCTTCAGAATCCTTAAGGGGGAGGGTGTGCAGCCAGAGGTCATGGTGCACATTGGCACCAATGACATAGGTAGGAAGAGGGGTGTGGAGGTCATTCAGGAGCTCAGGGAGTTAGGCTGGAAGCTAAAAGCTAGGACGGACAGAGTCGTCATCTCTGGGCTGTTGCCAGTGCCACGTGACTGTGAGGCCAGGAATAGGGAGAGGGTGCAGTTGAACACTTGGCTGCAAGGATGGTGTAGGAGGGAGGGCTTCAGGAATTTGGACAATTGGATTGCATTCTGGGGAAGGTCGGACCTGTACAAGCAGGACGGGTTGCACCTGAACCAGAAGGGCACCAATATCCTGGGAGGTAGGTTTGCTAGCACTCTTCGGGGAGGTTTAAACTAATTTCGCAGGGGGATGGGATCCGGATTTGTAGTCCAGCAAGTAGGTTAGCTGTTTTTCAGGATGTCCAAGAATGTAGGGAGGCTGTGGAGAAGGTAGCACTGACAGGGAATACTTGCGGACACAGAGATGGGTTCAAGTGTGTATACTTCAACGCAAGGAGTATCAGAAATAAGGTGGGTGAACTTAAGGCATGGATTGGTACTTGGGACTACGATGCTGTGGCCATCATGGAAACGTGGATAGAAGAGGGACAGGAATGGTTGTTGGAGGTTCCTTGGTACAGATCTTTCAGTAAGATTAGGGAGGGTGGTAAAAAAGGAGGGGGTGTGGCGTTGCTAATTAGAAATAGTATAATGGCTGCAGAAAGGCAGTTCGAGGGGGATCTGCCTTTGGAGGTATATGGGCTGAAGTCAGAAATAGGAAAGGAGCAGTCACCTTGTTGGGTGTTTACTATAGGCCCCCCAATAGCAGCAGAGATGTGGAGAAACAGATTGGGAAACAGATTTTGGAAAGGTGCAGGAGCCACAGGGTAGTAGTCATGGGCGATTTCAACTTCCCAAATATTGATTGGAAGCTCTTTAGATCAAGTAGATTGGACGGGGCGGTGTTTGTGCAGTGTGTCCAGGAAGCTTTTCTAACTCAGTATGTAGATTGTCTGACCAGAGGGGAGGCCATATTGGATTTGGTACTCGGTAATGAACCGGGACAAGTGATGGGCTTGTTAGTGGGTGAGCATTTTGGTGATGGTGACCACAATTCTGTGACTTTCACCTTGGTTATGGAGAGAGATAGGTGCGTGCAACAGGGTAGGTTTTACAATTGGGGAAAGGGTAAATACGATGCTGCAAGACAGGATCTGAGGAGCATAAGTTGGGAGCATAGGTTGTCAGGGAAGGATGTCATTGAAATGTGGAACTTTTTCAAGGATCAGATATGACGTGTCCTTGATATGTGTGTACCTGTCAGGCAGGAAAGAGATGGTCGTGTGAGGGAACCTATCTGCTTATGTGGCTTGATTTCATTTTATAATGTTCCTGGGAAGCAACTTGGCAGGTTTTATTATATTAATGGCACTGTAAATATAAGACTTTATTGTTACTGTTGTCTTCTTTCTCTATGATGCTGACTGGAGTGGGACTTTGTTCTCAGATATCTCCTGTCTATGCTGAAATAGAAACCCGTGGAGGGTCTGGCTATGCAGGAAAAATGATGAAACCGCCACTGCCCAGAACATCTCCGGTACCTGAACAACTGAGCCATTCAGGTAGAGTGATGCAACCTCCAGCCTATAACTTCTTTCATCCATACCATCCAGCAATGAAGTGGCTTTCAATCAGGACCTGACCCAACTGCTGTTACATGGCAGTATCTATAATGGAGACCATAATCCATGACAGTAGCTCCATAAGCACGTGTGTCTTTAACTTCTGCCTCACCTGATCATAGAGCTGGTGTAGGCATAAAGTGCTAAATGGCTTCTGCACCCTAAAAATTATGTGATTCTATGATTTTCCAGTTCTGACTTTTCTTAATGAGTAAAGGAATGCCCTCGAGATCTACTTTTGATTTTTGGGGGCTACTTTATTATTCTTGCTAACTCCTTTATAAGCAGGTGATAGAGTTAGATAGTACCACTGCCTTCTGTGTTTCTATTGGACTGACGTAGCAACAGAATTAGAAGAATTTATCATTTGCCTCATTTATTATCAATGCAGTTAAACTTTAATGTTGCAACTTTGAAGAGCATTTATCTCTTAGATATGACAATACTGATATCCCCCGCTTTTCAAATGTTCACTTTATACCACTTCGCTTTTACAAAAGACCTACATTAATACCTGTTTTCGCAAATCTGAAGAGGATTTTTCACTTTTATGAAAAACAGCAAAATTTTTCCCATATAAATCATGCTCCTTCGCTTTACGCCATTTTCCGCGTACAAAAGGTTTCCTGGGAAGGCTCTACCTGCAGATAGCAGGGGATACCTGTATTTAAATTGGAACAAGATAACAGGCAGAAATTAGCAAGAACATTTTTTCCAAAGAATTGATACATATTTCTACACACAAAAAGCCATTTTCTTAAAAAAATATTTCTACAGACCGGTGAGGTCACAGCTTTCCATTGTATTTTCACAAAACTGGAATATGATAAGTAGGCCACACTACCCTTTGTACTGCATCTCAGATCGCAATCTCAGGTTTACATTTAATCATTGACACAGTGTTCTTTACAACAGCATCCATGAAAACTTTCCTTGAATGTATACTGTACAGCCTTAAATAGAAATAACATATTCGTTTGCAAGTAATTCATTATCTCAGTGATATTGCACTTTCTGGTTTCCCTTTAGCTGCATACTCCTTCATCGACTGCTTTGAACTTTTTTTTCTTTGCAGCCTCTTTATCTCTTTCCCTTCCTTACAGCCTGCCTCTCTCTTCCAACCCCCTAATAGCTTCTGCCTCTTCGCCATTCACAGTGCACCCTCCTTGTCTGTCCCACTGCCCTAATAGCCTCTTTCTCTCTTTACTATTATCCTTCTAGCATCTGTTCACAAGAAGCCTCACTCTCTTTTCTCAGCTTTTCTCTGGCCTCTTTGTCAATTCCCATTTCCCTTGCAGCTTCCCCATCTCCCTGCAGCCATAGCCCCCCCTCTGCCCCCCCTCCTCCTCCATTTCACTACAGCTCCTTTGTGGCCTCCCATCTTCCCTAATCTCTAATCCACCCAATACTCTGCTTGTGACCTTTATTGTTTGCACCTGACCTCATTCCCCTCCCACTGTCCACCCCCACATTCATAACATTCCCTCTCCCACCACCCAGACTTTGCAGTTCTACAGCTCCATTTTGAACCTTGTAGCCCCATATCTCTTTCTGGGCCTTCCTCTCCCAGTTTTCTACAATCCCCAATCTCTCCCCAGAATACTTGCAGCCTCCATGTCCGCTCAAACATCCCACACCCTTGCAGAGGGCGAGTAGGTAGTCCTCCATTCCCTCTCCCAGCATCAACATTGTTCCTGGCCGTGCCTCCTGCCATCTTTTCTTGGTCTTTGCAAAACAATGGCAGCCCCCCTGGTCCTTGGACTTCCAGAACACATTGCTGTGATTGAAGGAGCAGCTCTTCACTCTTTTCTTCTGTTCAGCTTGAAGGGATGACTATTCTTTGATTAGTCACCCCCCTGGGTGGATTTTCCCAGATGATTTAGGGACCTTTGGAGATGCATCCACTTGTCACCTGGTATACTTTGAGCACCCGTATGCCACACACTGGATCTGTGTTTTCCTTCAATATGTCACATGTGGCCAGAAATGATCTGTGGTTACCTGGCTGACTCTACTCTCTGTAGTGACTCCTATCTTTAAGGCATGAAGGCCTGGTTTATTTGTAAAACATTGTTGGTGGAAACACTGCAGAAGAAAACAGCAGACTTTAGAGGAGATTTAGCAGAATGAGCATTGAAAGCATTGCTGCAGGATCACATCAGAAGACCTTGTATTCATAGAATCCCTATGAGTTAGAAGCACATCATTTGGCCCATCGATTCCACACTGACAAGCATCCCACCCAGACCCACCATGTGCCTGTAACACTGCATTTTCCATGTCCAAACCACCTAACCTACATATCTTTGGATTGTAAGAGAAAACCAGACCACTTAGGGGGAACCCACATGACATGGGGAGAACATGCAAATTCCACATTGACAGTCGGCCAAGGCTGGGATGAACCCAGGTCCCCAGCGCTACAGGGAGACAACAGTGCTAACCACTGAGCCGCCCTACAGTACCTTCACCACCACAGGTTATTTTAAAACACCTTACAGCTGATTAAGTTTTGAGCTGTAGTTTCTGTTATAATGTGGCAAAATGGGACAGCTCCCTCCTAGCCTGTGGAACTGAGTCAATTGCAGCTTCCCACCATTAGTTGTTATATTGGTCTTTTCATAAACGGTCCAACACAGTAGAAAGACAATAGACCCACTGACGTCTGCCTTGCAAAAAGTGGTGTTTTCATCAAAGAGGGGTCTCCATATTTTTGCCCAATATCTATACATTTGAAGAAAGCGCATTCTTGAAGTGATGTGTTTTTGTTAATATTGCAGGCAGTAAAAAGTTGGGGATGTCTCTGTCATGGCAGACAGAGCCTCATCCCATGCACTCCTGTCGTTGTCAAGCTCCTAATGATCCCTCCCCGACTAATTCGGACCCACACCCCTATGTCAGCCTAGACGGCAGCCCTAGCCCCTCACCCCAGAACGTGGAAGTCATGAACAGTCCCCCACACCGTCGCAAGAAGCTCTTCACCTTCTCCCGCCCTCCTCGCAGCCGTGATACAGACCGATTTCTGGATGCCCTGAGTGAGCAGCTAGGACAGAAGGTGACCATCATGGACGAGTTCATGAACCCAGAGAACGATTATGAAGAAGTAAGTTTTTCAAACCTAATAGAGTTGCTGACTATTAGCAAGCATTTAGATTGGCGGTGACAGCATGTTCACGTTGAAAATCGAACCAGGGATTTTCCTGGGTGTTAAATACTTAAAAGGTCAGTGGGTCACTGGGGGATGAAGTCATTGAAGAAGAGTCTTTGAGAGAGGAAAGAGTGTTGGGAAGGGGGGAGAAGTTATTTGGATGAAGAGGCTCATTGAGGGGATAATGAGGGGGGGAATGTGGGGTGATGGTTTGTAGTGGTCACACCATGCCCGCTACACCTTCTCCTGTCCAATTTTGTACATTTGTAAGATTTTAAATTTATTTCAAATAAATAACTTTTATATATTCAGACCTGAATTATTGACAGGATTCTGAAGAAGACAGTTATTTCAGAAATGTGCCTCTAAGCTGGAATTTAATTGTAAATTGGAGTGGTTTATACATAGAATAATAGCTAACCAGGAATAATGGAAAGGTTCAAACCGAAGTGAATGGTCTCTATATAACCTGAAAAGTGCTTCTGAGAAGGGTATGTATATATACATGGGTAGGAGACATGACGATGGAGTTTTATGGGAAGGATTTGTGAGATGGGCAGCACAGAGGCCCATTGGTTGGCACTGCTGCCACACTGTGCCAGGGAACTAGGTTCAATTCCAGCCTTGGGCAACTGTCTGTGGAGTTTGCACATTCACCCTGTGCCTGTGTGAGTTTTCTCCCACAGTCCAAAGATTTACAGGTTAGGTGGATTGGCCATGCTAAATAACCCATAGCATCCAGGGATGTGCAAGCAAGGTGGATTAGCCATGGAATATGCAGAGTTACAAGGACAGGGTATTGGGGTGGGTCTGGACAGTCTCTCTTTGAAGGGTTGGTATGGACCTGATGGAGTGCAGGGATTCTGTGAGGCTTTTACTGTTTTACTTTTTGCTGAACTTGCTCTTTTCTTTCCCAAGATGACCTTTCCAGAGGAGCAAGGAATCTATAGCATAAATGACCCAAGCAGCCCCAGTGAATATGCCAGTAGCAGTGACGATGGAAGCTCCTTAACGTATTCATCATGTTCGGATCCTATCCCACCTCCTCCTCAAAGTCCCCCTCCTCCACCACCCATACAGTTCAATGACCCAAAACCTGCCGCCTTAATCTCTGAGTTGAAAAGGGTCATCCCACCTCCACCTCCATTACCTCCACCCCCCTCTTACTCCTCTAGCCACCATCAGTCTATTCCTCTCCCACCCCCTCCTCCTCCTCCTCCATTACCACCCTCGTCTGGTCCCCCTCCACTGCACCGTGGCTTTCACCGTAGAAGTGAATCCAGTCACATGAGTGTGAAGAGGCTGCGATGGGAACAAGTGGAGAATTCTGAAGGCACCATTTGGGGTCAGGTATGTGAAGTTGCTACTTTACAGTCCAGGCTGCTTTCCTATGCTGGCCTTCCAAGTTTGACTCTTCAAGCACTCATAAGACAGGAAGAGGATGAACTCTGACCGCGATATGAGTGTAGTGGACACAAACTCGGAAAATATTCCTGACTTCAGGAAGGGTAAGGTATTTGGGATAGGTTGGGAAATATCTGGAGAAGGGAGGTCTTTACAATCGATTCATTAGTTACATATGCGTTCAGTAGCTTGAGCAATCAGTGGCTCCAGCTTTTATACTCAGCGGGCCCACGACTTATTTCAAGTCATTGGCAATGCAGGTATTCAACCTGCAAGCTTAGGGGTACAAATGCTCCATCCATATCATCAGTGCCTCCAACAATCAGGCCATAAATGCTGCAACAAAATTTGATGGTCACTGACACCTTGGCCTGGATTTCTTGCCTGTGTTGGAACAGAGACGAAAGGACTATAAATCTGGTGAACAGAACCCAGTTCTGGAATTCCTGTTTCATTATCACTGAAAGCCAGATCGCCCTCTGGACTCTTTACTGACTCCACTGTAGGTGGGCATTTCACATCCTCTACCAACTTGATGCGGTCAAGCTGGCTTTGGGAGGAAATATTGTTCACTGTTCCACAAAGGTGTCGTGAACCATCGGGGGAGCCCTAATCTGGAGTTGGGAACTAAAGCAGGCACTCAGCATTCCCTTTGGAAAAATAATCTCCCCCACATGTAAAACAACTAGTTAAACGATATGTGTGTTACTGGGAGAGTGGGTGCACTGCAGGGTGAAGGTTATTGAAGAGTGAGTGACAGGGAGAGCGAAGACACTTGGGTGTGTTTTCAGAAGGCAGAAAGCAGAAGCGTTCATTGGAAAAAAGATCATGAGGGCAACAGAGTTGAAAGAAAAACTGTTGTAATACTTGATCATTCTTTTCAAGGAATAAACTGTCAGTGAAATACATCCAGTGGACCCTTTTGCAACTTCATACAAACTGTGTATATTTGTGTGTGTGAAAGAGAGAGAGATAGAAAGAGAATGGGGACATCAGATATGAGGGGGAGAAGGACTTATGGATTAGAGAGTTTGGCAACTGTGTGTACACATGAATCAATTTCCGAGTAAGCATCTAACTGTTGACATCACCATTTGCACACCTCCCATCATGCCCTGAGGCCTGTCTCTAGGCCCAGCAGGCTTGTCTCCAGCCCAAGCCTATCTCCCTGCGATGTAAGTGGGGTGATAGGACTTGGATAGAGACAAGAGAAAATTCCTGATTCCCAGTATTCATCTTGTCCATGAAAATCTGGCCTTCTGTTTTCATGAGGGAGTTGGGGCCCTTTTCTGAAGAGGGAAGGGATCACATCTTGCTGAGGTAAATGGGCTAGTCAATAACATTTGGTCCATGTTTGATCATTCAGGAGGAGATTCTCTGCTTATTATGAGATGAGGGATCTTCGTAATGAGTTAAAGGAGTTTGATCTTTTCCTGCCTATCAATGTTACTGTGTTGGAAAAAAAGTTGTTTTAAACTGGAAACTGCAGCAAAACAAGAAAAGAAGATAGTTGTTGAGACATTGAATACAGAACCAGCATTGAGTATAAAACAAATAAAAATCAGATTCCATTTTATTTTGCAGTTATCTGTTCTTAGTCACAGTGGGATCAGTAGGACTTTTTTTTAATATGTTGGAATATTTTGGAGGGTTTTTGCTCCTGCTCACTAATCAGTGACCTAGTTGAAAATATACATGTCCAGATCAACCCTAATCTATGGTATGTCTTGTAGTCAAATAGCCACTAGGTAGCAACGTGAAAAGTGGTTGATTGGCTGAGAGACAACTGGTGCTTTTTGAATCTTATGCCAATGAGATTCAGGAAAAGGAATGAGTGAGCACATTATGCCCAGAAGTTGAGCTAAATGTGTGGTTTATTTTCAGAATTTGCTGTCGCTGTCCTTTTGCTCGCCCTATTGTCCATGTGGTAGGTTTCCAATTGTTAACCAGGCTCAGTTATACTGAGTCTAGATTAGAGTGGTGCTGGAAAAGCACAGCAGTTCAGGCAGCATCAGAAGAGCAGTAAAATTGACGTTTTGGGTAAAAGCCTTTCATCAGATATTCCTGATGAAGGGCTTTTGCCTGAAATGTCGATTTTCCTGCTCCTCGGATGCTGGCTGAACTGCTGTGCTTTTCCAGCACCACTCTAATCTAGACTCTGGTTTCCAACATCTGCAGTCATTTGTTTTTACCTTTACTCAGTCATACTGAGCATTTCCCTTGTACTAAAAATCTGTAGGAGCTTGGTCATCATGTAAGAGCATGGATTCAGTGCTGCATTGTGTTTATTTGAAGCCATCATCTGATACTCAGTTCTTTCCACTTCATTTTTCTCAGTTTGGAGAGGACTCGGATTATGACAAGCTGAGCGATATGGTCAAGTATCTAGATCTGGAGCTGCACTTTGGGACCCAGAGACCAAACAGTAAGTTGCAGCTAGGCTTTGCACAGCACCTAACAGAACACGACACACCATCTGAGTGCACTTGTCAGTCTACACAGTGTGAACCAGACTTTGTGTCAGTTAGTGATTACACACATTATGTGCCGAACAGCGATTATGTACCATGTGTGGATAGTCTGCATCAAACTGCAGCACTTTCTCGAAGTATTTTTGTCACTTTTTATGTTGGTGAAGCCAGTGGTGGATTAATGCACTACAGTCCAGTTATTCCCCTTCAGAGATAAGGTCCATATGGTGTGATCTACATGGACTTTTTTGTCACATTGCCCAGCCATGGACTGTTGCCAACTGGTGATCGGATGCTCATAGAAGCCTGGTTCGAATATTCCTCTTTACACTCTCATTTTCTTTTTTACAGAAGCAAGTTTTGCACCTGAAACCTTTAAGAAGAAGGATGTGGTGGAAATACTATCTCGTAAGAAGGCCTACAATATATGTAAGTTGCCTGCCTCTTTCCACCTTGTGCTATGGGAACAGAATGCCTCTTTCAATGATAAACTCAACTGGAATTGCTCATTGACAAGTATTTAAGTTAATATTTGAATGGCAACTTGATAGTACAGAGCTTGAATATTACTGAAAAGAGACATCCAGTCATAACATTGTGTTGCTTTCATTAGGATAGATATAAGAAAGCCAAATTCAAAGGAAGCAATAAATTACATGCATGAGGCAAGAGTGCTGATTGGTTGATAACATGACTCTGTGAGCCAAGTGTCGCCATGAAGAATGCACCAGGAACTGCTATTGAATTTAATACTTCATCCTCTGCTGAACAATCCTGAGTTTGCTAAGAATTGTTCTTACAGCCAATTTAGAATTATCAGCTGAGCTAACAATGTAGCTCACTTTACTCATGCTTTATGTTGCGTGTATTTGTACTTAGTACCTATCCTTTGCAAGCATAAATAACATGTCCAGGTATTGCTCCACTTTTGAACTAAAAAAAACATAGGATCAATGTTTCCCTGGCAATTCTACATGACAATGCCTTAACCAATCAGAGTTGACTCATTTTTTTGTCTTTTTGTCAATATACCTGTTGGGATTGCTGTAGACTCTCAGGCTACAAATCAATTCCATGGGCAACCTTGTGAATAGGGCCCTATTCTCACTTCTCCTAAGCATGTGAGTTTGATGCTGAAATAGTGCATATAAAAATCTATCCTGCATCACGATGGATACCAGCATGATCAAATTATCACTTGCTGTATATCATGAAAATTCAAGAAAGAGCCAATGTCTGTCACGTTTGGTTCTGAGTAGTGCCCAGTCTACCTGGGGTTGCCCTGGAAGGGGAAAGTGTCTCAAATATTTGAGCAGTAGATGAACTAGCTGTTGCACTCTGCTCTATGCAGTAAATCTATCAGCAATTTTTCTCCACTAACTGGATGCTGTTGTCAAGTCAAAAAGACAATTTTGCCTGCCTCACAAATGAGTAAGGTGATATTTGAGTTTCAGTGCTGATGTGATGTCACGTATGTGAGGTCATACATCCCAGTGACTGGTGAACTGTATCAATTAACATGTCCCCTTGACTATTCACAGTGGGCAGTCCACCAATCATGCTCAACCAGCCCATGCTTGCAAGCCTCACCAAGAGTCTATCCACCAATAGATGTGACTCTACAATTGGAAACCATTTGTTGAATAATCCAGACTGTGCTATGAGTTACACCAGAAGCAATTTAAGATTATCAGTCAATCTCAGTGAGATGTTTGTGCTAGAAGCTCTGTACATAAATAATCAGGATGTTGTTTTATGCAGGTAAAGGAACTTGTACATTGCAACGTTTCATAAAGCAAGGGTCATGGAAACAGCCAATTGATAGGTGCATCCCTATGGCAATGTGCTGATGATTCAGAGTCTACCTGCTTGGTCTTAGAATTAAGATTGACAATTAACTATTATTTTTGCATCTCCATGTCAATAATAGCCCAACCGATCAGCACCTGTTTCTCATGCTGTCTAAAATGGTGTTCCTTTCTCAAATCTGTTTCTGACATCCTAGCTTTGACAAGTTCAAAGTGAAAAGCTTCAACTTCTTGTCTTTTAACAATGTTTAAGAACTTTTGTTCCAGGGGCCTGTATTGAGAAGGATTGAGCAAGAGAAAGAGTGGTATGTTGTGTAATGATGGTGGAGAAAGGAAGTAAATAAGGACATAGAAAACAGGAGTAGGATTAGGACATTCAGCCCTTCAGGTGCATTCTACCATTTAATGAGGTCATGGCTAATTCTACCTTCAGCATTGTTTCCCTGCAGTAGACCATAACCTTTGATATTTATAATATTCTTTTCTCATGTTATGTAAATTAATGCTTCCTTTCAAATTTTGTGTTTTTGCAATGTTTTGATGAATGCAAAATGAAAAGCTTTGACTGTATGTCCCTTTTCAGCAGTGTCCAAGTTCTATGCTATCAATTGATTATTCATAAGCTAAGTATTTTGTCATGAGCATTTCTAGTTGAATGTATAATTGAAACAGGCATCCTGTATCCAGATACTATAAATCTTTCAATCTCAATCTTGGGTATGCTCAATCACTGATCCTCCACAGTCCTCTGGGCAGCACAGTGATTAGCACTGATGTCTCACAGCACCAAGGACCAGATTCAATTCCAGCCTTGAGTGACTCTCTGTGTGGTGTAAGCATGTTCTCCCCATGTCTGCATGGGTTTCTTCTGGGTTCTCTGGTTTCCTTTCAAAGATGTACAGGTTAGGTGGATTGGCAATGCTACATTTCCACATTGTGTTCAGGGATGCGAAGGTCAGACAGATTAGCCATGGTAAATGCAGGATTATGAGGATAGAGCAGGGTTGGGATGTTCTTCAGAAAGTTGGTGCTGTCTTGATGGGTCAGACAGCCTGTATCTACACTATAGGGATTCCATGACAATTCCAAAGATTCCGCATCCTAAGTTGTCTGCGTGTTATTCAGAGACACTGCCCAATAGCTCTGGATACCCCTGAGCAGGGTTGACATAATTTCTACATTTACCCTTGAGAACCCTCACAGAATTCTGTTTGTTTGAATGGGATCACCTCCTGTTCTTTTAAACTCCAAAGAACAAAGATCCAGTCTATTTAATCTTTCTTCACAGGACACTTCCTCTTTCCGAGGAATTAGTTTAAGTATTAGAAATTATTGCACTCCATCTATGGTAAGTATATTTTGCCTTGGGTAAGGAAACAAAAACTGCACAACTCCAGGTGTGGTTTCATCAAGACTCAAAATAATTGCAGGAGAAAGTGAGGTCTGCAGATGCTGGAGATCAGAGCTGAAAATGTGTTGCTGGAAAAGCACAGCAGGTCAGGCAGCATCCATGGAACAGGAGATTCGACGTTTCGGGCATAAGCCCTTCTTCAGGAATGAGGAGGAAGAGAGCTTCTTCAAGGAAGGCATCCTTGCAAGAGGATTCGCAGTAGGTTAAAATCTTCGAGGAAAAAGTGAGGTCTGCAGATGCTGGAGATCAGAACTGAAAATGTGTTGCTGGAAAAGCGCAGCAGGTCAGGCAGCATCCAAGGAACAGGAGATTCATCAGAGCTGAAAATGTGTTGCTGGAAAAGATCAGAACTGAAAATGTGTTGCTGGAAAAAGGGCTTATGCCCGAAACGTCGAATCTCTTGTTCCTTGGATGCTGCTGACCTGCTGCGCTTTTCCAGCAACACATTTTCAGCTCTGATCTCCAGCATCTGCAGACCTCACTTTCTCCTTGAAGATTTTAACCTACTGCGAATCCTCTTGCAAGGATACCTTCCTTGAAGAAGCTCTCTTCCTCCCTCTACAAGGATTTCAGTGAGTCCCTCTCTCACTGCACACCCCAGGTCATCTCCTCTGCACAGAAGCTCTTCAGCCTCATTCCTGAAGAAGGGCTTATGCCCGAAACGTCGAATCTCCTTTTCCTTGGATGCTGCCTGACCTGCTGCGCTTTTCCAGCAACACATTTTCGGCTCAAAATAATTGCAGTAAGACATTTTTTTCCAGTACTCAAATTCCTTTGTAATAAAGACTTAAAATAGCATTTCCTTTCTTAATTGCTTGCTGTACCTGCATGTTAACTTTCAGTGATTCCTAAACAAAGGCATCCAAAACCCTTTTGAAAGTAAACACTTCAGTTTAGAAATGCTTGGTAATTTTGTTTTTCCTCTAACAAAACATATCACCTGACATTTCTCTATATTATTTTCCATCTGCTAAGTGCTTGCCCACTCACTCACTTAGCATTTCCAAGTTCCCTTGAAGTATATTTGCATCCATGTTCCCTATAATTTTCCCTGCTGCTGTGTGGACCTCCGAGGTCAGTTTAGAGGGCACATTGAGTTGCTCCTCTTCATAACTCGCACTTCCACCTAGTTTTGCATAATCTGTAAATTTTCGGATATCATGTTTAATTTCCACATCTAACTTGTTGATGTGAATTGTGAATAGTTGGGGCCCAAGTACTGAACCTTGACATAGTTCACTAGTCACAGAGAATCAACTTGAAAGTAACTCGTACACCCCTACTTTCTGTTTCCTGACCCATTGACCTGCTCTCAATTCATGTCACTACATTTCCCCTGTACCCTTTTTCAAATTTTGTTTATGGATCTCTTGCATGGAGTTCTATGGAAAACCTTCTGAAAATCTAAAAAAATCACACTCCCTGGTTTGTCCTTTCCTATTCTGTTAGTTATATCCTCAAAAAACTCTAACAGGCTTGTCAAACGTGATTTCCTTTCATAAACTCATGTGAACTCTTTCCAATCCGACCGTATTTTCTAAGTTATCGTATTACCACATCCTTTATTGTAGACTTTAGCAATTTCCCTCAGGCAACCGTTCCGCTAACAGATCATAGTTCACAGTGTGTTCTTGCTCTCATTTTTTAAATAGTAGTGTTACTTTTGCCAATATGCTAGGACCGTTACAGAATCTAACAAATTTTGAAAGAAAACACTCTAGGCAAAAAGGTAATTAGGTTATGGAGTTAAATCATTAAGTCCCATTAATTTCTCTATTACATTTTTATTGACATTAGTATCTTGTAGTTCCTAATTCACACTAATGCCTAGATCTTCCATTATTTCTGGGAGGATTTTAGTATTTTCCTCCCTCCGTGCAGACAGAAAATGTTGTCTCGTTTCTTTATCATTTCCTTTTTGCCCATTTAAATTCTCCTGACACTGCTTGTAATGGGTCTGCATTTCTTTTGCTAATCTTTTTCCTTTTTATATACCTATAAAACAGAATTGTTGAACCTTTACACATGGGTGAGGGGGTCACATGTCATTTTATCTTTGACTCGGAGGGCCAGTGAGCACATTTCAGAAAGTTGATCTTTACACAACAGTAAATTAGAAAAAAAAATCCAAAGCCATAAGTTGATAAGGGATCAGAGGATATGGGGAGAAACTGATAACAGGATACTGGGATGAATGATTAGATATGATAATATTGAATAGTCTACTCCTATTTTCTATATTTCTGTTAAATTGTCTCAAATAGTTGCCCTTGATCTTTCACACTGATGACACACTGTTTTCTGTATAACAATAGTCTCTAGTCAACAAACTCCTCTGTCTGAGGCCTGGTGTATAGATCGGCACAAAATGCCTTGGCAGGAAATGGGAGGCAAACCTGCCAGGTTTAGCTGGGCAGCCTTCTGAGGGCATGAGGTTCCTTGCAGCTTGACTTTAATCTCTCAACCACCACGAGATTGCAGTAGCCTCAGAATAATGGGTGTAGTTGGCTCAGTAATGACCTTAGTCGATATCCCATCAGAAGCGGCTGGCAGTTCCGGGTCAGTCCCTTGTGTTTATCTGACTCACTTGGCAGTGGCAATATGTCTACTCCACCTCTCACTGCCTTGTGATAACAGATTCTCGTGCTGGTTTTATCTCTGTTAGCTATTCTCATCGCCCACCTGAAACTCTCTGCACCAGAGCTCCGCCGGATCCTTGTGACAATGGAGAATGATCGTCTGGAACCTTCTCATATTAAACAATTGCTGCTGTATGCTCCTGATGAGGAAGAGTTGAAGAATTTCAGGCGGCACATGGCTGATCCCAGTAAGCTGAGTGAGCCGGACCAATTCGCGCTGGAGGTGGGTTCCTTTTAAACTGTCACAGCTCTTGCTCTATGTCAAAGGCACTTAAGCCAACTTTCATCAACCTCTCTTACACTTTGGAGTTAATGAGGCAAATATAGAGAGACTGTACTCTAAATGGGTTTCACCAGTGCTCTGTATAACCGAGGCATAATTTCTCCACTTTTGTATTCAGTTACCCTCATGATAAAGGATAACACTCGGATTTTCAGAATTACTTGCTGTACCTGCATACTAACTATTTTTTGTGATTCATGCATTGGAACACCCAGATCCTTTTGCGTCTCAAAGCTCTACAGATTCTCACTATTGAGATAATATGTTCCCTTCATTATTCTTCCTGTCAAAACAGATGATTTCACATTACATTATTTATTTAGCTATCTGTCTATGTTTATTTATTTTTAATTATTCATTCATTGGACACCTGTTTCATTGACTGGGCCAGCATTTATTGGCCATCCCTAGTTGTCCTCGAGAAGGTGGTGATGAGCTCTCTTGTTGAACTGCTATTGTCCATTTGGTGTAGGTGCGCCCACAATGCTGTTCGAGAGGGAGTGCCAGGATTTTGACCTATTGATGCTGACAGAACAGCAGTATATTTCTAAGTCAGAATGGTCAGTGGTTTGGACAGGAACTTGCACGTGGTGGTGATCCCATGTATCTGCTACCTCTATCTTTCTCAATGGTTGTGGTTATGGGCTTGCAAGGTGCTCTCTAAGGAGAATGTTTGCAGTGCATCCCATAGATAGTGCTACTGAGCATCACTGATGGAGAGCATGAATGTGAATATAATTTCAACTAAGCAGCTACTTTATCCTCGGTGGTGTCAGAACCTTTGAGTACACACATCCAGGTAAGTAGTGATTATTTCCTCACTTTTTCCTAACTTGTGCCTTGTAAGTGGTGGACAGGTTTTAGGGAGTTAGGAGGTAAGATGCTCACTGTAGGATTCCTCGTCTCTGACCTGCTCTTGTAGCCATGGTATTTCTGTGTCTCGTTCAGTTCAGTTTTTGGTCAGTGGTAGCCATTTCCCGATATTGATAGTGATGGATTCAACAATGGCAATGCCACCGAATGTCAAGACTGATGGCTAGATTCTGTGTTGTTGGAAGAGGTCACTGCCTGGCATTTGTACGCTACAGCTATTAGTTGCTTTTTGTCAGCCTAAACCTAGATATTTTCCGAGTCTTGATGAATTTCCTCAGATTGTTATCCACAGTCTCATATCTGCAGCCTTCTTCAGTTCTGTTAACAACTTACTTTCTTACTTATTCTTGTATCATTAGCCAACTTTGTAACCATATCTTTTAACCCTTCATCTAAATGATTTGTACAAATTAGAAACTGTTGAGATCCCAGCACTGATCCCTGTGGTACATTATTCAATGCAGTTTACCAATCTGAAAAAGGTCCATTTATGCCTGCCTCTACTTTCTGCGAAAAATGTGTTGCTGGTTAAAGCACAGCAGGTTAGGCAGCATCCAAGGAACAGGAAATTCGACGTTTCGGGCCAGAGCCCTTCATCCTGTTCCTTGGATGCTGCCTAACCTGCTGTGCTTTAACCAGCAACACATTTTCAGCTCTGATCTCCAGCATCTGCAGACCTCACTTTTTACTCTACTTTCTGCTAACCAGCCAATCTTCTATCCATGCCATAATACACTGTGAGCTTTTTATTTTCTGCAATAGCCACTGATGTGGCACCTTATCAACTGCATTCTGTAAATCTCAGAACAATGTATCCACCAGCTCCCCTTTACCCAAAGTACAAAGATCAATGATTAGTCATGCATGATTTTCATTTCACAAAATCACATTGCTCATGCCATAAATACTTTAATAAAAGCTTCCAGCATTTTCTAACTGGCCTGTTGTTTTCTGTCTCTCTCCCTTTTTGAATATAAGGAGTTACATTCAATATCTTCCAGAGTAATAGCTCCAACCCCAAATCAAGGAAGCTTTGAGAAATAAAATCCGATACATTCATTAAATTGCTAGCCACTCCTATAAGAGCCTAGAATGAAATCCATCAGTGTGCCTTATTGCCTCATCATGTAATAATTAGGTATATTTATATAGCATCTTTTGGAGGAAAAACTTAAGGCATTTCATACAGGATGATCTAAAGGGTAAAAGGTAGGTTCTGAGAAGATTTGTATTAGAGCGGTGAGAGGTAGTGAGGCAGACAACTACTGGCCTCCTGTGTTTGTTCTTACTAAAACACAGATAACATGAATTAGTAGCTTCGCAAAAATAAGAAACCTATCCCTATGCGATTTATTTTGCACAAAGCTTCTTTTCTCAGCACAGATTCATGAAAAAGTATTCCTTCTATATCCCTGTACATGTGTAGATGCTGTCAGTAAAGGAATATAAAATCAGACTGAAGAGCTTGCATTTCAAGATCACGTTGCAAGAGAAGACAGAGGAGATAAAGTCTGGACTGCAGTGTATCTACAAGGCCTCAGTCGAACTGAAAAGTGGCAAGAAACTGGCAAAGATTCTTGAGGTAACAGTATAGGGTTTCTAGTGGATTTAATAAGCTGCTGTTCACATTTCACTAAATCAGTCTGTGAGACAAGGTAATAGCAACTGGGGTTGAAAGTAAGATCTCATTGCTGCAGAATACTGAGAGGCTTATTTTGCATACTGTGCAGTTAGTAAGCCTTCAAACAGAAGCTTGTTCATTCTTGTCTCATTCCGAGATTTGAGTCTGTAATCCTGGCAGACACTGTAGTGCAGTGCCAAAGGAATGCTGCACCATTGGAGGTACACTAACTTTCAGATGTGATATCAAATGGAGATCCTATCTGCCCTCTGAGGTGATATGAAAGATCCCATGATACTCGAGGAGATGAATACCCTGATCTCATGTAAACATACAGACAAAAACATGGATTAGGGGCAGGAGGCCACTCAGCCACTCGAGCCTGCTCCAAAATTCAGTAAGGTCATGAGTAATCTGATCAGTCCATATCTCCCAAATAACCTTTCACTCCCTTGATTACCAAGAATCTTTCTATCTCTACCTTAAAATATTCAAAGTTTCTGCTTCTATTACCTTTTAAGGTAGAGGGTTCCAACATCTTATGACCCTCTGTGAGAAAATGTTTCCCTTCATCCTTTTATGTCTAAATGGGCAACTCCTTATTTTTAAACAGTGACCCCTAATTCTAGACTCTCACCCACATGGAATCATTCTTTCCACATCCGCCCATCAAAATCCATGAGGATCTTGTATGTTTCAATCAATTGGTATCTTAATCTTCTAAACTCCAGCAAATACAAGCCTAGATTGCTGAATCACTGTTCTTAAGACAATCCACACATTCCAGGTATTACTGTAGTATGAACTGTATCCAATGCATTTATATCTTTCCTTAAATAAGGAGACCACAACTGTACTTTATGTGTGATCTTACCAGTGCCCTGTATCTCTGAAGCATAACCTGCCATGGCCAATATATTCCTCATCCAACACTATCAAAATAGATTCATTTGTCACTTGTTTGCGGGACCTTAGAATGTGCAAATTGGTTGCCTTGTTTGTCATTATCACAACATTGACTCTCTCATTGGTTGTGATATATTTGGCATGTCACGAGGACACTAAAGGTGAGTTATTTTTCTTTATTTCTCTAAATTCATGTGCAATTCTGAATGTCTGTCTTTATGGGTCAGATGTAATGGTTTCTTGTGGGTGAGAAATGTGGAACAGGATGGATGTGGTTCATCCACTCACACCCTCTCAGCATAGCAACTCAAGTAGACATCTGGCAGAAAGAAAACCCATTAGTGTTGGGTAGGGGAACCCAGCATGAAACTGGGAGTCAAGAGTGGGACATCAAGTGGGAGAGAGTTCGGGCTGTGAATCAGAAGTCAGCCACAGCTAACAATTTAAAGGAATGCTGGCAGTAGATTTCTAGCGAAATCCACAAGTAATGATCCACATTGTTTGAAAGAAATATAGGAAGTGGGCTCCTTCCATACCTGACACAGATCAGCCGAAAAGGAGAGCATTTTTTTTTCCCCTTTTCTGGTGACTATTGTGGCAGAGAAGAATCATTCAGAACCTTTCCCAGAGAAGAAGTAACACCTGAGCACACACTTCTTGTCCCGTTCCCTGTGAGGATAAGAAATGTTCAGAAAAAAAGAGCTCTGTTCTATCCTTTCAATTTGTTTATCTTTCACAGACACTGAAGGTCAACTTGACGCTTTGCAGCAGTATCAGGTGTAAGTCTGTTAGGAGAACGTGAGGACTGCAGATGCTGGAGATCAGAGCTGAAAAATGTGTTGCTGGAAAAGCGCAGCAGGTCAGGCAGCCTCCAAGGAGCAGGAGCATCAACGTTTTGGGCATGAGCCCTTCAGGAATGATTCCTGAAGAAGGGCTCATACCTGAAATGTCGATTCTGCCTGACCTGTTGTGCTTTTCCAGCTACACATTTTTCAGCTCAGGTGTAAGTCTTCCTTGCAGTTGTCTGATGAAGTGGAAGAGCTGAAACCACAGCCCTTGCAGTTTGTCAGTGACTTTCTATGAGTGCTCCTTCAGTCTGAGAATGATCAGTGAGAGTTCCTAACCAGACTAAAAAAGCCCCCGAATGGACATCATAGCAGAAGTGGTTTGCGGTGCTGTGAGAGACAGAATGACCTTTTACATTTAACAAGGGTGAATGTCAGAAATGTTTGTAGGCAGTGAGGAGTGAAGGTGTGAGGAATGAATGCATGACAAGTGAGGGATTGTCCCAGTGTCTGTTCCATATATAGAAGGGATGGAAGCAGACATACTATACTGCATGACACCCAGGGTTTCTCCACGATGTCTAAAATCAATGACCTGTTACTTTGCAAGGTACATTAAGAAGTGTCCACAGTTACAGATTGGGCACACAGACGCCGGCATGATTTCTCCACAGAAGAACCATGACAATGTTCCTTTTCCTTTGCAGGAAAAGAGGGCTCACAAAACCTGTGAGAGGCCACGCACCGTGGTAGAGCACCGAACCTGACAGTTTTAGCTCCATTGGAGGATGTTTTGGAGTTGTCCAGCAACAATAATGCAGGGTCATTGGTTGTAGAGAGACTGGAGAATGGCCTAAGGGCTTTGAGATTCTTAGGAGCTGGAATTTATAGTATTCTGCAAAGGTGCATTGAAGACCCTGATGCATAAAAGTTCAAGGCCATTCTCATCTTGAGAATGATGGGCTTAGAGTGTCAACCAACACAATTAAAATTGATCTCTGCTGCCAGTAATTCACAAACAGAGGTCACTATCCTCCTGGGGAGATGCAGTCTGTGAAAACATTGATGATCTCAGAGTTCAAAGTAATCCATTCTTTTGCCTGTAGACTCTCTGTGCAGGGTAATTGTCTCCCAGAATGGACTGCTTGCTTTTGTTATCTGTCGAGTGCTGGCCCTTGTTGGGTTGTTGAGTCTACCTCTTCTTAGGCAGTTGGCTTCCTCTGTCTCCTTACTCATATATTTCCTCCTCAGTGTAAAAAGTTTCCTTACAGAGTGCAAAATCTTCCAGGGGACAGGGAACTCTGGATTCCTCGGTAGAATCCTACTCTCTGTTTCCAGGCCTGCTTCCATCTCACTGTCTCCTTATTTGTAATGTTAGCTTTTAAAAACTGAAAAAATAAAGTCAAACAGGTAGATGCTGCCACCATCAGCAGCAAATTTGGCAGTTGCATGCGGGTAATTGCTCCTGTGTTGCTTCCTCTTACCTAACATAAATCGCTCACAATGTTTTGCCCATGCAATTACTGAGAATTGGGGTGAATGAATTCGGTAATGAGTTCAAAATATTGGATAGGTTTCTGGTTTTGGTATCTACTTGTTTTCAACAAAGACAAAATCCAGCAGAATGATTTCATAATGCTGGTCCATTATCATCACGCAGTGTTTTACCTAAGGGTGGGAGGTGGTCCATCCAATGTGCATCCTTACAATATGGCCTGTGTTATTGTGTGAGTGTCTTTTTCTCTTCATCGTCTCTTTCTGTATGGATCTATATATATTTGTTGGTCCCTTTGTTTCATCAATAAGGTGTCATGCTGCAGTTGAAATCTCATGTGTCTAAATGGAGATAAATTGGGGTTTACTTCAGTGGGAGAGTCTGTATAGACAGGAAATCCAGAGCAGAACCTGTCAGCTGATACATCATTGTTACCTGCACTCTTATTTCTCCTCCATAATTGTTTCTTTATCTTTCTTCTGACAGTTTGTTCTTGCAATGGGAAACTATCTCAACAATGGACAGCCTAAGAGCCCCAAAACCACAGGATTTAAAATTAATTTTCTGACAGAGGTGAGCAACTGACAGTAAGAGCAGCTGGAATCAAATATAACTAAGTAATGTTAAAGGAGTTGCTTTCATTGTTGGTTGCCTGTATGAGAGGGAAGGTGAGTTATTAAGTAAATTGGCAACCCTGGGGTGGCATGGGGAGAAGTCGTGATTAATGATGGCAGCATTTCTACAAGAAACGGGAGTGGCTAATTGTGTAGGTACTCCTAGGCAAAGGGTAATTAGCAATATCTTTGCCTACTGGGAATGGAAATGGAGTGAATGATTACCAATGATGACACTTCCTGGAAGAGGTATGGCCATGGTAATTGTTCTGGTGTTCCTTAGGAAACACTTGCATTCTAAATGTTAACTGTGTTGGGACATTTTCTAATTTGAGTTGGGGAAGTATCCCCTTACTGCATTTCTCATTTGACATGTATCTTTCTCCCAGCTTGACACCACAAAGACTGTAGATGGGAAATCTACCTTTTTGCACATTCTTGCCAAATCATTGAGCCAACATTTTCCTGAGCTGCTGGACTTTGCCAAGGAGATTCCAACTGTGGCCCTTGCTGCAAAAGGTCAGTTTAAAACATTAAGCAGTGACTGCCTGAAAGAGAATGGAGTGTTTGTGCTTAGGTTATACAACAAAAAGTTATTGATATGGAGAAGTATTGCCCTTTGCTAAAAGCCCATGAGATGGAACTTTGAGACTGTCCACTATTGGCAATGTTGTCTGGATGTTTGACTATTGTTTGGCTGCTCCCATCTAGCTGACAGGTAAGTATGCTATTACACTGCTGACTTGAGGCTTGTAGAATGCTGAGAAGATCTGAGAGTTCAACAGTTGAGGCTCTTATCATGAAACAGCCAAGCTCAAACTAAAAGGTTGATATAGTTAGTCCAGTTAACCTTCAGGTGAGTGGAAATCCCTAGAGTATTGAAGGTTGGGGTGTTAGGCTGTTGGCAGTGATAATGAGGCGACATGGTGGCTCAGTGCCTTACAATGCCAGGGACCCGGGTTTGATTCCACCCTTAGAGTTTGCACATTCTCTCTCTCTGTGGGTTTCCTCCAGGTGCTCTGGTTTCCTCCGACAGTCCAAAGATGTGCAAGTTACGTGGATTGGTCATGCTAAATTGCCTTGTAGTGTTTAGGGATGTGCAGGCTAGGTGGATTAGTCATGAGAAATGCAGGGTTATAGGAATCGGGTATGGGGGGTGTGGGTAGGATGCTTTTCGAAGGACCGGTGTGGACTCACAGGGCCATATGCCCTGCTTCCACACTGTAAGGAGCTATGAATCTATAGGGAGGTGACAGCCTGGTGGTATTTTCACTGGACTTTTAATCCAGAGCCCAAGGTAAAGCTCTAGAGACCTGAGTTCAAATCCCCCCATGGCAGGTGCTGAAATTTGAATTAAATAAAAAAAGTCTGGATTTAAGATCTAATAATGACCACAAATCCGCTGTTGATGGTCCTAAAACCCCATCTGGTTCACACACATCCTTTAGGGTAGGAAACTGCAATCTTTACTCAGTCTAGCCTACATGTGACCCCAGACCCACAGCAATGTGGTTGACTCTTAACTGCCTTCTGGGCAATAAGGGATGAGCAATAACAGCTGGCATTGACTGATGATGCCCTCATCCTGCGGATGAATAAAAAAAAGACTTTAACGCTGATGCTGATCTGGAAAAACTATATTTGAGACGGTTATTGCCTGTGATTAGAAAACAGAATGAAATGCAAGACTGTTAGCTGGAAATCTCTACCTGTAGAGTGTGATTGTTATGAATGTGTGTTTTATTATTTTTGTTAAAATAAATTTTCTTGATATTTCTACCTTATCAGTAAGTTTAATAACAAGATTCTCCTCTTTTCAAAGGCAGGAGTGAGACTGTGAAGGTGTCTTCCAGTCATTTAAAAACAATTACAAAACACAGTTTGCTGTTCACTTCCTAGCTACGTTATCAAAAACTTATCTTGATCTCAAGGCAGTGTCCTGCTTCTCAACCAAGAGACCTGGTTTCAAGTCCCACCTACTCCTGTGCAATCACATTCTCTGAACATGTTGATTTGGTTTAAGGGTTCTTGTGATACAGTGGTAGTGTCTCTTCCTCTGAGTCCTAGAGGCCTGTGTTCAAGTCCCATCTATTCCCGAGGCATGTGATGACACAACTGAAAAGGTTGATTAGAAAGTAACTGTCAAAATTGTAGTGAAGCGTGACTTGCCCACAATTAAAGATATAAGATTTGCAACCATTCTGGGTAGATAAATGATGCAGAAGATTGTGGAATTCTTCCTCTTTTCCAGTTAATCAGAGAACGATAACTTCTGAAATTAATGACATCCACACAATCAGGAAGGACATACAGACAGTCTGTGAGAACATGGCAGTCACCGATGAGGACCGATTTGCTGCAGTCATGACCGTATCCTTTCTGACAGAAAACTCTGAGCCTCTCACTCTTGGTTCATATCATCTTTGTTTATATAGAACATAGAACATTACAACGCAGTACAGGCCCTTCAGCCCTCGATGTTGCACCAACCTGTGAAACCAATTTGGAGCCCATCTAACCTACACTATTCCATTCTCGTCCATATGCCTATATTATGCGTCCCTTTGCATGATAGCTTGAGCTGGTTTTTATTGCCTGAGATAGGAGTTGGAGAGCTACTGCTCAGGGCATGTTTTCCTTCTTGCCCCTTGCTTTTCATATTTTTTGCCACTGTTAGAAGAATTGTCCAGCCATTAGTGTATTGGAGATTTGATGGACCTGCTGATATTCTCTTATCTAATAATTTTATAAATTAGAATAAATAGTTACCTTGGCACTACTTTCCTGTCCAGCATTTTCGGGTCAGCATGGTTTTAGTTTAGAGTAATGCTTCATCTCCACTACCACATCAACCACTCACAGGTGTAATACAGGCAATGGGCCTTAAAAAAAATTCCTTAATTCTTTAAATACATGTTGTTATTTACATTTTAAATGAGGGGGTTTAAAATTCGGTGTTCCTGAAAATTGCAACTTTAAGTAAAATATTAAGTAAATTATTATTAACCCAAGGAATTAATATTAGAACTAGAGTTAAATTCATGAAGACAGCATGGTGGCTCGATGGTTAGCACTGCTGCCTCACAGCGCCAGGGACCCAAGTTCAATTCCAGCCTCGGGTAACTGTCTGTGTGAAGTTTGCACATTCTCCCTGTGTAAGTGCAGGTTTCCTCCCATAATCCAAAAATATGCAGGTTGGGTGAATTGGCCATGCTGAATTGCCCATAGTCTAGGTTATTAGTTAGGGATAAATATAGGATAGGGGAATGGGTCTGGATGGATTACTCTTCGGAGGGTTGGTATTGACTTGTTGGACTGAAGGTCCTGTTTCCACACTGTGGGGCTTCTAATTCTTTAAAGAAAAGGCATTTTTTGCCTAGTAAAGCCCATGTAAATGTCTTTGTCAGATATATGCAGCCCTGTGTTCCCAGCTGAAATAGCTTGTAAAACAAAATAAGAAAAGCTTCAGTGAAGAGTGCAGACTTCTTGCTTATTTTAAAGAAAAGTACATGTCTTCAACTATTTTACTTGTACAGTATAACAGAGAATTCCTTTTTTCAGAGTCTAAATCGTAGGTGTTCCTCCACAGGTTTGAGTAAAACAGCAAAGAAATTTAAAAAAGATTACAAATGAAGTTTACTTCAGTACCTGAGGAGACAACTATTTAAAACAATGATGATCTTCAATTCCAGGGTGAAGAGCACAATAGTGTCAACGTTAGCAGCACAGTCAGGCAGTCAGGGGCCTTCTGATAATGCGATGACATAACTTGCAATGATATGAGAAGCACAATAATTCAAAATGCAACCAGGAGGCGAGGGATGTGAAAATGGTGAATGACACTTTTAAATAAAGGAGGTGGACATTAAAATAAAACAAACAATTTTAAAATGATAAACTTTAAAAGGGAAACTTAAATGAGAGTTTGTTGTAATGTAATTTGTACAAGTAGCTCAGAGGGGGATTGCTAAAATCCAGAGTCATAAGAAATGTCTAGGGAACAGGAGCTTGTCACATGAGACAAAGTGTTTCCAGTGTTAGATACTAAATAGTTCAAATTTTTAAGAGAAAGCCAATTGATAACATGCTTCCTGTAATGAATGAGAATGGGACCCTGTCTATATCACACGCACTGCAAGATCGAAAAAGTTCCCTAAGTTCTCAAGACTGAGAGTGCACTGCTGTTACTGTCTTAACTGGTGTATCAGGCATTTCTTGGAGATGCCCAGCCTGTTATTGCTTCCCTCGACTCCCTGCAGAATCGAGCCATTGAGGAATTCCACAAAGTCTCAACGTTTTTTGGGGAAGATTCAAAGATGACCACAACTGAAGCTTTTTTTGGGATATTTGCAGAATTTATCACAAAGTTTGAGGTAAGGTTTAGTCTGCAGCAAATTTGTGCTGTTATTGGCCACCAATCACACTGGACAATTCCAAAATGTTCTGGCTCAGTAAAATCCTATAGCTTTCAATTCTTTGAGTTGTCTCTAATGAGTAACATTAGTCTCTCAGCTTGCCTTTTGATTTTAAGAAAGTTTATTATATGATGACTGCGTGATGTGTGCAGGGAAAGATATGAAAGATACCTAATATATAAAAGACATGTCGAGCAGATATGTGACATGCACAATTTAAGATGAACAGAAACTAACTGAGATTGGAGGGTAAGATGTCAGCTCAGGAAGCATTATAGTATCTGGACTGGAGTTGATGAAGACAAGGGCGCACAGCAGTTAGCACTGCTACCTCACAGCGCCAGAGACCCGGGTTCAATTCCTGCCTCAGGCAACTGTGTGGAGTTTGCTCCGGGTGCTCCGGTTTCATCCCATAGTCCAAAGATGTGCAGGTTAGGTGAATTGGAAATTGCCAGGAGTGTTAGGTGTAGGGGAATGGGTCTGGATGGGTTGTGCTTTGGCGGGTAGGTGTGGACTTGTTGGGCTGAAAGGCCTGTTTCCACACTGTAAGTAATCTAATCATATCTAAGGGCTTCAGTAGTAGATGAGGGATAAGGAATGGAGGAGAGCACTTGAGAGGGTGATGTTATAGCTGTGGGAGTAGGTGGAGTTCTAATGAAGTGGAATGGATTGGAAGCAAAGACTGGGATTGAAAAGAATTCCACGATCTAAGCAGTTTCCATCAGTTGGAGCCATAATTCAAATTGATGACAAGGACATGAAGGTTGTGATGAAGGTTGAAGACTAAACTTTCCCACTTGAGAAAGGTAAGGATTATGTGAATGCTAATAACACTCAGAAGAGGTAATGAAGAAATGGAGCAGAGTGTCATTGTCAGGCATGTACGTTGAGCCCATGCCTGTGGATGATGTGAAGCTGCAGTATGAAAATGAGGGAGACAATGGGGCTCAGGGTGGACCTTTGGAGGGTCTGGAGGCAATGTACTTTGCATCACCCACAGGTGGCAGCATAGCAGTAATGTCACTGCACTAGTAATACACCACCACTTCATAATTTCTGGTGACTGAACCACATCGTGGCAGATGAATGCAATACAATTTGTAATCAAAGGCTAGCCTATTATTACAACAAATGTTAATTGCTGTAAAACCCATCTGGTTGAATAATGTTGTTTAAGGATTACATCAGCTATTCTTACCTGGTCTGACCTGCATGTGACTCTAGACCCACAGTAATGCGGTTGACTCTTAACTGTCCTCTGAAGTGGCGTAGCAAGCCAATCGGCTGTGGGGGCAATTAGAGATGGGCAATAAATGTTGTTTTAGCTAGTGATGCACATATCCCATGAACAAATAACAAGTTACCTGATTTGTAGTGTACTGTATACATGGTAAGAATATATGACCAGGAAGTACAAAATGTGCTATTAAAGAATAGGTTATTTGGCCATGCGGTGGACACCAAAGGAAAACGTGAATTATATGAGAAGAGTTATCTTATCGTGTATATGATATTGTGCCAAGTATATTTGTGTCAGATGAATATGCTAGAAATGGGAGTTAATATATAATTAACCATGCAACATACATAGAGGGAAATATGACAGTTACCTTAAGTAACAAAAGACAGATCGTCCAGGGAACAAAAATTTGGAATGAAATAAGTTTACAGCATAATTGGGACCATTGTATCATATCTGAATGGAGAAGGAAGATGGGGTGGATTTGGAAATGTGTGTAACATTTAGAGTAATAGAGTCATAGAGATATACAGCATGGAAATAGACCTTTCGGTCCAACCCGTCCATGCCGACCAGATATCCCAACCCAATCTAGTTCCACCTGCCAGCACCCGGCCCATATCCCTCCAAACCCTTCCTATTCATATACCCATCCAGATGCCTCTTAAATGTTACAATTGTACCAGCCTTCACCATTTCCTCTGACAGCTCATTCCATACACGTACCACCCTCTGCGAGAAAAAGTTGCCCCTTAGATCTCTTTTATATCTTTCCCTTCTCACTCTAAACCTATGTCCTCTAGTTATGAACTCCCCGACCCCAGGGAAAAGACTTTGTCTATTTGCCCTATTAATGCCGTTCATAATTTTATAAACCTCTATAAAGTCACCCCTCAGCCTCCAACGCTCTGGGAAAACAGCCCTAGCCTGTTCAGCCTCTCCCTATAGCTCAGATCCTCCAACCCTGGCAACATCCTTGTAAATCTTTTCAAAACCCTTTCAAGTTTCACAACATCTTTCTGATAGGAAGGAGACCAGAATTGCATGCAATATTCTAACAGTGACCTAACCAATTTCTCAAAGAAAGCTGTTGAAAACAAAGAAAAAAATTGTTCAAAATGAATAATGTAGTAAAATAAATAGGGTATAATTATGACTGGAATTTAGTGGTGAGAAGGGTAATAAAGTTGATCAACTGTTCAAGGTGAATAGATTAGATAGTGAACAGGAACGGTCGAAAGGGAATGGTGTTTGATGATCACAGGGTGAATCAAGAAGGTAAAAGTACAACTTGTTTATGGAGGTAAATGCTTTACAAACGTCAGTTGCTTCTTCACTGATGGCAGAGTTAGGTAAGATCAACAATGATATATATTGGGGCTCCTGGGGTGTTCAGGTCTAGTCTGTGCTGAGCTAGGTCACTGTTGATCTTCATGCTCCCCCCCCCCCCCCCCAATTTGGCTTTCGCTGTTCTGAAAAGTTATGATAGGATAGAGTTGGACTAACATTTGAAGAATTCCACCAAAATCCATTTTTTTCTGTATCTAGAAAATCACCTGTCTGTTCCAATTGATTGATTAATATGCGACACCCGTTAAGGGCAATCCAGATTATCAAAGGTGAGGAAGAGGTAGGGGTAAGGGGAGGGGGTTAAATCAAAATGGAGTTGGAACATCTGTTTCAAGTATACGGACTCCCACAAAATTCTTGATTACACATCATTCCAGTCTACTTCCCATAAGAACTCTTTTTTTCTCCCAGTATAGCAGGTCTGTTGGTGGGAGATTCCAGTAGGGCTTTTGATTGGTTCCAGGCAGGGCTATTGGTGAGGGTTCCCAGCAGGGTATTTGGATGAAGTCCACAGAAAGGCTAATGGGGGCTTCCCAGCAGGACTGTTGGAGGGAGTCCCATCAGACAGTTGCTGGGGGCTCCCATCAGCGCTAGTAAAGGTCTTGTAGAGGCTTCTGCAGGGCTACTGGTGGTTGGGGGTTGTGGGTAGGGGTGCCTGCAGGGCTGCTGTTGGAGGTTCCCAGCAGGGCTATTGGTTGAGGTTCTTGTGGGGCTTCCCAGCAGAATTGTTGATGGGGCTTCCCAGCAGGACTGTTGATGGGGTTTCCCAGCAGGGCTGTTGGCAGGGGTCTCCAGTAGGACTATTTTTGGAGGATCCCAGCAGAGCTGCTGGTAAAGCTTGCCAGCATTATGAGTTTCCAAGCAGTTTTTCAAATCAAATCAAATCAACATTTCTTTCTATTTAGATCTTACTTGATTTTTAAGGTGAGTTTCTGTATGTCTATGTAGCCTCAGTGTGCAATGCCATGGATCATACTCTGGCACTAGAGTACCAAAGAATTGCCAATGGTGAATGATGACAACATATTTCAATAGCTGTAACACTCAGCCACATAGCCTGCAGTCACTACTGGAATTCAACAGGAATCCCGGGAGGAGCAAGCCTTGAAGCTGATAAATTACTTTTAATAGTAAAGACAGGAGAGAGTGAGCATCCTGCTGAAAAGCTTGAGGACAATGACCCATTGTGGGGCCTTGTCTACAAATCTATTTCTATCTGCCAAGCCTGTAGCCCAGAGTGTGATCAACCTAAGATGGCGCAGGCCACCGCAGCTGTTGAGGGTAGAATGCTGCAACTGCTTCCATATGATAATGTCAACTTTACAAAATATAAAAGACATTTGGATAGTTAGATGAATAGAAAAGGTTTGGAGGGATATAGGCCAGGAGCAGGCAGGTGGGACTAGTTTAGTTTGGGATTATGTTCAGCCTCGACTGGTTGGACCAAAGGGTCTGTTTCAGTGCTGTTTGATTCTATGACAAACCTGTGGAGCGGGTAGCTGTGGGATGTGTGGAGATTACAACAGTTGCTATATTACTTACTTCTGGTACAGAGGAATTATTGGTCAGTGTGGAATTCCTGATATCAATCAAATCCAATCTTTTAGATTAGATGACATGAAGTGAGCCATAATCTTTTGCTAACTCATGTATTGATATTTTGTGAATTACAGAAAGCATACAGCGATATACAGGCCTCTGTGAACCTGCAGAACCTGAAGGTGGTTTCCCCACTTGCCTGGTGACATAAATGACGCTTCTCCATTTACAGCAGTTTTGCCAAAAAGTGCAGTGTTGTTGGACTGTCACGTGAGTAAGATGATAGATAGCCCCAACATTGGGTGTTCTCTGTGTAATGACAGCGATGGAAAGAGGAATGGCTAATTGGAAGGGGCAGTTCTGAGATCAACTTGGCAGCAACTTAACCGCATTGACAGAATCAGCATCTGTCTTCTGCCTGTCCCATAGCTCCCCCTAACCACCCCACCTTCACTCTCATTTTATTTCAGTTATAATGGACACCAACAATAGGCAGATTATATAGTCAACTGTTGGAAACTTGGACTTGAGACCAAATCTTCAATGTGAGGCTTTCTGTATCAGTCTTCTTCACTATGGTCGGGCTGAGAGGCAGTGGAACCTCCTCTGGTCTCCTTATATTTTTATACCCCTGGTCACCATCAATTGAGTTCATTCGCTAATATCCCAGTAGTGTTTGATCGCCTATGAATTACTCAACTTAAGAAGAATGGGGTGGGGGGATCTCATAGAACCATACAAATTCCTGGTGGGACTAGACAGTTTAGATACAGGAAGGATGTTCCTGATGTTGGGGAAGTTCAGAATTAGGGGTCACACTCTAAGAATAAGGGATAAGCCATTCAGAACTGAGATGAGGAAGAATTTCTTCATTCAGAGAGTTGTGAACCTGTGGAATTCTCTACCACGAAATCTGTTGGGGCTAGTTTGTTAGAAATATTCAAGAGGGAGCTGGACATAGCCCTTGTAGCTAAAGGGATCAAGGGGTATGGAGAGAAAATAGGAATGGGATACTGAGATTGCACAATCAGCCATGATTGTACTGAATGGTGGTGCAGGCTCGAAGGGCCAAATGGCCTACTCCTGCACCTATTTTCTATGTTTAAGGCCAAAATCCAACTGATAGGCTGATGGGTAAGGGCACTTAGCAATGTGAGCAAAACATGTGCCCTCTACCCTGTGTGAGTTAGTTGATGTGATGTTAGCAGCAGGTTGGTGATTACACTCGGTATCAGCACCACTGGGGTTGGAAAGGAAACAACCAATCAGGATTCCCATTCACTCTTGCCTGAAATGGAGATGCTTCCAATACAATACTTCCTTTGAACACCCTGCTAACATTCACTGTCTTCATTCACACACCAGAGTAATACCCGACTGAAGGAATTATGGGAGGCTGTCTGAAACCATCCCCAGTTCAGAGTTAATGGCTTCAGAAGAGGAAGAAACAAAAACTGAAATTCCTAAGAATTTTGAGAGTCTCTCAGTAACCAACATCCAGAAAGTTGGACTTTGGGCCCATAGTTCCTGACACCCCAGAAACAGGAGAAGTTATTTTCCACCACCAAGGACTCTGAAAATTCCACTCGTGTTCATAGTTTTAAAAGTAAATGTTCTTCCCTCCTACCCCACCCCTGTCCCCTTTATTGCTGATGCTGGAGAGATTATTTAATTTTTCTTTGTTAAATCTTCATCATGGGCATCCACCATTTCTGAAGCTGTGGTTCCAACCCTTCCCCACCCTTGTCTGAAATGGAAAGGGTCCTATTCTGAGAGTTTGCTTGAAGATTTGCTCTTTTACTGTTTTGTACAAGTGTTTTGGCCCAAGTCTTTGGTTATCATGTTTCCTGCTTATTTAGACAATCCTTGCTGGATTTTACAACCTGTGCTTTCTACCTAAACCCCTGTAAAAGTGCCAGCTGGTCTGTGTGATGTATGCTTTGTGATTTAGAGAGAACGAATATTCGGTCTGAAGCCACTATTTATTCAAATAATGTCATTTTTATAAAATGTAAAACTGTCATCCCATCTGGCTGGGTCATTGTGCTGAATAAATCTGAGTCCAGCCCTTTTAGCTTGTGCTGCCTTTGATGCTGGGTCAGGTGGTCCATCGACAGGATCTATTTCAGTAGAGCTCAGTTATGGGTCTTAAAACTCATTACTGTTTTTATTGTGTGAGCATGATTTCTGGGGTCCAGATTAAGAAACCTTCACAGAAATAATACACCAGTTGGTTTGAATTCAGAGTTAGCTATGATCTAGACAATGCCTCATGGTGTTCATCTGGCAAGAAGATTTACAACACTTCTGGTAAGTATTGTCTCCCTTACATTGCACCGTTCAGTTTCATTACATCTGCATCCTCATGTTAAAGGGATATCCTCCCAGATGGGAACAGAATAATTCACCACTTGCAGTCATGACCTTTCTGTGCAAGAATGTTGCATTGATTTCAGGTGAATCTAAAGGAAGCTTCCCAAACACAGGGACCTTCATCCTGACATATTCATTGGTTAACTTTAAAGAAAAACTTTTTTGCTATTTGTTTGATTCTGAATTTGCTGATTATTCCAGGGCTACAGTTTTGAGTACAAGCTGTTATTCTAATACTTTAGCCACTGTTTATGTGAATCCACACATTGGTCTTCAGCAGCATTTCCACCTGATACTTGCACACTTGAACTTGCAAGCACGACCTGCCAGGCAGCGAGCAGGTTCAAGCAGCCTGCCTGGTTTTCCGATCTTGTGGTGCAGGTTTGCTGAGCCATTGCCTCGCACTCTCTATCCAGCAGTAATCCACTGGAAACAGAAGCTGGGTCGTCTACACACCAAATGGTGCATTCACTTTAGAGACCCCTCTGGAGAGAGGTTTCACACTTCCAAACGACTTTGTTCTTTGAGACATTAATGAAACACAATAAATAGGTATGACTTCACCAGGCTTGTTCAGTCTGAGGAATATAAACCTAGCTTAAATGTGATGGACTTGAACCCTACACTGTTCCAATCACGAGGTAGCCTCTGAACTAATTGCTTTATTAAATTGCTCTTAGGACCATTTGGAGCTTTTTTTTCACCCTTCTCTCTCTCCCTCTCCACTGGAGACACACACAGGCAGACATTTTGTCTGATTGAGAAGGGAAACAGGCCTTAATTAAATCTAAAAATTACACAACACCAGGTTATAGTCCAACAGGTTTATTTGGAAGCACTAGCTTTCAAGGTGCTGTCTCTTCATCAAGACAGCCATCTGCTAAAGAGGCAGCGCCTCACAAGCTTGTACTTGCAAATAAATCTGTTGGACTATAACCTGGTGTTGTGTGATTTTTAACTTTGCCCATCCCAGTCCAACACCGGCACATCCAAATCTTAATTAAATCTGACCTCATTCCCTTTTCCAATTGTCTCTGTAGTGACATGAAGATTTTGATACTTTGAGTCATTGCATCATAACTTAGGCCCAACTGCTACATAGATGGTAAATTACTCACCTGAAAAATAAATATAATCCAACTCAGTGAATGTGAAAACAAAAATGTATGAAAGTAATGAAATGTCTTTGAGCTTCACAGAGCAGAAATGAGTGGCACTTAAATCTGAGATATCCAGTGAGTGATTCTCTGGCACCTAACCAAGTGTCAGATGGTGTGTTTGTATTGTGAATATTATTTATTAATAATATTTTATTTATAAAACTGCTGCAGCTGGAGATTAGGTTCATGCTTCCTAATGTGCAGAATTAATCTTATTTTTCATTTTGTATTGTACACATCAGTAATTAAAGCTGGCAATAAAAATGTTAGTTAATCAGAATTTGGATGCTTTTGTGTGTTTCTGGAATTGACGTTGAATTTCAACCACACCTTCATCCCCTTTGATTTAGTAAATTGTGCCGCTGTGCTTCTTGAGAAACAGAATGAGTTTGGACAATGCACAGAGGGCCCAGAGTATAGATGATCTCCAACAGTACTGTCCTAACACCCTATATGCACTATTAGAGAGACAAAGTGAAATCCTAAAGCAAATGAGCTTGAATAAGACCAGGAATGTTTGTAAATGAGTATCATAATATTAAAATTAACAAAAGGGTGAGTGGAAGAATTATGGAAACACTGCGGGAAATGACAAAGAAGCAGAAAAGCCCTCCTGATATTCAACTATCTGCTAAATTATTACAGCAGAAAAGATGAAAATTTGCATTTTGGAAATTAACAAAGCATCTGTCTGGTAATGTGGTTCAAAGGAATTGGTTAGCAGAATTTTGATCGTGTAGCTCTAAATCCCACATGAGACAAGCAGGAAGCTGGAAGAACTCAGCAATCTGGGCAGCATCAGGAGGTGAAGTCAACATTTCAGCTATAATGTTTCTTTCTACACTGCCTTGCATATCTGTTTCAGCTGCAAACCTGCCAAGTGGTGATGTGTCATAAGCAGGGAACTCACTGCGGACATTGTCTTTTTTGTTTTCAAAATCAGTACATTCATTCTTTTGTTCTTTAATGGGGTGTGATTATTATTCACAAAGCCATGATTTAGAGTCATTGGGATGTACAGCCATTCGGTCTCCTTCCTATCAGAAGCATGTTGTGAAACTTGAAGGGGTTCAGAAAAGATTTACAAGGATGTTGCCCGAGTTGGAGGATTTACAGTCATAGAGTCATACAGATGTACAGCATGGAAACAGACCCTTCGGTCCAACCTGTCCATGCCGAACCAGATATCCCAACCCAATCTAGTCCCACCTGCCAGCACCCAGCCCATATCCCTCCAAACCCTTCCTATTCATATTCCCATCCAGATGCCTTTAAAATGTTACAATTGTACCAGCCTCCACCACTTCATCTGGCAGCTCATTCCATACACGTACCACCCTCTGCATGAAAAAGTTGCCCCTTAGATCTCTTTTATATCTTTTCCCTCTCACCCTAAACTTATACCCTCTAGTTCTGGACTCCCCCACCCCAGGAAAAGGTCTTTTCCCTGGGGTGGGGGAGTCCAGAACTAGAGGGCATAGGTTTAGGGTGAGAGGGGAAAAATATAAAAGACACATAAGGGGCAACTTTTTCACGTAGGGGGTGGTACGTGTATGGAATGAGCTGCCAGACGAAGTGGTGGAGGCTGGTACAATTGCAACATTTTAAGAGGCATTTGGATGGGAATATGGTTTGGAGGGATAGAGGCCAGGTGCTAGCAGATGGGACTAGATTGGGTTGGGATATCTGGTCGGTATGGACGGGTTGGACTGAAGGGTCTTTATCCATGCTGTACATCCGTATGACTCTATGACTGTAAATCCTCCAACTCGGGCAACATCCTTGTAAATCTTTTCTGAACCCCTTCAAGTTTCACAACATGCTTCTGATAGGAAGGAGACCAGAATTGTACACAAAATTCCAAAAGTGGCCAAACCAATTTCCTGCACAGCTGTAACATGACATCCCAACTCCTATACTCAATACTCTGACCAATAAAGGAAAGCATACCAAATGCCTTCTTCACTATCCTATCTACCTGCGACTCTACTTTCAAGGAGCTATGAACCTGAACTCCAAGGTCTCTTTGTTCAGCAAAACTCCTTAGGATCTTACCATTAAGTGTACAAGTCCTGCTAAGATTTACTTTCCCAAAATGCAACTTTCTTACTCTCTCCTAATTGTACAGATGGTAACTGTACATGTCCCTATTATGCACTGCTCCCTGTACAAATAGTGACTGTAAATGTCCCGAGACACATTGCTGCCTGTACAAATACTGATTGTACATGTTCCCACTACACACTGCTCCCTGTACAGATGGTGACTGTACATGTCCCCATAACACACTGCTCCCTGTACAGATGGTGACTGTACGTGTCCCCATTATTGACTGCTGCCTGTACAGATCGTTACTGTATATATGCCCAATACACACTACTCCCTGTACAGATGGTGACTGTACATGTCCCCATTACGGATTTCTCCCTGTACAGATAGTGACTGTAAATGTCCCCAATACACACTGCTCCCTGTACTGATAGTGACTGGACACGTCTCCATTACACACTGCTTCCTGTACAGATAGTGACTGTACATGTCCCCATTACACACTGCTCACTGTAGAGATAGTGACTGTACATGTCCCCAGTATATGCTGCTTCCTGTACCAATAGTGACTGGACATGTCCCCATTGCACACTGCTCTCTGTACCGAAAGTGACTGTACCTGTTCCCATTACAGGCTGCTCCCTGTACCGATAGTGACTGTACTAGTCACCGTTTCAAACTCCTCCCAGTACAGATGGTGGCTGTGCATGTCCCCATTACACACTGCTCCCTGTATAGATAGTGACTGTGCGTCTCCCCATTTCACAGTGCTTCCTGTACAGATGGTGACTGTATATGTATTCAATACACAATGTTCCTTGTACAGGTAGTGGCAGTATATGTTCCCAATACACTCTGCTTCCTGTACCAATAGTGACTGTACCTGTCCCCAATACACTCTGCTCCCTGTACAGGTAGTGACTGTAATGTCTCCATTACACACTGCTCCCTGTGCAGATAGTGACTGTACATGTCCCAGTTGAACTGAATGGTTTGCTAGTGGGCAATTAAACAAGCTTCAACTAAAGGACCTTTCTGCTTAGGTGGAATGTGAATTACTTTGATAATAGTTCTATGCTCTACACCTGTATATTCATAGAATCCCTACAATGTGGAAACCAGCCATTTGGCCCAGCAAATCCGTACCGACCTGCCAAAGAGTAACCCACCCAGACCCATTCCCCTACCCTATTATCTTATATTTGCCTCTGACTAATGCACCTATGCCACACACCCTGAACACTCTGGGCAATTTAGCGTGGCCCAGTCACCTAACCTGCTCATCTTTGGAAGGAAACCAAAACACCCAGAGAAAACCCATACAGGCACAGGGAGAATGTGCAAACTCCACACAAGCAGTCACCCAAGGCTGGAATTGAACTAGAGTCCCTCGTGCTGTCAGGCAGCAGTGCTAACCACTGAACTACAAATGTTTGTATGGTTTTCTTCCACCTTGCCACCTCCTTTTCAATAGCTTCTTCCAAATACATTACAGTCCTCTGCAGTTATCCAATTATTGGCAATGAGGTGCATTTGAGATACTTTCTTCCATGTTGAAAAGGAAATATCTGCTGGAATTGAAAGAAAAAAAAAATGACCATCAGTCGTCAAAATGGAAGTTCACAGATTGGGCTGGACCACCAGCACGAACTAGAAGTCTTAAGTCTCCACTTGTTATTTTAGAACAGCAAACTGATCAACAATTAATGAAAGGTTAATAATCTTCATATTAAGCAAAACTTAATTAGGGCTGCACATTTTAAAGTAGCCACAGTAGACCCTGACACATCATCATAACACCGAGGTTCTCTAGCCTAGCCAAATTGGTATCCACGCCCTGATTTCTGCAGTCCCATCCCCAAACCCAACACTCACTTGTTCTGTCAAATTGGGAATGTTCAAGTGCGGCTACCTTCAAACAAAACCAATATTTGATTGTGAGGTGTCCTTGTGGATTTTCCTCTTTTCAAGAGAAGATCTAATACTGCAGGAGTTATTTACAGAGCTAGATTACACTTTTGGAAAAGTCCAAAGATATTTTTAGTAGAGATCAAATATTTTTTGGGTTTGTTAAAGGTAGACGTGAGTGTATGTTAAAAGTGAATAAACTGATTGGAACTGTACAGCTGTCAAGGAACTTAAATCTCTCAGTCTCTAACTGTTTGGAAAAATATACAGTGTAAACATATTCGGTACTTGCTATTTTGCAGTCTGTTTACTTAAGGGGCCTATGGGGTTACTATTTGTGTTGCATATTGACTTCACAACCTATCATTGTGAGAGAAAGGTGCTTGTTCACATTTTGATTGCCAGGTCCAATTGCTTATGAAGGTTTTGGAGTATGTCAATGATTGTAAATGCTTGTTTTTTTTTATTAGGGTTTAAGAAATTGAAGGATATTAAATGGAATGAATGAGTTTTTAAATATTCAGTGTCTTTAAAAAATGTGAATTCATCAATGGGCATTTAGAATGTAATTTTACTTCATCTCAGCATAGCCTTGAGTGATCTGCCCACGCTGGGTACTGGATGCATTGTATAAATGCAATGGGTGATAGATGGAGAGCTTGGTTTAGCATGAGTTGCACTATTTGTATTGGAGCCAAACAGTGCCATGAGTAGAGGGGCATAGGTTGGCATGGAGGTATGAAGGGGTCCATGAGTTAGAGGGCCTAAAGAGATATGGATGGAACACAGGAAGAGAGTATGTGGGATGAGGGCTGCAACAAACTCCTATATCACTGAGCTTAATCTTTCCCAAAGTTTGGCTACCTCTGAACAGGTTCTGGGGTCAGTGAACCTGATTCCCAATAAGACTTGCAACCTCCCACCTACCATCATGAATATTATGCCTCCTAGGAGATTGGGTTTGCAGAGTCAAGAATTTTCCCAAATCTGAATTGGATGTGAAATTTCAGGCTGAGGTCTCAGACTCTGATTTACTAAAGGGTTACTGCAGGACAAATCAGAACAGGAAATCAAGGCTCTCAGCTCTATGAAAGCAAAGCATCGTTAAAAACGAGCAAAGTAGCAGATCATTTTTAGATCGTTGTTCATGGAATATTGCGGTGCATAAATTCCCTGCCTATTTAGGGCAGCACAGTGGTTCAGTGGTTAGCACTACACCCTTACAGTGCCAACAATCCAAGTTCCATTCCAACCTCAGGCAACTTTCTGTGTGGAGTTTGCACATTGTCCCCATGTCTGTGTGGGTTTCCTTTTGTGTTCCAGTTTCCTCCCAAAGTCTGAAGATGTGCAGGTTAGGCAGATTAGCTATGCTAAATTGCCTATAGTGTCCAGGAATGTACAGGCTAGGTGGGTTAGCCATGAGAAACTCAGGGATTGGGTAGTGAGCTGGGCTTAGGTGGGATGTTCTTTGGAGGGTCAGTGTGGATTTGATGGGTGGAATGGCCTGCTTCCACACTGTAGGGATTCTATGATACAATGATTTTTTTTTCTACATTGTTAATGTGGCTACATTTCAAAACTCTTACATTGGCTGGAAAGCACTTCCACATGTTCTGAGCTTGTGAATGGTGCAATGGAAATTGAAGGTTTCTTTCATTTTATGTGATTCTCAATTGTGCTGGAAGGAAGGAGATCATATTTAAATAGTGGGTCCATTCTATTATCTATCTGTGTCAGAAAGATTATCATGCTCTACAACTGTATAGTTAAGATAAACATAAAGACCTTGCTTTTTAAATTGGTTAAATCAACAAGGGAGGTGACAAAAGTTCAAATGAAATGCAATCTGTGAACTGAACAGCATCTACAGAAACAATAAAAGTCTGTTTTAAAAACCTGAGAGTGCACAGAGGAACATCCAAGTCTCAAACTTTATTCTGAGGACTTAACTCTTTCACTAGCCAATTCTTCAATGAAGTGCATCAAACCAACTGTATGAAAGGGTTCAGCTATACAGCCAGGTCATAGAGTCATAGCGATGTACAACATGGTCCAACCCGTCCATGCCGACCAGTTATCTCAACCCAATCTAGTCCCACCTGCCAGCACCCAGCCCATATCCCCACAAACCCTTCCTATTCATATACCCATCCAAATGCCTTTTAAATGTTGCAATTGTACCAGCCTCCACCACTTCCTCTGGCAGCTCATTCCATACACGTACCACCCTCTGTGTAAAAAGTGGCACCACATTAGCCAACCTCCAGTCTTCCAGTGCCTCACCTGTGACTATTGATGATACAAATATCTCAGCAACAGGCCCAGCAATCACTTCTCTAGCTTCCCACAGAGTTCTAAGGTACACCTGACCAGGTCCTGGGGAGATATGCATTTCAAGACATCCAGCACTTCCTCCTCTGTAATCTGGACATTTTGCAAGGTGTCACCATCTATTTCGCTACATTCTATATCTTCCATATCCTTTTCCACAATAAATACTGATGTAAAATACTCATTTAGTATCTCCCCCATTTTCTGTGGCTCCACACAAAGGCCGGCTTGCTGATCTTTGAGGGGCCCTATTCTTCCCCTAGTTATCTTTTTGTCCTTAATGTATTTGTAAAAACCCTTTGGATTCTCCTTAACTCTATTTGCCAAAGCTATTTCATGTCCCCTTTTTGCCCTCCTGATTTCCCTCTTGAGTATACTCCTACTGCCTTTATACTCTTCTAAGGATTCACTTGATCTATCCTGTCTATACCTTACATATGCTCATTTGCACTGACTGCGTCAAAACCCTATTTCCTATGCTGTTGAGAGGCTTGGTCAGTGTCAGGAATTGTGAGAAAATGTGGTGAAAATGAAAACATCTGAAATCTGACTCTGAGGAAAAACAGTCACCAAATTTGCCCTTAAAGTCTGAACTGGAATTTCACACTCTCACTAATGCATGGCAACTATCTTATTTCCATACACTTGAAAATCATTGACAGCCCAACACACTTCATTTCTCTGCAATTGTCACGCACAGATCCCTGAGGAGCCCTCAGCAGAAAATATAACTTGAGGAAACAATGTTCACGATGTGGCTGTCTTTTCCAGTCAGTAGGATATAGTGCTGCCCTCCTGTCCATCACCACCGAACCATCAGCATCTCCAGGCAATGCAAGGAGCTAAGCTTTTCTCTTGGACCCTTTCCTTCAGGATAATGTCCGGGTAAGACAGTGTGAAAGGTGGTTCTGAAGTGGTGCATTGCGGGGGCTTCGATATGATGCCAACAGCTTCAATGTCGCCTCCTTCTCTATAGCCACATGGCTCCATGAGACTGATGCCAAAAAAAAAACTAGTCACACAGTTAATGAGGCAATGAGTGAAAGAATATGTGATAAAATTCCCCATAGGCCAAGTAGATTAGGTGTCAGAGATCACATCTGGCAAAATTCAGCCTTTAGAATCTAAAGAATATAAAGCAAATAAAAACAGGCAGACAACGCAGTGCTGAGAGGAGCAAATCAATAAGCTTGTAATGCACATTGACTGCTGCACCTGCCAAACCTGGCCAAATATGAGTCAGGAAAGATGAGGAATGTACATTCTTACATTCAGTCAATCTTCTATTCAATTATGGTTGCCAACTCTCCAGTCTAAAACTTCTTAAAAGAATGATATTGGATGGACCACCCCATATCAACCCAGGAACTGGAAGCAACAATTGCAAACACACTCCTGTCGACCCTGTAAACTCCCCCCTCCTAACATCTGGGGGCTAGTGCCAAACCTAGGAGAGTTGTTTCACTGACTAGTCAAACAACAGCCTGACATAGTCATACTCACGGAATCATACTTGACAGACAATGTTCTAGGTAGCTCCATTGCCATCCCTGGATATGTCCTGCCCCACTGGCAGGACAGACCCAGCTGAAGTTCTGGCACAGTGATACACAGATGGAGGGAATAGTCCTGGGGCACCTCAATATTGATTCCCATTCTCATGGAGTCTCATGGCATCAGGTTGATCATAGGCAGGGAAATCTCCTGCTGGTTATTACCACCCCCACGGCCACATAGCCAGTGAATCAGTCTTTCTCCATGTTGAACACAACTTGGAGGAAATACTGAGCATGGCAAGGGTGTATAATTTATTCTAAGTGGTGGTCTTCAGTGTCCACCACTTCAGCTGGGTCTGTCCTGCCAGTGGGGCAGGACATATCCAGGAATGGCTCAGCAGCATCATTACTAACCCGGGTGGTTGAGTCTGAAAGGAAATTGGACTGGGTCTGCAAAGGAACCAACAAAAGGGAAAGATATACTTGACCTCATCCTCACCCTCATCAATCTGCCTGTAGCAGGTGCACCCATGATGGTATCAGTCAAAGTCACCCACCATACCGTTTTTGTTGTCGGATATTGGGGTCCCGTCTGAATTGAATTTTCATAGAGTCATAGAGATATTCAGCATGGTAACAGACCCTTCGGTCCAACCTGTCCATGCTGATCAGATATCCGAACCCATATAGTCCCATCTGCCAGCACCTGGCCCACATCCCTCCAAACCCTTCCTATTCATATACCAATCCAGATGCCTTTTCAATGTTGTAATTGTACTAGCCTCTTAGTGGTTAATTTGTAGCATGAGGTTTCATTTAACAGCTATTACAGCAGTAGTTAACTTTCAAAACGTTTAGCATGGGAATAAAAAGGAAGAAATATGACGTGTATTGAACTAGTCTCAACAATCTATTTGGTGCTAAATGCACCCTATTATCAGTTTATTGCTTTCAAAAATAAGAGGTATTTGTTCTTATAAAAGTAAACTAATGCTCAGAAGAACCTGAGTGAGGGGACAATGGTCAGCTGACATCATGAATATCTGTCTCATGACCATTGACCAAGAGGGGTTAGAAAATGATTGACAGAGCGTTGATAGCCAGTCGCCAACGTAAAGTCTATTAACAAGGACAGGATGGGAGGGAGGGACAAGAAGGTCCAGGGATACAGCCACACCATCTCCTTGGGATAAGTCCAGGAGTTCCTCTACAGCAGCCTGGGGGATAAACAAAGATAGTTAGTAGTGAGACCACCAAAGACTACCAGAGACCATGAGAAAATGGCATAGGACCACTGGGATGTGGGAGTGTGCTGCCTCTAATCCTCCATTCTTTGGAAAGACTCCAGGATCAGTAAAGCATTCTCATCTGTCACAGGTTGTATATCTCCTTTCTTTGCCTAACATGAAGGTAAAGTTGCCATTCTCCCGCCAGGCCATAGGCTGCTCTCTCAATAGAGTGAGACAACTGGTTGTGAGTTTAACCTGACGGTCACCATAACTCCGGGGAGGGCTAAGGTTGAGAAAGTGGAATGTTCACGGTGACCTCAGCCAATATGGGAATTAGCATCACTCTGCATTGTAAACCAGCTGTCCAGCCAACTGAGCTAACCCTGGTGCAACATTGGGTGCACTTGAAATGACATAACATTCAAGACTACAAATGCTGGACCATGAGATTAGTGTAGATAGGTCAGCACACACTCACACCCAAGAGTCTCTTCTATGTTGTATGGCTTGATGACTCTATAAGAGCATGACAGGAGCAACAGCAGGCAAGCCTGAAAATGAGCTGCCAACCAGCTCAAGCTACAACATAGGATTACTTGTGTGCCTAATGGCATAAGCAGTCTTCAGCCAATTTCATTCACTCCATGTGATATCAAGAAATGGTTACTACAAAGGCTTCGGGTCTGACAACATTTCAGCAATAACACTGAAGACTTGTTCACCAGAAATTGTCATTCCCCTAGCAAAGCTGTTCCAGTACAGCTCCAATATTGGCATTGACTCAACAATGTGGAATATTATCTAGTATGTCCTGTATACAAACAGCTGGACAAGACAACACTGGCTCATTGACACTGCATTTTGGTTCCATCAAGGACACTCAGCTCCAAACCTCATTGCAGCCTTGGTTCAAACATGGACAAAGGAGCAGAATTCCAGAGGTGAAGTGGGAGTGACAGCCCTTTGATGTCAAAGTTGCATTTGACTGAACATGGCATCAAATAGCCTTAGTAATCTGGAATCAATGGGATCTGGGGAAGAACTGTCTACTGATTGCAAGTTATATCTAGCTTAAAGGAAGACGGTTGTTATTGTTGGAGGTCAGTCATCTCAAGTCCAGGATATCTCTGCAGGAGTTCCTCAGGGTGGTGTCCTACGTCCAACCACCTTCAGGTCCTACATTAACAACCTTCCCTCCATCATAAGGTCAGAGGTGGGAATGTTCGCTGATGGTTACACAATGTTCAGCACCATTCATGACTCCTCAAATACTGAAGCAGTGTATGTCTGTAACCAATAGGACCTGGACAATATCCAGGCTTAGGCAGAAAAGTGGCAAATAACATTCATGCCACACAAGAGACAGGCAATGACTATCACCAATAAGAGAGAATTTAACCATCTCTCTTTGACATTCAATAGCATGTCCATCACTGAAAGCTCAAATGTAAACATCCTGGGAGTCAGTACTGACCAGAAACTGAACTGGATTATCCACTTGAATACAATGCCTCCAAAAGCAGGTCAGAGGCCAGGAAGTAATTTAGCTCTAGACTCCCCAAACCTGTCCACCCTCTACAAGGCACAGGTCAGGAGTGTGATGGAATACTCCTCATTTGCCTACTTGGTGCAGTTACAACAATATTCAAGAATATTGACCCCATCCAGGACAAAGCATACTGCTTAACCAACACCGTATCCGCATCCATAAACATCCTCTCCCTCCACCAATGATGCACCAAAGTAATATATACCATCTATTGGACGCATTGCAGAGATTCACCAAGGCTCCTTAGACTGCACTTTCCAAACCCACAACCACTAACATCTAGAAGGATAGGGCCAGCAGATACATGGGCTGAGAAGTGGCAGATGGAGTTTAATTCAGATAAATGCGAGGTGCTGCATTTTGGGAAAGCAAATCTTAGCAGGACTTATGCACTTAATGGTAAGGTTCTAGGGAGTGTTGCTGAACAAAGAGATCTTAGAGTGCAGGTTTGTAGCTCCTTGAAAGTGGAGTCGCAGGTAGATAGGATAGTGAAGAAGGCGTTTGGTATGCTTTTCTTTATTGGTCAGAGTATTGAGTACAGGAGTTGGGAAGTCGAGTTGTGGCTGTACAGGACATTAGTTAGGCCACTGTTGGAATATTGCATGCAATTCTGGTCTCCTTCCTATTGGAAAGATGTTGTAAAACTTGAAAGGGTTCAGAAAAGATTTACAAGGATTTTGCCAGGGTTGGAGGATTTGAACTGTAGGGAGAGGCTGAGCAGGTTGGGGCTGTTTTCCCTGGAGGGTCAGAGGCTGAGGGGTGACCTTATAGAGGTTTGCAAAATTATGAGGGGCATAGATAGGGTAAATAGGCAAAGTCTTTTCCCTGGGGTCGGGGAGTCCAGAACTAGAGGGCATAGGTTTAGGGTGAGAGGGGAAAGATATAAAAGAGACCTAAGGGGCAACTTTTTCACGCAGAGGGTGGTACGTGTATGGAATGAGAGGAAGTGGTGGAGGCTGCTACAATTGCAACATTTAAGAGGCATTTGGATGGGTATATGAATAGGAAGGGTTTGGAGGGATATTGGCTGGGTGCTGGCAGGTGGGACTAGATTGGGTTGAGATAACTGGTCGGCATGGACTTGTTGGATTGAAGGGTCTGTTTCCATGCTGTACATCTCTATGACTCTATGACTACCACCTGCAAATTCCACACATCATCCTGACTTGGAAGTAAATTACTGCTCCTTCAGCATCAATGTGTCAAAATCCTGGAACTCCCTCAATACTACCTGCGCCAAATGAACTGCAGCAATTCAAGAAGACAACTCAACATTACCTTCAAAGGGCAGTTAGGGATGGGTACTAACTGCTGATGTAAGCAGTAAAGCCCCCATCTCTTGAATGAATTAAAAATGATGGAATGGCAGCGCAGGCTTGATGGGCTGAAGGACTCAATTCTATTTTATGGTCTTATATCCCCCTAAATCTCACTGCTTTGCATTTCATTTTTACCAATTGAGAATTAAACCAAGTATTTGCTGAGCTAATTCTCACTATTAATTGACTATAATGCTTGAAATAGCTGCTCAGTTTGGTTGAACTAAACGAGATGAAATCCTCGACTGCTGAATATGCTTTCAACCATATCCCAGCTTCACAACTTGTAAACTTTGAACAGTGCATTTTCTCTAAGAGTGAATTCCAGCATAGATTATAAAAAGCTCAACAAATCAGCATGCAGTAGCAGTAACAATTCTAAACTACTTGTTTACTAGTTAACAAGGCAATTAAGAGTTTGCAATTCTCAGAACTTCAATAAATGCACTTTGGTTTGTAGTTTAAAAATACAAAATAATGCACTGTGGTACTTAAAGCTCAGCTCAAAGTATTGTCAGTGCAATGTTTCTACAGGCTTATGTACACACTCAGCCTTAGTGTGTAGCCATGCTGTTCTGATTTAAATAAAGTTGTCCCAGGCTGATATTGTTGTCTTTGTGAATGTTCCTGGGTCTGTTTTTAAAATCTTCAGAACGGGCCAATACACTGATTCACATCTGTTTCTTGGGGGGGCACACAAGTGCCCTCAGTACAAAATGATGTTTGTGACACTTTTGGGGCAAATTGCGGAGATAATGCTTTGGGAAAATCATTAGCATAAGTACAACGAGCAGGCACTGGTAATTCACAGCAGGCAGATTTGCCGTCAAGCAGAGTGTGATGCTGCCAGCTAATGCCCCTTGTACAGCTACACATTCAGCAGCAGAATCGAAAATTCCCTATCCCCTGGCATCGCCCCTCTCAGCATTGAAGGGTAGCATTGACTATTTACAGATAGATACATTTTTTCTCTTGGCCCTTGCTGAGTCTGTAAAAATGATTGGTGCTTTCCCTTGATGTTTAAAGCTGCAAAAATGTCTAGCCAGTGGCGTAGTGAGAATTGCAGGAGCATGCATGGGGTTCAAGGCTCTGCACAGGTCAGTTGCTCCCAGGCACGAGGGCATTCCTTGGCATTGCCCATGTTTACAGCATCCTTGAGAGAATGACAAAATGTTATACAGAGCACGATCGGTTACCAAAAGTCCGAAGAGGAGGAGAGAAGGAAAGAAGATCTTTATCAGAGAGAAGATGTTGAAAAAGGGCAGGACTTCACCTGGAGTGCATATTTTAGATTAGACTTACAGTGTGGAAACAGGCCCTTCGGCCCAACAAGTCCACACCAACCCGCCGAAGCGAAACCCACCCATACCCCTACATTACCCCTTACCTAACACTACGGGCAATTTAGCATGGCCAATTCACCTGACCCGCACATCTTTGGACTGTGGGAGGAAACCCACGCAGACACGGGGAGAACGTGCAAACTCCACACAGTCAGTCGCCTGAGTCAGGAATTGAACCCGGGTCTTCAGGCGCTGTGAGGCAGCAGTGCTAACCACTGTGCCACCGTGCCGCCCATTCCCATGGGCTTTTGGTTGTATGCACATTGCTCTGCAGACATTGTAGGCCAGTTCTGTCACAGTTACAGATTGATCAAGAAAGTGATCATCATTGCCTAACAATGACTAATATCAACTTTATACATTGAACTTTCTGGAGGTTTGGTATTAATCTTATCAGAGTTGACATTGATAGTAACTTGCCCCATCTAATCTTATGAATTGTTATCTAATCAGCATCTTACTTAGTTGATAGTACAGAACCTGAATATTACTGAAAAGAGACATATTGTTGAAACTGTTTTTCTTGCACTCATTAGGACAAAGACTGAATTGTTAAAATTCAAACCATCATAGACAAGCAGGAGGCTGGAAGAACACAGCAAGACAGGTAGCATCAGGAGGTGGAGAAGTTGATATTTCGGGTGTAACCCTTCTTCAGGACTGGGGGGCGCTGCAGATAAAGGGGGTGGCAGAGGCAGGGTGGTAAAGTGGGGAGTGGTGAAGACACGTAGGTGGCTGATGGAGTGGAAGGGAGGGAAAGGGGCTGGGAGGGAGTCAGGGGAAGAGAAGGAAGGTTATTTGAAATTGGAGAACTCAATATTACAGGAAGAAAGGCTGATTAGTTGGCAAGTTGATACTGATTGATTGTAGTGTTGCTATAGAAAAGGCATCAGGGACCTAGAGGCTCCAGGTAATCCAAAGGAAAATGCAAGGCTTCACAATATCCCTATGTCTGAAAAGAATGAGTCTCTGCATCTAAATGTATGTTTCTTCTAGCAAGCATAAATTCTAAAAGGCCTAGTAGTATAATCACTGGACTTGTTAATCCAGAGACTCAGGTAATGTTCTGGACCTAGGTTCAAATGATTATGCAATTTGAATTCAATAGATATTTGCAATTAAGAGTCTAATTGTTGACCACAGATTGTTGGGGGATAAACCCGTCTGGTTTACCCTTGTCTTTTAAGGAAGGAAGCTGCCACCCTCACCTGGCCTTACATATAACTCCAGACCCACACCAATGCAGTTCTCTCTTAACTGCCCTCTGGGCGATTAGGGATAGACAACAAATTCTGGCCGATGCAGAGATACCCTCATCCTGTGAGTGAATAAAAATAAATAAATGAGCCACATTATGAGTCCTACTGCTTGGATGAAATCGCCTCACTTTCCCATTAAGAATGCAACTTTCATTCTTGAACCATATGAAAGCTAAGGAAATGAAAACTTTCGGGTAATAACATGCTAAAGGCCCAAATTCACTGGTGAAGCATCTCCCACAGTGGACACTTATTGGATAGGTGTAGATGTTTCATACAGTCTTTCACTGACCAACTTGAATGGATGAAAAACAGCTGACAATTCACCCATGTTTTGTCAGTTAGCTTTCTTTGCCAGCAGTATCCTTTTAGCTGAGGATCTTGCCGATCCTGAATCCTGAAAAAGACAGTGAGATGATCAATCAATCAATGGAGTTGTTGCATTGACTAGAATCTCCTCACTTGAGGCTGTTTGATGGTATTAGCAGAGGCTTGGAGGTAAGGTACTAGCACCTTATGGAATGGGAGGGAAGGAGAACATTAAAGAATATTAAGCTGTTGGGAGATAAGGAGAAGAGAGTCTAGATTAGATGGTGCTGGAAAAGCACAGCAGGTCAGGCAGCATCTGAAGCTCAGGAAAATCGATGTTTCGGGCAAAGGCCCTTCATCAGAACTGAAGCCTGATGAAGGGCTTTGTTTGAAATGTCGATTTTCCTGCTCCTCGGATGCTGCCTGACCTGCTGTGCTTTTCCAGCACCATCTAATCTAGACTCTGGTTTCCAGCACCTGCAGTCCTCACTTTTGCCTAAGAGATAAGGAGAAAGCTGTTAAAGGGCTCCAAGGTTCACATGATTGTGACATGATTGGATTCTTCCTGGCTGTGCTTAAACTAACATCACAGAAATAGATTTGATTTAAACTTTAACCCAAAGTGAATTTGTTCCTTTACTTAATAACACCTCAGATTGGAATTTGAACTTTTAGGACCATAGAAAGAGCAAGTTTTTGTGTAAGTTTTGTTAGGAGAGCAGCTCGCACTGATACGGGAAGATTACCTGCTTCTGTTTGTTCCTGTGATACCCCTCAAACACAGCTGCAGAGAAAGGTTAATTCTGCATCACTGTGTGAGGTCAATGTAAAGGCAAAGAGTTATACTTGAAAGCCAGGTAAGAGGTGTTAAACAGGAACCACTCACTTGATCAACACTCTGTTAGATAAAACTGACAGATTACAGATATAACTTTAAAGCATTTTTTTCATTTATACTAGCATAAAATTTTGATCATTCTGTTTCCTAATTATGAAATCCCATTTGATTCCCATCAAAGCCTGATAAATGGAAATGAAGACTTTGACGACAGAGAAGACGACAAATACCCCAGGCAGCACAGCTCAAACTCCAGTAAAACAACACACACTGGATGTGGTTGACATTGTGATCCTGACTGTATATTTAGTGTTTGTCTTGGCTGTAGGACTCTGGGTAAGACCTCTATTCATTGGAAGCCATTTTTTTTCTGCTGAGGGGGATGGATGGGACTGTGTGAGCTCAGCTGCAGAGGAAAAGATGTCTGGATGATAAGGTATTTGTGTTTGTAAGAAGGAAGTATATGCCCACCAGTTTGCAGATGTGCTGTTAGTGGGACAAATTGAAAAGGCTATTGAAAAAGTGTAAAATCAAACAGATCCTTGGCTTTGTCAATGGAGAAATGGCTTGTAAAGCTGGATTCAGTAATGCTATTGGTGTTGGTTTACAGAGACCAGAACATCTAAAATGATAATTGGAATCCTTCTGTCCATTTACAGTGCGGTTCATGTGGCACTTTCTGACTGGAAGGGCATTAGTCTGGGTGCATCATGTTTCCACTGATATATTCACAGGATGCACATTGTGATGTCAAACATCGTTCAATAAATAACCATTCACGGTTGGTCATTTGTACCCAGTTGGTGCTCTGACCCACATTTCTTACTCTCAGCTAAATGGGTATTCTGTCTCTCAGCCAATGGCTTTTCCAGTCCTACCAACCATCATCACTAAGCTTCTGAAACGCCCTTTTTCTAGCCTGTCGTCTGCATTTCAACAAAGCTCTTCTGAAACTGATTCAATAGCTTGCAGACCAACTCCCCTTTAAGAGAGACAGGCTGCTTTTTAGATTAATTGTCATGTGCTTATGATACATCCATTGTATCAGACCGAACATTTAATCAGTTGGCAGAGCATTTCATGCTGAACTGCGTGTTGCAGTCAGGCTGTTGAGCAGGCTGCATGCAGTCTGTATGCTGTTTGCTCCAATGGAACCAAGTGTGGGCTAATGTATCTCATCATCTCAATATATTCCCGAATGAAAACAAGAAAGCTAAATTTTAGAAAATCCCAGCTGGAATATTGTGTTCAAATTTGGGCAACACACAACTTCGGAAGGATGTCAAGGCGTTAAGAGGATGTGGAATGAGCAGGGGACTTCAGGTATGTAGTGTCCAAAGTTGGTCAGCTGGGGAAGGTCTTTGCACCTGGATTTACTCCAGCAATTTAAACACAGCCAGCATGGATTGTGGCATGTTAACCTCCAAAAGTATTCTTCTTTACCGCAGCCTTATTTTGTGGGCTGCAGGGATTGTTCTAACCTATGTGAGACCCATATTGTTACCCACCTATAAGAACTACACACATTCCTTTAAGGACAAATATGGTGTGTTACCAGCTTTGGTGACTACCTATAATTCTGTGTGTAAACTACTAGAGAAATTAGAGATGCAGAAATTAGAATCACTTTCCCTACAGAAGGTTAAGGGAGGATTTGAGTGAAGGTATTTAAATCATCAATGGTTTTAATAAAGTAAATAAGAAAGTCAATGTTGGTATGAGAAAGAAAAATAGACGCAGTGCTTTACATGTGGAGTGCACTTTATGAAAGGGTAGCAGAACCAGATTCTAAAGCAACTATTGAAATATATCATCGGATAATGGGTTTTGGGGAAAAAGCGGGTGGGTGAGTAAAAGCTACATACCAGCACAGGTCTTCTGTTGACATAGGAAGATCTTTTGTGTGGAAATGGCATTGCGTCTCAGCTCTTTATCGGGGATGGGACATAACAAAGAATCCAGGTGGACCACAGTAGCTACCTGATGAGCTTTGAGAGCCAGTGTTCATCAATGAGAAAGGTATAGATCTCCATATTGATTTCACCCTTATAGTTTGCTCGGAACACGTTATCTTGGATTAAAAATGATGCATTGTTTTTGTCAGTCTATGTACAGGACAAAGAGGAACACTGTGAAAGGCTATTTTTTAGCTGGGAAGAATATGGTATGGTGGCCGGTGAGTATCTTGGCCTATGATCTCATTTGTTGACTGTTGCCTTTGACTCTGCCTAGTCTGAGACTTTCTTTACTCTCTTCCATTAGATTGGAGCGTCACTGTTTGCCAGTAATGTGGGAAGTGGGCATTTCATCGGATTAGCTGGAACAGGAGCAGCCTCTGGGATTGCTGTCAGTGCATATGAATTCAATGTGAGCCATTTGACAAATTTGCTAGGTTTTATTAGCACAGACAATTACCTATTTAGAAAGATTCTATCTTGCCTTCCCTCTCCAGCCCAACTCTTTAAGATTAGGAACATTGTCATAGAATAATGCAAAACTACCAATGTGTAAGAGAGCAATTGTGTACCATTTAGATAAAGGACTCAAAGGTCCCCTATTAATAAATTTACAAAAGCTTATACCATGCTCACACATGGTTATAATTGACAGATAAAGTTTTCCTGTACTAATGAACGTCAGTTTTCCATTGTCCTGTATTGTGTTCCAACTTACATGCAATTCCACTTAGGAATGGGCTCCAGAATGGAACACATTTGCAACCCCAGGATCTGCCTGTAATTCTGTATGTAAACCCTTACTATCCTCACTCCTGCACCGCCACCTTCCAAGTAGTCAAATGTTGTGTGACAAACGGTCTCAAGTATTTTAAAACCTTACAGAATAAAGAACTGGCACTGGCATAATGGGCCAAATGGCCTTCTTTTGCGGTTGTACCATTCTATGATTCCTTGAAAATTAGAAGAAGAAATCATTTACTTTTACATTAATCTTTTACATAATCATTACATATATACTTTGAACAAAGAATTGGATTGATGGATCACAAAAAATAATAAAATATGAATATTATACCAATCACCAAAATGAATATACTAATTAATCATGAGATTGGCCCAACTTCAGAACTGAGCTGACAAATCTGGACAGTGAAATAGCCAATCAGATGTAGATAAGATAAACAATCTTAATCTGTTCATCTAATATAAGGTCATTGTTAACCAAGTTATCGTAAGAATCATAAGTAAATAAACAAAGTATTTAATCATCTGCAATTATAATATTGGTAATGATGTAAGTGTTAGCTTGCCTTAAAGATGGTGACCAGTTGGTGTGAAACTGAACTTTTGGGTCCATGTCTGGTTTGCAGCTTTTGAAGTCTGCTTGCTAATTGCACTAAATTGAAATGTCAGTCATCATGTTGTTCAAGGCACTGAGACTTCCTGAGCTGGAAATGGAGACCAAAATCCATTGCATTTCACTTTACATGAATCATTCCTAAAGAGGGTGTAATAATATCCCAGATTTACAACACCTAATATAGGCTACCACTTCTGTGTCATGGAGAAAATGTGTTCTTTAAGGTACAGTCTTTTTGACGAAGACACCTGTCTATCTATTCAGGCAGATGTAAAAAATCTATAACATTAAGAGCAGGTGAGCTATCCTCATGTCTAGTTTATACTTGAACCAATCAGGCACTTAAAGTGTATGAATTGTCTCTTTAATCTTAAATTTGTGGATTTAGCTGAGCAGTATTTGCCTCATTCATAACAAAGATAAACACACTTCAAAGTAATTCATTGGCTATGAAGTGCTGTGGGAGATATTGAGCATGCAAAGTATGTTAAAGAAATTACAGCTTTGTCTTTAGCTGATGCTATGATGAATAAATTGATTCAAAATTTGAGAATACAGCTGTTAATTACAATCTGTAATCTCTGACTATTTATGTTATATAAATAATGTATCCGATTGAGTCAGGTGTAATATAAAATATTCAAACTATTTTCCAATGCGTTTATCCTCATCGCCTACTTTAGTTAGACATTTGGCCAGTTCCTTTTTATGAATACATCAACTCAAATCTATGCAGGAGTGAAACTTCTCCTTTTCTGTCCTGCAGGTCTGGCATTTATGCATCTACTTTAGCCTTAAGTGATTTTATATTTTTTGAAATATGGTCATTATATTGACCTGTGCCTAATTTATGTACTCAACTAACTCCATCATATTCATTGTTACGATTTTCTAAATCTCAGTGTTTCACTTTGTACTCTGAGATAAATACCATTCTTTCATTGGATGTGTAATGCTTTGCATCGTTTCAGTCTGTCCAGCTTTGTATTATTTTGCTCAAAGGCTTCATCTGAGGAGTGATGGTGTGAACAGGGATGGGGTCTCTGGGTTGTCAATTATCATCATGGATGTTTCCTACAGTCAAGAGGAGGGTGGAAACTAACAGGATGAAAGTTACTGTTGTCTGGAAGGGTATGGTCACAATACTCAGTGGCAGAACTTTCTTGTTCCAGTTCCTGATTGTAATTTCTCGACTTCTCCTTTTCTAGGGAATGATTATTGTGATCCTGCTGGCTTGGTGTTTTCTCCCCATTTACATTGCAGCTGAGGTAAAGTTAAAAACAAGCTGATCTCTTCATTCATGGGAAGCTTTCCTTTTCTTCACCATTTATTTGATCCTTGCTGAACCTGCCACTAGCAAGCAATTTCATCTGATGCTTATGTTATCTCCTATACCATAACACGTGGAAACAGATATCATGATATTGAAGAAACCAACAGTCCTTTATAGCAACTAACGATAATGTATAAACATTACATTCCTCAGGCATGTGTCACAAAGCTAGTCCTTTTTCTTCTAAAAGCTTTTCCTTGGCTCAAGGAGGCTCTGTCCTTGATTTGTTTCAGAGGGGTAATAAACCAGGCGGGGCTCTGATCAGTCTGGTTTGGTACAGAGATGAAAAGGATTTTGAGAGGCCTTTTGTTTATATGTAAACAGGTGAGATTTCAAGACAAAATGGCCATGTTTTAGAAATGACTTGTAGAATGAAAAGGGAAGTGGTCAGCACTCTAACTGAGCAGTTTAGTTCAGTCCAGAAATGGTTGGGAGTTTAACAGTGAACTGTGTGGAAACTCTCTCTCCTTCTAACTTCAACCTGTAAGCATCTGATCCTTTTTTGGTACTGTGTTTTTAAGGGGGCTTTATTGTGTATATTTGGAACAGCATACTTAAGTCTAGTTTGGATAGACTGAGTTCTATAGGAGTTCTTTATTCTGTTCTTTGTGTTTCATTGTGTAGTTTTGTGAATAAATGTTTGTCTGTTTTAAGATCCAGTAGTCAACCCAGCTTCCTTACTCTGGGTAATTTTCACTGAACATTTACCGAAACATATTGCAAAGTTATGGTCTGGGCTGTCTGCTTAAGAATGTTTTGAGTGGTCTGATCTAGTCCGTAACATATAGGCTACTATTAAGGTATCAGGTTACAGCAGAGCAGCATATTTAGAGAAATTCAAGGTAAGATGGAGTCTGTGATGGTTTGTAGAATCCCTACAATGTGGAATAGGTCTATTCGGCCCATTGAGTCCATACCGACCCTCCAAAGAGCAGCCCACCCAGTTCTACCTCCCTGCCCTATTCCCGTAATTCTGCATTTCCCATGGCTAATCCAAGTAGCCTGTACATCCCTGGACACTATGGGCAATTTAGCATGGCCATTCCACCTAACTTGCATATCTTTGGTCTGTGGGGTGAAACCAGAGCACCCGAGGAAACCCCCACAGACATGAGGAGAGAGTGCAAACTCTACACAGACAGTTGCCTGAGGGCAGAATTGAAGACCAGTCCCTCGAGCTTTGAGGCAGGAGCACTAATCGTTACAACCTCAGGCCAGGTACAGTGATAATATCATGAGCATGTCCCTTAAGGTATACTGCCATACTGATTGTGAGATATAATACATCACCACCCTCATTTACCAATGATTAAAGCATTCTCCAAACTGATTTACATGATTATACATTGGCACGTGCTGTCAATTTGATAATTAACTGAAACAGACTTTACAAGAATGCCACTTTAAAATTCAATCTAATGCTTTGGAAGTTGGACAATTTGTGATCACAGCCTGTGTGGAGAGGTACACCTCCTTCTCTGCTGCACTGGTTTGATAGCTTGGTGTCTTGCTGCTGATTGCTGTCACTCAACATCACTGCACAATCATCATTATATCAGAGTGGTCTTCCTCACAATCTTTGTGCATGACTGTTGTACCATGCATTTTTCTGAGCTGGCTTCTGCTCCTTTGCAACATAGCTCAAGATCGGTAATGACTTTGTATGATCTGGGCTGGTTACACATTCTGGAAACATTGAGTTTCTGTTTCTAATTCACGCTGTCTGCTCAGTGTGCAATTCTGATAATTGTCTAAATGCTCACTCCTCATGTATTTCTTTCAATCTCTTTCATCTTTGAAGAAGAATGTCCTGCATCTCGGAATGGTTACACAATTGATTGCTGGGCAAGGTTGAATCACAAACATTATAAATAAGTCTCATTGTGTCTGATTCCCATGTGATTTTAACATTAGAATAGAGTTGAAGGTATTCTGTCCCTGCAGGTCACCACCATGCCCGAATATTTACGAAAACGGTTTGGAGGCCAAAGAATTCGGCTCTTTATTGCAATTCTCTACTTATTCATCTACATATTCACAAAGATATCGGTGAGTATGCAATTTTGAAGAGACCAACTTGAAGGTTCTCTAACAATGCATGAAAAATCAGTATTTCTGAATCTGGAAAATGATTAGCAAACACAAACTGAGTGAATGCACATGCAGGAAGAAATATTCCTCCTTGAGGTCCTCACAGATTAATGGAAAGGAGCAAAGAAAAATCTGTAAATGGGTGAGGCGTAAAACTGAGCAGTGTCAATTGTAAGTGTAGTCAGGTGTATTGGATTACAGATACTTCACTTTGGAAAAATAAAGCACTATGGAGTGTCCCTTGTATACAAGAATTAAATGCAGTGTCATGGTTGTCATGTCATTGTAGATTAATGTAACTAGAAGCTCAGGATAATACTTTGGGGACATGGAGGAACAACCTGACACCGACCTAGGCACCAGAAATGACAACTGTACATCCAGTCCTATCAAACTGCAAAGTCCTTTTCAATATCATCTAGGGCCTGTGCCAAAGGTGGGACAGTTTCCCCACAAACTAGTCAAGCAACAGCCTGCAAATATCTACATGGGTATGATTATCTCTCAGGCACCACCGTGACCAACCCCAAGTAAGACAGGTTACAATTGAGCCATTAGAGTTAGCACCAGAGTGGAAACAGTCAAGAGGGAGTTACCAGGGAGATTCAGAATATTTACTCCATGCCCATGAACTCTCATGGTCCCAGGTCAAACAACATTCTGCTGGTTACCATCTGAAAATGATGGTAATCACCTAAAAATCAATTGGAGAAGCTACATCTGCACTTGCATATTAAACAGTGGATTCATCTTATGATAGACAGAGTTTCATGACACCACAACCCGATGGATCAGATCTAGGCTGGTAGTCTTGCCGTATAATGGTGAGGGAGCCCAGCAAATCAGTGCATCTCTTCATCCGAATATGCCAAGTGGCCTCCACCATCACAGTCTTCAGCCAATTTGACACATTCCACATGATCGAGTAAAAGTGAAAATCACTGCAAGGACTATAAGCTGCTCTCTCAATACAGAGAGATTACTGGTGGTGAGTTCAACCATTCCTCGGGCACAGTCAATGAAGGGCGTTCGTGGTGACAACAACTGACACAGGAATTGAACCCATGCTGTCGGTGTGCATCAGAGGCCAACCATCCCGCCAACTGAGCTAACCATCCCTCACAATATTCAAAGGTGACTGAAAACGCTGAATACTGCAAAGGCTATGGGCCCTGACAACATTTTGTTAACAGTATTGAAGACTTGTGCTCCAGAACTTGCCAAGCTTGTCCAGTACAGTTACAACACTGGCATCTATCCGACAACATAGAAAATTACTCAGGTTTGTCCTGTCCTCAAACAAAGCAGGTTAAATCGAACCCAGCCCCATCAGTCTGCTCTGGGTCATTTTTAAAGTGAGAGGAGGTGTCACCTATGGTGCTAATAAACAGCATTTATAGAAGAGCCTGGTAGGTGATGCTCAGTTTGCATTCTGTTGAGGCCACTCAGTCTCTGACCTCAATGCAACCTTTGTGCTAGCATGGCCAAAACAGCTGAACTGTAGGGATGAGGAGAAGTGGGACTGACTGTCCTTGACATCAAGGCAGTATGTGACCAAGTACAACAACAGGGATCAAAATTAGAGTCAGTGGCAATTAGGGGAATAGTATCTGCTGGTTGGAGTCCCAGCTAGCACAAAGGAAGTTGGTTGTGGTTGTTGGAGGTCAATCATTTTAATCCCTGAATGCCACTAAAAGAGTTCTTCCGGGTAGTGCCCTAGGCCTAACCAGCTTCAGCTGCTTCTTCAATGACCTTCCCTCCATCATAAAGTCAGAAGTGGGGATATTTGCTGATTACCCAATTTTCAACTCCATTTACAACTTCTCAGACACTGAGGTGTCATTGTCCTTGTTCATCAAGACCTCAGACTTGGGCAGATACACGGTGTGCAATATTCACACAATATAACAGGTCAGAAGCTAGGAATTCTGTGGAAGATAACTCACCTGCTGACTCTGCATGTCCTGGCTATCATTAAAAGCCATAAACCAGTCCTGTAATAGAATGCTCTCCACTTAACCAAATGAGTACACGTCCAGACACAATCAAGAAGCTTAACAGCATCAAGAATAAATCAACCACTTGTCTGGCACTGTACTGACCACTTTTAGATTAGATTAGACTTACAGTGTGGAAACAGGCCCTTCGGCCCAACAAGTCCACACCGACCCGCCGAAGCGAAACCCACCCATACCCCTACATTACCCCTTACCTAACACTGTGGGCAATTTAGCATGGCCAATTCACCTGACCCGCACATCTTTGGACTGTGGGAGGAAACCGGAGCACCCGGAGGAAACCCACGCAGACACGGGGAGAACGTGCAAACTCCACACAGTCAGTCGCCTGAGTCGGGAATTGAACCCGGGTCTTCAGGCGCTGTGAGGCAGCAGTGCTAACCACTGTGCCACCGTGCCGCCCACTGTCTATTTGCCATAAGGCAAAATGCATCATTTACAATTTGCACTGCTCAAACTCTCCAAGGCTGCTTCAACGGTGTCTTCAATCCTATGTCCTCCAAAAGGTAAGGGCAGCAGACATGTGGGAGCTCTATTGCCTTTGAAGTACTCTCTCAGCCTTACATAATCCAATTGACAATCTCCCCTTCATGGTTCATATTAATATTTTGGAGGTAATTTGTAATTCTCAGGACATTAAAGTTGTAAAGGGAGGGGTATTAAATATTGGGCTTGAGAGAAAATCTGAAAGATGGCAGTTCAAAAGATGACCCATTTTGTTTAATAAAATCAGAACAATAGGGAGATGGAGATATAAAATGTTAGCTGGGCTTATTTAGTTAAGGACTGAAACATTTTGTCTGGAATTCTTACAAAATGTGAATTCCAATGAGATGTTTGTTTTTGGTTAATTAGGTTAAAAACAATTAGTTTTGTGGGTAAATGAGTTGTAAAAGCCATTTACACAAGAAAACAAAATGTTTTTAAAACATTGCTTAAAATAGATGGTAAAACCCATTTACTTCACAGGTCAAAACTCAACTTATAAATGAGTGATAATTGACTTAAAGATTGATTTGTGGACAAGAGCTTTGGGGGGTTCTCTGATTTCAATCTATTGAAATATCTGCTGAGAAAGTTTGTTACAGTTTGGACTTTGTGTGATTTGCAACTCACTAGCTGACCGATAGACCTGCTCAGTAAGAAGAGTTAAAAAAAATCACTCAGTCTGCGGTGTACAAGTGAGACTTAATCACAGCTTGAATTTTGTGAAGGAACAAAAGCTAAAGGATTGTTCAGTTTGAAACTTGTGGATCTACAGTGGTTCTCCATTGAGTCTTGTCCCAAAGAAAGCAGGTTAGCTTGGAAGTACTGAATGTAACCAGTATTGAACGTAACTGAACATGGAACTGAGGCATCAAGAGGTGGTAAAAGGAAGACTTTCTTGTGAGAATGGCTGGAGCTGAGGAGAATTAAAGCTAGTTTCTTGTGGCATTCTTATTGGTGCTCCTTACAGAACTATAGGATTAATTCTTAGAGGGAATAAGGAATAAACCTAAATGCAGAGTGTATATAATTATAAATCATATTATTAAATGAATAGTTATTGTTTTGTTTTGAGTTCAATTTGTAAAATAAAGTTTATGTTCTTTAAAAAAGTAAAACCATAGCATGGTTCTAATGGTAAAATCAAATCATTCAAGTTTCTCTTGAAATTCTGACAATCCTTAACTGGACCGTAACAATCCTGACTTGGAATTATCTTGCTGCTATGTTACTGTTACTGAGTTAGAATTTTTGAACTGCCTTCCTAACAGCACTGTGGTTGTTTCTAATAGTTCAAGAAGGCAGTTTACACCCACCTTCTCAAGAATAATTAGGAATGGGCAATAAATACTGTGATGTCTATGTTCTGTGAAAGAATAAGTAAATAATTCCTCCTGTAGGAAGTCAGAGTTGGTGGTTTTGAGCTGGGCTGTGAGGTTCTGTGATGCTGTATTGCCGAGTAATGTATCTTGTGGTATGTATTGGGTGCAGGTTGATATCTATGCTGGAGCTGTCTTTATTCAGCAAGCTCTTCGCTGGGACCTGTACATTGCAGTGATTGGATTATTGGCGATCACTACTCTCTACACTGTTGGGGGTAGGTTCAACAAACGGTGAGCATTTTTCCCATGTAAAAGGTAAATGTATCCAGCAACACTATCCCATCCTGGTGTTGTCTCCAAAATTCTCATCTTCCTTCTTCTTCTTCAAAGAGCCTATGTCAGCAAAGCCATCTTTGTAAGTTGGTTTTTGAAAAGAAAAATTAGTGCTGCTTTTAACCAAGCAAGTACTCACTTTAGTTTATCTTATGTACTAGGTGGGCTAGCCGCTGTAATATACACCGATGCCCTACAGACTGTGATCATGCTGATTGGGGCTCTGGTTCTCATGGGATTCGGTAAGTGCACTCGAGCCATGTGCTCAATGTTAAACCTGCACTGATCAGAACCAAAATTGACTGTTCATTTATACTGCACTGGGTTTGTACAACGAAGGTTGATACCAGTAACATGTTGATTGGCCAATACCAATCACAAAGTAAGGCTGATATCCATCAAACCATCAGCACTAGTATTTCTGGAGTGAAGGACTATATAGGGGAATGATAGCAGCAACTGAAATGTATTCCAGGAATCACCAGATGCAGAGATTTTGCTTTTATCCAGAGGTGTCTCCAAACCAGGTGGCATCATTGGCTGTTGCCTCCTGACTCTGAGAGGGTTTACCAATGCTACTGAGAAGGACAAGGGCATCAGATACATGGTTATGCCACCACCTATGATTTCCCCTTCAAGGCATATACTATCCTAAATATGAACGATATCGCTGTTCATCTGCTGTTGCTGGGTCAAAGTCCTGGAATTCTTTCACTGGTGGCATTGTGGATCTATCTACAACCCGGGACAACAGTGGTTCAAGAAGCGAGCTCACTACCACCTTCTCAAGAACAACAGTGGTATGAGTAATAATTATTGACCTAGATTCACACTCATATCATATCCAGGAACAAATAAAACCAATTAAACCCATGTAACCCAGCACAGTGAGTTCTTAATGCTTATCAATGGGTAGAACTTGATCGGATCATTTTACAGCCTCCGAGGAGGTGAATGGTAACTTCCAGGAACATCTCTTGAAGTTCTCTCCCATCATTGAGCTCAGAATAACCAGTATAATAGAAAGATGCCAATTAGCTAAAGGAGAGAAGAAAGCCTTTAACAAGAGATAAAAAGAAATAGTAGGTATATTTTATCCAAAAGTATAATCTTCATTTAATGGTTTTCTATAAAGATTGCATCTTAATAATTGCAAATAAACATTGGTTTTGTTGGAAGGGGATTAGCTACTTTTTTTAGTGCAGGTTTGATTGATGAATGTTCACTTGATGAATGTATCGTTTTGCTGGATCAATAAAACCAGTCTCTGCTCTGCAGCTTTCGTTAAGGTTGATGGTTATTCAGGTCTTCAGGAACTATACTTCCATGCCATCCCCAGTATCCGTGACCTCAATACAACCTGTGGCCTCCCAAGGAATGATGCCTTCCACATATTTCGGGACCCTGTGACCTCTGACTTTCCTTGGCCAGGTGTATTGATCGGAATGACCATCCCTTCGATCTGGTATTGGTGCACAGATCAGGTATCATCACTTTGTTAATATTAGTGTGTCCTACCTCAGTCTTCTCTTCTGAGTTTTTCAATATAAAGCTTGGAATGACTCATCCAACCAATTACATTAACACTTCAGCGTTTCCACACTGGCACTCGCATATCTGATTGGCTCAGCTGAAAGTAAAGATCAGAATTTACTGCTTTCCTTAATTTTCCCTAAGTATAAAGTATCTGTGGAAAGAAATCAGCATGGGTTGGGCCCAGACTAATTTCTCAGTTGTTGTGTCAGATTCTCACACCATCTCTTTACAATAATGCACTATGTAATGTCAAGAGCTGCTCTGGTTTATAAAGTTTCTGTAAGTTTGTGGAAGGGAGGGATTGGAATCTCAAGACAATCTGTTGATGATTTGGATGATCATGTTATAGGACAGATAGGAAGAAGACCTGCATTTATATAAATTCTTGCACAGTGACTGAATGTCTTAAAGTGCTTTCTAATCATCGGTTTGACCACAAGACTCCTTCAAACAGCAATGGGATAATGACCAGATGGACTGTTGTTGTGATTTTGATTTGAGGGATAAATATTGGGTGGGAGATGAACGTTAACTCCTGTGCTGTTTTTCAAGATAGTGTTGTGGGGTCTATTATATCTACCAGTGGAGGTAGATGGGCCCTCGATTTAATGTCTCATTCCAAAGACAGCAATTCCAACAATGCAGCACACCCTCAGTACTGCACAAGTAATGAGTTTAATGTTTGTACACTCATCTTGGAGCAGCCTTGACCTACACTTTTGTGACTCATCTTGAGATCAGTTGAAAGAGCAGGAGAATGCCTGAGAAACTTGCACAATCAAAAAGGCTCTCTCCTTCCCAGGCAGACCTGGAGACCAACTCTGAGTGGACAGCCTACCTTAGTGTATGTTTCCTTCCCCCTCTGGTTGTGGCAATGGCCAAGTAGACCTTTAAGTGGATATTGATTGGCCACTTGTGGGCGTCCATTAGCCACCGGCTAGGAAGGCCACCCTTGCCCTTTCTCAGGCCTAACTCAATCCTTGGAGAATGTCAGGAAGATGAAGGCATGACCCTCCATCCCTCCTCTACCCTCACCCAACCTCCTCCTGAGATGAGAATTAGTGTATTCCAAATGCTGACTACTAGCTGTATAAAATCTTTCTCCTGTTGTCATCGTGAGCACTTTTAAATTAGGACTCCTTTGATTCTTGACCTTTCAGAGCCTGTAGGATCATGTCATTGCTCTCTGCTTTGTCCCAAACACCCAGGAATTCAAAAAGCTCTTTCAAATCCCCTCTCAACCTTCCAATTTCCAAAAACAACAGTCCCAGCTTCTCGCAATCTGTCCACGTAACTCTCTCACTTTTAGAACCATACTCATAAATATTTTCTGCATCCCCTCTGATGCATTCTAAATGCCACTTAAAGTATTGTGCCCTAAACTGAACGCAACATTCCAGTTCAAGCCAAACCTGTATCTTTTAACAGTTCATTCGAATGTCCCTGGTTTTATTCTCTGTGGTTCAAATGGCTACTACAATGGAGAGCCTCTCTGTCACAGTGAACGTGATGGGTGACTGGAAATCAGATGTCCAGCCCCAGAATATTGGAACATTGGAACAACTCACTGCATTAATATTCAGACTTTTGTCCAATGCAATTCACCAGACAAGCTCAATGCCAGGAAACCTCAACAAGGAAGCCGGAACAAGTACCTGGCAGAACCAGCTCACCACTTCCTCGGAACAACCTCCATATTGCCTATGATCATAGCCATTGGCAGAGATGCACACACCCTTTGTCCATGAGCATTCAGCAACCCCTTATGACCATTCTAGCACCTCTCCACGATATCAGCTGTGGAAGGACAGACCTGCTTTGAAGGGTGTACCAGCAACCATCATTGAAATGCTGCCATAGGCAAGTTCACCTTCCTCAGCTTGAACTTCCAAGGGTCCAAGAGGAGCAGACAGGATAGAGATGGAGAGCCTGGCCACCCCTCTACTAAAATGGATATTAACTGACAAGGGGACTGTGTGTGTGGTTTCCCCACTGGTTAGGTACCTCTTGACTCTGTCCTATCACATGTGATGGGATGAGAACGCTCCCTATCCCCCTGTGGATCAGTGGCTAGGGCGATGGCTGCAAGAGGTGGGCACCTCTCCATCAGCCCCAGAAGATGCTGGGCCTGATTATCCATGATGACTTGCTCAGGGAGACTGCCTGACATTACTGCATTGCTGCAGTTTCTAGCCAATGAGGGACATTGTGTCCCATATCCCATGGTGTTTGTGGACCAAATCCCTGATTATCAACACCACAGAGTCCTCTCCTGCCTGGCCATGAATGGGTGCCTGGTCTCTGCCAGTCCTCCAAGTGCCAATGGCCTGAGGCATTCCTTCCTCAGCCAGCTGCAGAGCTGTCACATTGAGGTGCTCACCAGCTTGTGCCCTCACACTTACAATGGCTAAGGTGCCCACCGAGGTGCCAGTATCTGGGGATGAAAGAAGGCAGCCTTGCTGATAGTTCCTCTGAGAATGAGAGTACTTCTGAGGGGAGACAGCCTTTCTACATGAGATCAGGGAGTCTAGCTGTACTTGCAAGATACAAGCGAGAGATGGTATAGAAGTGGTATGCAATGAATGAGAGTGGCAATGGAGAGCGGCAGTAGCATGCAGGGTAGTACTTGGTCTGCTGGTGGAACATGGATGTTTCTGTATCCCCACAGTAATGGTCCCATGAGGGAAAAGATTCTCTGCTCATAGGGGCTGAGGACCCAATTGCCTGTCAACCACCACCAACCCCTCCCCACCACAATGTGCTGCTTTGTGCTGTATTCTTCTGTGATGATAAGAAACACGAGGGACTGAGTCTCCTTACAGTGGGTGGCACAGCTGTTAATGTTGATACATGTGGGGAAATGGTGGTGAGGTGTTCAGAGGCCCTGAGGAGGCCAGGCAGAGAGTACGCTGTGGAGGGAGGAGGTTTTTGGCAAGGGGTGTGGAGGGTTGGTGTGAGGGAGTGGGGAAGAAATTGCAGGCAGGAGTGAGAGTGGTAGAACATGAGCCTTTGTGACAGGTGGGTACAGAAGGTGAATTAGAATGGATGTGATGTGGCAAAGAGAAGCATGGCACTTACCCTGGCAGAGCAGAGATGTTTATTAACCTTGAGGCACTGCTGCCTGTTCCTCTGCACCTAGGAGACAGTGTTGCCCTGGGTGACGACCTCAGAACAGGCTGCCAGGGTGTTTTGGCACAGCTTCCTCAATATTCCTCCATGGAGAAAAGATTAGATTACCTATAGCATGAAAACAGGCCCTTCGGCCCAACAAGTCCACACTGACCCTCCAAGGAGTAACTCACCTAGACCCATTCCCCTACCCTATATTTACCTCTGACTAATGCACCTAACACTATGGGCAATTTAGCATGGCCAATTCACCTGACCTGCACATCTTTGGATTGTGGGAGGAAACCAGAGCACCCAGAGGAAACCCGCACAGACACGGGGAGAACGTGTAAACTCCACACAGACACTCAACCGAGGAGGGAATTGAACCTGAGTCACTGGTGATATGAGGCAGCAATGCTAACCATTGAGCCACCATGCCACCCAAAAGTGCCTCTGTCTAAAACATCCCACCCACCAGGAACTCCAGGTCCCTGTCTATGCCTTCACTGCCCTCTATGATTTGTTCTGAGTTTGCCCATCAGTGAGCAGGGCAGCTTTGGAATACCAGTGCTCACCCAGGGGCACATTGACCATTTAAAGATGGTGGAAACACAACCTTTTGGTAGATATCAGCTGAATGGGACGTGGCTCGGGAAATAGTCCATGATAAGGAATTGGACATGAGAGATGTCACAGGTATTGAATGCAGTGAGTGTTGTTAGATATGGACGTCATGGTGAAAAACCCTCCCAAAAACTCAACACAATGACTTAGCCAAAAAAAATTGAGATCCAGCTCCGTATTTCTCTTGAAGTAAATCAAGAGTCCAGTGCTGATGCAGTGGCAGGATGAAGAAAGTTATGTCGTTTAAAATTCTTTTTATTCTTTAACTGTTAAAATGGTGCCAGATCGTGGCAACAGTTGAAGCTTTTCACTGTGTTTGACTGTAATATTCACTGTAAAATGCATGTAACAATAAATCATTCAAGTTTAATTCCCCTCACAGTTCACAATAGTTACAAGTTTTACATCATCCTCAAATTTTAAAATTGTGCACTGCATGTCCAATTCCTGGTCACAAATACAGATCTCAAGAAGTTGTGGTGCTAATACTGGTCCCTAAGGAATCCCACTGACCACATTATTCCAGCCTGAAAAACAACAATATACTCCAACTCTCTGCTCCCAGCTTTTATGTTCATGGTACTATTGTCTCTTTTTATTCTATGGGCTTCACCGTTGCTGATTGCACATAATTAAACTGATGACCAACACCCTATTGTCAAAGCTCACTGGCTCCATTTATAATTTTAGAAGAAAAAGATCAGTCTCGTCCTGTCACGTTTTTCTTTCTCCTGAGTGGTGTTCCTGCGCTGGAGCTTGTCTGGGTAAAATCCTGAGATATATTAATGGAATGCCGGTAGTTTCATATTAGGAAGTGGTGCCAAGTGGCAATTATTGAATTGCTTAGAACTGAAATAGCCTTAAAGTCAGAGAGAAACCGGTGTCTGAAGAAGTGACCCCAGTTTTCTGATGAAACCGACACATCAGAAATGTCAGGTCCTCTCTTCTCAGATACCAACTGTCACTTCGACCTGAGCTTAGATTGCCAGAATTTGCAATATTTTACTCAATGATTCTGTTTCTCGTGTCAACTTTAGGTCATTGTCCAGAGGTCACTCTCTGCGAAGAATCTGCTCCATGCCAAAGGTGGCTCCTTGTTGGCCGTCTACTTGAAAATCTTGCCTGTTTTCATCATGGTTCTTCCAGGCATGATAAGCCGAGTACTCTTTCCAGGTATGTGGAAAGAAATAGCTGCACCTTCTTGGCACCATGTAATTTAACAGCATTAACATGTTCCTTTATGCTTACCTCCACTATGATTCATCTTCTAGATGAAGTGGCTTGTGCTGATGCTGACACCTGTCAGAGAATTTGTGGGAACAAAGTTGGTTGTTCGGACATTGCCTACCCGAAGCTGGTAATGGAGTTGCTGCCAGGAGGTAAAAGAACTCCAGTTATCTAGAATTCCCCACACAGATGCTGGTCCATGCTGGTGGTTATGTTTATCAATAGCCTCTTTCCTAATTTGCTTCATTCCAGCCCATCAGCATTCTTGCTCCCTCATATACTCAGTTATTCCTCCTTAAATACACCAATCCATTCATTTCAACCACTGCAAGAATTAGAGACTTCCACATTCTCACCTCTATTTGAGTTAAGAAAGAATCTGGAAAGTTGTACAAAGGAGCCAGTGGCACGTTGCCATTGAGATGTTTGTCTTGATTCACCATTTTATTCTGCTCTTCCCATCATTTATTCTCACTTGTATTTTTTAACATAATAGACTGCAGTGGAAAGTATTTGAGCCGCCATTCCATGGTGCCCATAGTAATAGCAGAAGGCATCGAGAAGAAAAAAAAGACAAAGTCCATCTTAGTTCAATTCATGGCTCCTGGGTTCGGGAATAGACAGTTCTGCTGCAAAACCGCCACACTGGGCTGCTGGAGTATCGGAATGAGACTCTGGCAGCAGCATTGAGGATATGGAAAGATAAGCATGGGGACTCAGTACTGGCTGCTACATTGTCGGAGGCAACATTGGTGAGGTGGATGAGGGATGTTTCGGGCAGGCTGCTGCAGTGGCAATGGCGGTTCCTTGTGGCTATTGCGCGGTCTGCTTGTCTGCTTCGGACTCTTTGGTGGCATGGCCTGGATTCCAGCGAAAGGGTCAGTGGCATGGATGGCCCGCTTCAACGAAGAGATTGGTCCTTGGGGCAGCCTCTATGGAATCGTGTGGCCCAGGATTCCAGTGACCTGACATGGTTGGCCTGTTTCAGCAGCCGCTTCCCATCAGACCCTGCATATATCATTTACAGAGGTCGCTGGATCCCAACAAGGTCTTTCAGTAAAACCATCACGAGCAGAAAGCATTAATGGGAAACATCCTTCCTTCTATTAAATTATTCAAGGAACTTTTCTCTTCTGAGTTTCCTTTTTCACTCATAAAGCTCTAATTCCCACTGAAGTGCAAGTGTCTCAACTGGTTTATGGGAGTTTTTTTGTTTTTTATTCTTTCATAGATATTTTTGCATCAGTGCCATGGTCAGCATTTGTTGCTTATCTCAATTGCCCTCGAAGAGAGTGGCCTTTGGTGTTCTTAGACTCAAATATCATTACTCTGTAACTAAGTCACTATTGTGATGCATTTTATACTTCAATGCTTAGTTTGACACCACCTCTTTTATTGCAGGACTGCGAGGCCTTATGATGTCAGTAGTGATTGCAGCCTTGATGTCCTCCCTCACTTCAATTTTCAACAGTGCGAGTACATTGTTTACAATAGACATCTGGCACCACATCCGACCTCAGAGCACTGAGTGGGAGCTCATGATCGTTGGCAGGTAGGAAAAGATTAAGTTAGCTGAAGAGAAGAATGTTTTTCTAGAATTACTGTCTGTCCATAAGCAACACTTACACTTTTCTGAGGAGAGGTTTTAATACACCCTCCTATGTGTTCTTCCTCTACTTAAATTGTGTTGAAATCAAACCTCATCATGTTATTACCTGCTTTAGTTGTAAGAAAGAAATCTCTTACTTTACTGAGTCCTTCCTACCTCCTACACTCTGGTCTGCACTGCTGTGGTGCAGTTAGTCCCAGTACCTTCAACCACTCCTTAAACCTATAGTTTATTTTGTCCAATAGTGTCAGCATACAGCATGGGGAAGGTTTGTATTTATATCATATCTGTAAGTATTTACATATAATTAATGACTAATTTACCCTGTTATTATGCAACCAAATATGGCAGAAATTTGGGTTGGAAGGTAAGAGAGTACTTTGATCATTGTGACTTTTGTTAGAGCTTCAAATAATAGTTCAGAGTGTGAGAGATCATAAACAATTTCACTGTCAGCTCACCATTTCAAACTTGAAAACTCCACACTGAAACTTGATTGATTTGTACAGAGTCTAACCGGGACATTGAGCAGAGCAACACTGTTACCAAAGCTTCCTTCTCCAAGGTAGATTACACAATAGAAACCTTACCAATAAAGATCCAATTTATTTAAAACTAAATTATGCTTTCATTTATAAATACTCTTGATGTATAATAAAATGATTTCATATGGAGAATCTCTCTGATTTTCAACACAAGCAATTGTTCATATTCAATCTTCAAACTGAGCACGTTGAGTATTTTTGGAGATTTAAGTGTAGCTTCTCCACTCCCTGCATGTTGATTGAGCTACATCTCTTTGGGTCAAGGAGAGGCAGGGTTTTTGATTTGATTTGATTGATTTATTGTCATGTATACGTAAGTACAGTGACAAGCTTTGTTTTCGAGCAGTCCAGGCAGATCATAGTAAGCAAAGACTTATATATCATAGGGTTAAAAAAACACTTAGACAGAGGCATACAGGTGTGGGGGGCTGGAGCCGGGGTCAGGATACCTTCCAGGTGACTTCAGCTACTTGGGGCCAGGCCACCTGTACATTGACGTTGGGATTTGGCTGACCTCTGGGATTACAGCAGTGTTGAAATCCAATCACCCCTGCTACTTGCTAATCCTTATTTGTTGAAATCTAAAAATGTTCGTAAACCAGCGGGTACCCTCCTACTACCACCATCATTTATTGCACGCGTCCTGGCTGCAATCATATTTTCCCTTTCCATTCCATTAATTGTCCCAGTTGTCTAGCATTTTAACAAGCAGGAGTCAAATAGAAACCATTCTTCCCTCATTTAACTGTTGCACAGCTAAATACAGGAGGAGTTATTGAATACCCAAAGCTTACCCCACCTCTCCTACTGCAGGACTGCGAGCTTTAGGTGAACTGTATAAGATGGCATAGCCAGATCAGTATCTGTGCAGCACCCTGGTATGGCCTACCTGTGATCCACTGGATACTGGGAAGCAGAGAGCTCTGGCTGCATTCCAACTAAATGCAATTGAAAATGTCTTCTCACTTTAGGAATATTACAGTGGTGAATTTAGTTTTAAATCGAGCTCTCAGTCTTTGACGTGTGATAAATCCAACAGTCCACTCCATCCATGCATCTCTTCTACCCTGATGATCATGTACAAGTAACAATCATGTTCCAAAGTCTGACCTTGGGTGCATCATCTTGTTAGTATGAATTTTCTGTGTTTGAACACCTCACAAATTCACTTCACCATTAGATTCCAATGCTTTAAGACTCATAATTTAATCAAACTAAATAAAAATTTAGCTGAGTCCTTGTTTTTTTGCAGGTTTAGAACTAACTGTCTGTTACTATACATTGTCTTATATTGATCAAGCCTTTGATGGATCTTTCTAATAAACCCCGAATGTAGTTTATTCATCTCCTTGAGAGTGTTCTGTCAGATAAATTCCAGCTGATCAGTACATTAACCCCATCTACCCATGTTAGTTTTGTATTTCGGTAATATCCCTATCTAAATGAAAATCTATGAGTCTCAGTGATTCCTTTTGGACACACCCTGCCTCCTCCAACAAACCACTCAGGTTATAGCTTGGCCCATGGACGCAACTTGCTTTCCTCCCCATTTGTAGGTTTGTTCCCACACTTTGGTGCTGATAATTGATCACAGTACACAAGTACATGGAAATTAAGAATCTAGCCTTTATTTAAAACGATACTGCAACTGAAAGACTTCTCAGTCATTGAAGTATGTCCCAAAGTGACATCATTCCCAGCCAGCAGATATATAAACTAAAATAAGCATCTTGCTCACTTACCCTGGAAGCAGTTCCCTACAAGGTTGTTATAGCCCCAGTATGAATCCTCGAACATGACTCCAGTCATTTCTTCTCACTGTCACCTTCCTCAATGGAGGAGTCCTCTCACTCTGACATTTCTTTTTCTTGCAAGATGTTCTTAATACGTTTATGGAGGGCACAGCACACTGCAGTGATGCAGCATGCCCTGTCTGTGGTAAACTGCAGTGCGCCATCTGATTTTCATTTTCATGGTCAGCTTAACCATGGACCTTATGGAAACATGTGCTGCATTGTACATCTCCTGCGCATCAGTCTGAGGATTTCTGACAGGTCTCGAGGGAGTAGTAGCCTTTACCTCTCAGCAGCCTGTCCCATAAGTGATGAAGGTACAGGCAACTGTGAATTTTCCAGTATATAGGAGTTGTGACATCTTACTGGTTCCCATTTAAACCTGGAACATTTAGCGAGTGTGGTTACAGATGCTGGCACATTTAGGGAGCGGAATCCTTTGTTATTGGTGATCCCTACAGATTATTTGCAAGGTCTTTGATCACAATGTATGTACAATTGGTAGCACCCTGAAAGTGTGGGAACTCTGCCATGGCTCACTGTTCTGGCTGTGTTATGCCTTCACAGCCTGTACCGCAGTCAGGGATGCTGCTCTGCATCTCACAGCACTGTTTCCTCCTCAGCTGCAAGATGGCCAGAGGAATAGCAGTGTCGATCTGTGCATCATGCTGTTGTTTTAGAAGATCTGTGAAGACATTAATTTGATGCATACAGTCACCTTTCTCCTTGTGGTTTGTTCTTGTAATATCGCCGCGCTGCCCGTCTCCCTAAACCAACATGCAGACCCTGGAAAGCTTCATCCATGCCATACCATTGAGTCAGCTCCTGGGACCAAACTTTCAGAGATAGAATGTGTCTGGAGGTAGAATGTGCATCAGCCTGAATACTTGTTGCCTCTCACGGAATATGTCCATCGACAATAGTCAGCTTCCCTCAGGCAGGCTGCAGCAGAATCATTTTACCAAGTCAGCAATGTGCCAACAGAGCAGCTTATGGATTAAATCCATCTGCTTTCTTCCATAGCTTCATACATGAGCTAGCAATCAGGCCACTGTGTACATGGTTCTGTTACCTCATGAGATCTCACTGGGATGTGATACCCCTCAATGTGGAAAGATGCTGGTTCTGTGGAGATTGAGCCCAGCAGATCCTGATTCGTCATCCATCAGACACATTAATGGGACGCTCCTTCAGTCAGTCAGAAGCTGGAACTCCATCCACCTCAATACATAATTCCTCCCACATGGATGTAGCTTTTCTGAAATAAAAAGAGAATTGTGCAGTTGTTGTAGAAGGTGGCGGGATTTCCTTTTGTCCTGTGAACCAATATGTTTGACCCTTCAGCTGAGCCAACATGTTGTCCCTGATGGTTTACATTCCTCAATGCTTTACAATCCCTGTTCCCATATGCCCCTGCACCCTCCTCCAAGTCACGTTTGATTTCCCCCCGTTGAATTGTGATGCCCCTCCTGACCCACAACCTTCCATGATTGAGACTACTGCATCATCACTTTCCTTGACCCCAGCTCTGAGATTACATACTCACTAACTAACCTACCAAGTCCCAACCAACCACACCCAATTCCCCACTATTATTGTGACAGTAGCCCCTGAGAGCCAATGCTCCTGGACTCATCCCTATTACAGAGCAGGAAGGAAAACTCCCTGGAAAGCCATCTCCCTGTCCCTGCGGCTATCCTTTCCCACCTATGGCATCAAAAACCCTGGGACAGGACAGGACAGAGACTGTTGCAAAGTCCATCTTTCCACCTCTGGCCAGACAGAGCCCTCCGTCCCCTTTGCCTCTGTGTGCAGTAACAAAGCATTAAGCCAGAGGCAGTCCCTATCCCCTTAGCCACTTGGACTCCTTTTGGACACACCCTGCCTCCTCCAACAAGCCACTCAGGTTATAGTTTGGCCCATGGACACAACTTGCTTTCCTCCCCTTCATACTTTGACTATACTTGGAGAGCTTACACCACAACTCAATACGAAGATTGATCAATGTCATATTGTTCTAAAGGACACAGCAGTTCGTACTTACTCTGTATTGCAGGAAGTACTGAAGGTTTCCAGGTACACTCCTATCATAAATAACCAGGTCTCTGAAGCAACAGCTTCCTCAATAGGGCATTCTAGAATGAAGGCTGACTTAATTTGTACTTTAACAAGATGCTAACATATGCAGGTAAGCCTATCTGTTGAGATTGGTCTTACTTTAAGTTTATCTCAATGTAAGAATGAGATTTCTTTGACTCTCCCCACTAATGTCATTGCCTGTTATTCCTTCACCTTCTCCAGAATCAGCAAATCCTACCCTTGGAAGAGCTTTAGCAATAGACCAAGTATGATTCAACTTATACTGAATTATAACCCTTAAATCTTCCATCATTCCCCATCAGAGACTGCTTTGTACAATATCTCTGCATCATAGTTCTGGTTATCTGAAACATTTTTAAATAATTGAACAATTTTCAAATGATTGTTGGTGTTCTCTGTTCAGAAAGATTCTTTCTGGATTTGCACATTCTTATTTGTGTCTGCTATAGTCTCACAGTGAAGGAATTATTTACCTTAAGAAATAGAATCAACTGCCTTTGTGATCAGCAAAAGCCTTTCTGGATTTTCCTGCTCCTTCTCCTTTCCCTCCTTCTCTGTCTGTCTCCTTCTAACTTCATAAAGATACAGAAGAATAAATACTTGAATGGTCTGATGGATGGGAAATAACCTTGAGGAATGATGAGAGAAGCTGTGGTTGTTCTCCTTAGCTTAGTGAAGTCCACAAGGAGATTTGATGGGTGAGGGAGAACTTGGAAGTGGGATATCAAAGTTTAAATGCACCAGTTTAAAATGGTTATCCATTCTATTATACCAGAGAGTGATGGATCTCCATGTGAGTGCAACTTCTTACCACAGCTACGCTTCATGGGGCTGGAAACATCATGGGATTTAATAGTTAGTGGCACATCTGGAACACAGAAGACTGAAAGTTAATAGACCTATTGAACAGATAGGAAATTCTAGGTGAATGTACGGTGGTTCATCCCAGGAAGAAAGATATGAGTTGCCTTAATTGCCCTTCCAAAAACCTTGGATCTTGATCAAAATGCCATGATCGTAAGAATTGACTGCCAATCAATTGGGAGAAAGTGAGGACTGCAGATGCTGGAGACCAGAGTTGAAAAATGCGGTGCTGGAAGAACACAGCAGGCCAGGCAGCATCTGAGGAGCAGGAGAATCAACGTTTCAGGCATAAGCTCTTCTTCAGGAATCATTCCTGAAGAAGGGCTTATGCCCGAAACGTCGATTCTCCTGCTCCTCGGATGCTGCCTGGCCTGCTGTGATTTTCCAGCACCACATCTTTCAAAACTGCCAGTCAATTGGCCTGTTCCAAACATACCAGTGCAACCTGATCCAAATCCCGAGGAGGTCCCAGGCTGTAGAAATTTTGACATTTGCAGATCCTGTCAGAAACCTTCTCCCTTTGTTGCCTGTCTTGTAAAGGATGGATAAAGGCAACATATGCAGGTAAGCCTATTTGTTGAGATTGGTCTTACTTTAAGTTTATCTCAATGTAAAAATGAAATTTCTTTGACTCTCCCCATTAATGTCATTGCCTGCTATTCCTTCACCTTCTCCAGAATCAGCAAATCCTACACTTGGAAGAGCTTTAGCAATAGACCAAGTATGATTCAACTTATACTGAATTATAATCACTAAATCTTCCATCATTCCCCATCAGAGACTGCTCTGTACAATATCTCTGCATCGTAGTTCTGGTCTGCAAAGCCATCCCATTGATCTTATTCTTGCATGATGTTCTAAGGTAACTTTAGTCACAGTTTAGTTTCTGATTATTGCAATGGGGTTCCATTAAGACTTAAGGGACAATCAACCTTCCCAATTCCTGTTTCTTATAAAAAGCCTTTTCCTCTAGCAGTGTCTTGTCATGATTGCTATTGAGTGGAGGTGATGCTTCTGTGCACAATTGATAAATTGGGTTTTCTGTTTGCTCCAGGGTGTTTGTTCTCGTCCTGGTGGTGCTCTCTGTCCTGTGGATTCCTTTGGTACAAATGAGCCAAGGTGGCCAACTCTTCCAGTACATCCAATCCATCAGCTCCTACCTCCAGCCACCCGTCGCAGTTGTCTTCATGACCGGTTGCTTCTGGAAACGAACTAATGAGATGGTGCCTATTTCATTTATTTCACTAGTAACCTTCAGTTAATATGAGGTGATAACGTTGAACCTGCCTGGGCTCTCTCTGCTTATTTTTATTTGGTGAGCTTCTGTTAACAGTGTCAAAGGAGTACACCAGTCCAAAGATAACGGTGTACTGTCAGGGAGTCACTGCCAAAACTGTCTCACAAAACCCTTTGGGCATTCTGCGATGTGCTAGAACTTCTCAATTGGGCAATAAAATGTCTAAAGAAGAAACGCAAAAAACCCCTCTAATTCGACTAATCAGAAGGCGAAGCAGATCCTGACCCAGCCATTCAATGATCTCCTATCCAATTACAGCAAGCAAAATTGTACTCAAATTACTACTCAAATTGTAGTCACAGATCATGGAAACAGACCTTTTGGTCCAAATCATCCATGCCAACCAATTTGAGCGTGTCCCATTTGCCAGCATTTGGCCCATATCCTTCTAAACCCTTCCTATTCATGTATTCATCCAGATGCATTTTAAACGTTTTAATTGCACCAGCCTCCACCAATGGCAATTCATTTCATATACATGTCACTCTCTGTGTAACAAAGTTACCCTTCAGGTCCTTTTGAGATACTCCCCTCAGCTTAATGCCCTCTAGTTGGTAAAAGACCCTGTCTCTTTTACCCTATCCAAGTTCCTCATGATTATATAAACCTCTATAAGGTCACCCCTCAGTCTCCAATGCTCCAGTGAAGAAAGCCTCAGCCTATTCAGCTTCTCTCTACAGTTCAAGCCCTCCAATCCTGGCAACATCCTTGTAAATGTTTCTGGACCTTCTCATGTTTAACATCATCTTTTCTGTAGAAGGGCAACCAGCATTGTACTCAATATTTTAAAGGTGGTCTCACTAATGTTCGGTAGAGCTGCAGCAATGACATCCCAATTCCTGCATTCAATGTTCTGACCAATGAAGGCAAGCATACCAAATACCTTCTTCACCAACCTGTCCACATGCATTCCACTTTCAAGGAACTACGCACCTGCACTCCTAGGTCTCTTTGTTCAGCAACACTCCCCAGGGTGCTACCATTAACTATGTAAGTCCCACCTTGGTTTGCCTTACCAATGTCCAACACCTCACATTCACCTAAATTAAACACTATCTGCCACTCCTCAGCCCATTGGCCAATCTGATCAAGATCCTGTTGTACTCCGAGTTAATATTCTTCACTGCCCATTACACCACCGATTTTGGTGTCATCTGCAAACTTACTATGCATATCTCCTATATTCACATCCAAATCATTTATATAAATGATGTAAAGCAGTGGACCGAGCACTGACCCTTGCAGCACACTGCTGGTCACAGGCCTCCATGTCTGAAAAACAACCCTCCGCTACCACCCTCTGTCTCTTACCTTCAAGACAATTTTGTATCCAAACCTTATTAACCAGTCTACCATGCGGAACCTTGTTGAATGTTAAAAAAATTACATAATCATTGTGCGATAGGATCGAAGGGATGAAAAAAAACGGATCTTGGATTAAGCAGGGACAGGGCTGGGTTAGACGACTAGCAAGTGAGACGGAGATAACCTGTCTAAGGGGGTGTAAGTCAGCTTCAGTCCTGTGATCTCCTAGCTATCTTCTCAACTGAAACCCAAGTTTCCAATAGACTACTGATTGTTTAGACTAGAAAAGAAAGGCTTACACTAATATTAAACCTCTCATGGCCTCAAGTGATCCCAAAGCACTTTTGGGCTGTAGTCCATGGTGTAATATAGGAATCATAGCACTTAATTTACACACTGCATGATGCACATATAATTTTTAATATTGGTTGAATGATAAATAGAGGCCAAGGAACTTCCCTTCTCTTCTGTAAAGTAGTGCATGTAATCTTTTGGGTCAGACAGGGTTTTAGTTGAACATCTCATCTGCAAGACAACACATCCTACAGGCTAGCACTTCCTCAGTACTGCAGTAGAATGACAATCTCTGAAATAGACATTGAAACACACAATCTCCCAACTGTTATCAGCTAAATTATAGTTGTCACCTTGCTATGTGCTCCATATGTTCTTTTCAAATGTAACAGTCCTCCAGCTTTACTACTTGATCCTTTAACTTTGGTTTCCAATGTTAAAACAAATCTTGCAGAGAATGTGTCTGTGAATATTTTACAGAGTATTCTACAAGAGCTAATGTCTGACTCTGCTTGTATGCACAGGGCGCGTTCTGGGGCCTCTTGACAGGGATCCTGGTTGGTTGCACTCGAATGGCTTTGGACTTCATTTATCCAGAGCCTCTGTGTGACCAACCTGATAACCGGCCTCTGGTGACCAAGTACGTTCATTACCTGCATTTTTCCATCATCCTTTCTGTCTTTACATTGATTGTTGTGGTGATCATCAGTCTCAGTACAAAACCTCCAGATCTAGAAAGGGTAAGTGATTCAGTCATTTCAAATATTTCAGCTGGGCTATTGAGAGAGGCTGATGGGCCTTGATCTACTTACTTTAGAACAGTGCAGCCTTGGAGACTACCTGCCGGAAGTCAAATAAGCAACGGACTGGATTGCATACCTATTAAGATTGTTCCAGTTCAACAGAACTAGGGAACATTTACTAAAGCTACATAAGGGTTGCTGAATGTGAGATGATTTCTCTTTGTCATCTCTGGAAGTTTTAGTCACAAAGTTTTAATCATCATGGTATATGGGCTTGGTGGTCTTTTCATGTCTGGTGTTGTGTGATTTATGTCTATGGTACTAGACCAGAATCAACATTTTAAAGACAAGGAAAGCTATTTAAAAAAAAATTAGTCAGAAATGCAGTATCAGTAGAGTTACAATTTGATTACTCCATGAAGGACAAGACAGCGGGACTTTCCTGGATTTCTGTGAAGCACCAGTTAGCTGTGGTTCTTCCACATGCCTACAGAGAAGAGCAAACAGTTTTTTTGAAAATTAACTGTTGATGTTGATATTCCTCACAGTATAACTGATGAATGATGAAAAAAATTCTGTTTCTCGTATCTTGTTTTGGCAAAGGAACCTGAAAAAAGTACTTGTTTCCATATTTACTTAAAATCTGCCATGCCTCTAACTTCTGCAAGAGATTGTTGATCTGAAGTGTTCATGTTGTTTCTGTCAATGCAAGTATCACTAAGCTGCTAAGCAGATCCAGTCTTCCAGTTTAGATTTCCAGAATTTGCAATTTTGTATTTTTGCAATTGTAATGGCGAGTTAGTTCCTTAATTATGTACTTGGCTGCACCTACGAGTGACTCAGATGTTAGTCTAGTTACATAAATCATTGATGAGATTTACAAAAATGATCCTGGGGATGAACGACTTGTCATATGATAAGCAGTTGGGGATTCTGGATCGGTACTTGATGGAGTTTAGAACGGTGAGAGGGAATCTCAATAAAACTTACAAAACCTTGAGAGGCCTGGATAGATTGGACATGGAGAAGATGTTTCCACTGGTAAGAGAGAACACAAACTCAAAGTCACAACCTCAGTGTGAAGAAACGACGCTTGAGAACTGAGATGAGGATGAATTTCTTCAGTCAGAAGGTGATAAATCAGTGGGACTCAATGCTGCAGAGGGCTGTGGAGAGCAAATCATTGAATATATTTAAGACAGAGTTCTTGATTAGTCAGGGGATCAAGGGTCACGGGGACAAAGCAAGCAGAATGGGGTTGAGAAATATATCAGCCATGACTGAATGGCAGAGCAGATCTGATGGGCTAATTCTGCTGCAATATCTTCTGGTCTTTACTAAGGAAGGAGATTAGGGTGAAAGAGGAGGAAGCACTGTCACTAGAATGATTTAAAATTAATAAGGATGAAGTGTCGAATAGACTGTCGGTATCTAAAGTTGACAAGGCCTTGGGATCGGATGAGATGCATTCAAGGATATTGAAGGAAGTGCGAATGAGAATTGCAGAACATTGCCCATAACCTTTCAGTCTTGCTTAGTTTCATGGGAAGACTGGACCATTGCAAATATCATGTCATTTGTAAGGATAAGTCCTTTGTAAGGATAAGTCCAGCAAATATAGACCAGTCAGTTAAACTTCAGTGATGGGGAAATTTCTAGAAACAATTATTTAGGATAGAATTAATAGTCACGTGATAAAAGGTGGGTTGATTAGGAAGAGACAGCCTGGATTTCTAAAGGAGAAATCATGTTTAACTTATTTGCTGGATTTTTGAAGAGACAGAGGAAAGGGTTGATGAGGGTAATGTGTTGATGTGGTATACATGGACTTCCAGATGGCATTTGATACAATGCCATACAACAGACCTGTGAGGAAAGTTATAGCTCATGGAACAAAGGTGTATACAAAATCAGTCGAGTGATAAGAAAATGGCATGAAGGTGACTGGATATTTTTGGGGCTGGTGGAAGGTTTATAATGGAGTTGCCTAACGGTTAATATTAGGACCCTTGGATTTGCTGACATATATTAGTGATCTGGATCTTGATATTCAGGAAGACAATTTCAGAATTCGTGGGTGATGCTAAAACTCGGAAGAATTGTAAACTGGTAAAGAAGACAGTGTGGAACCTCAAAAGGATGTTATCAAATTGATCAAGTGGGTGAATAGATAGCAGATGAAGTTCAATGTAGGGAAGTGTGAGGAAGAATGTGAAGAGACATTAGAAAACAGGAGGTACAATTCTAAGGGGACTTGGCTCTGCATGTGCACTAGTCACTGAGGATAGCAGGACTGGTGGCGAGCGTAGTTAATAAAGTATACAGTCCTCTTGGCTTTATTAATAAGGGCATACAGTACAAGAGCAAGGAGTGACGGTGAACTTACTTGATCTCAGCTGAAGTATTGTGTATAGTTTATGTGATGCATTACAGGAAGGATATAAATGCATTAGAGAGAGAACACTTCCATTTAGCTACGTGTCCGTATAGCTGTGCAGTCCCAGTTATGCCAATCAGTGTGCCGTTGATTTTAATCCCACATGTGCAAGTTGCTGCAACACATAGATATTGAAGGTTTGTGCAGTGGAGAAACAAAATTAAGGGAATGTAGGTTATCTGACTAAATTGGGGAGGTTAGAAGTTTGTCCTTGGAGAGAACAATGCTGACATGAGATCTGATAGGATCATGAGGGAGCTGGATAGAGTAGACAGGGAGAAACTGATCCCACTAGTAGATCAGATCAAGAATGAGACAACACATATTTAAAATGATTTGCAAAAGAAGAAAAACTTTTTTACACAGTGAGTAATTAGTGTCTGGAATATACTGTCTGGAGGTTTGGTGGAGGCGAGTTTAACTGAGGCATTCAAGAGGGCACTGGATGATTATGTGAATGGAAACAATGGAAGAGAAAGCAGGAGAGTGATACTAAGTCATGATGCTTGTTTGGAGAGCTGATACACAGACAATGGGCTGAATGGCCTCCTTCTGTACCATAACACTTCTGTGACATCTTGTTTATTTATGGCATTTGAATATCGCTGGTTAGACCAGCATTTACTGCCCAATCCTAGTGACTCTGGAGAAGGTGGGATGAGTTCCTTCTAGAACTCTCCAGATTGTAGAGTGCAGGCTCAACAACAGTGCTATTAGGAAGGGAGGGTCATTGATGAAGCAGCTGAAGATGGTTGAGCCTAGGACACTACCCTGAGGAACACCCGCTGAGATAACTGACGCCCAACAACCACCACCATCTACCTTTATGACAGAAATGACTCCAACCAGCAGAGGGGTTTCTTCCTGATTCCCATTGATTCCAGTTTTTCAAGAACTCTTTGTTGCCACATTCGATCCAATGTAATCTTTACGTGAAGGGCAGTCATTCTTATGACACTATGGAGTTCAGCCCTGGACTAAGGATGTAATGAAGTGAGGAACTGAATGGCACTGATTGAACTGAAACTGAGCATTAGTGAGCAGGTTATTCCTTTGCAGGTAGTGTTTGATAGCTTTATCGACAACCTCTTCTGTCACTTTACTGATGATAGAGAATAAATTGACAGGGCAATGATTGGCTGGGGTGGACTTCCCCGCTTTTTGTGCACAGGACATACCTGTGCAATTTTACATGCTGTCAGGTAGATGGCAGTGTTGTAGCTTATTGGACCATGTTAGCTGGGAGCAGTTAGTTCTGGAACATAGGTCCTCGTTATCATTACTGGAATGTTATCAGCCCTTAGTTTTACAGTATCCAGTGTCGTCAGCTATTTCTTGATATATAAAGTGAATTAAATTGGTTGAAGACTGGCATCTGTGAAGCTGGGTACTTCGGGGTAGCTGAGATGGGTTACCTACTTGGCACTTCGTGCTGAAGTTGATTGCAGATGCTTCAGTTTTGTCTTTAGCACTTACCTTGGAGGCAATGATGTAATGTCACTGGACTAGACTAAATTGATATTCTGGGGACACAGGTTCAAGTCACACCCTGGCAAGTGGTGAAATTTTAATGCAGTAGAATTCTGCACCTGAAAAGGTGACTATGTAACCACTGTTATTTGTCACTTCCGGGTCCCTTTTAGAAAAGAAAATCTGCTCTCCTTGACTGGCCTGCATGTGTCTCCAGACCCACAGCAATGTAACTGACTCTTAACTGTCCTCTGAGCAATTAGGGATGAACAATAAATGGCCAAAGAAAAACAAGTATGTTAGGCTCCTCTTGTTGTACAAATACCTCTACCTGCTGTAAGTCGATTAATTGTTCACTGCCTTTAACATGGTGCAGTGTCTTGAAGCCATAGCACAGAACCTATCAAAATCCAACTGCCTCTGTTGCTGTCATAATTAAAAAAGAAATCAAAGGAGAAAAAGAATATATCAGTTAATTTGATCAGGATACTTTTTACAAACTCCTAAATAAATACATTTTTAAAGAGTCAGAATTTTTCAAAAGTGACATGCATTGACCCATTTCAAAGACTATTTAAAAAGCCAACTACATTTTGTTAACTCCATCTGAACATTTAAAATGTCTGATAAATTAAGTTGAGTTTGTGAAAAGATAACAAACCTACTTCTGTCCGACAGCAGTTTTGCAAGTTCTGTATTAGTGTAGTTGTCCTTATGAAGCATTCACAATGTGAGAGAATTCCTACCAAAGCCAATGGTTTTTAACCAGAGTAAGTTGTTAGAGGGCAATCAGCCCAACTTCCTGCTCCTGCCCTATCTCCCATTTTAATTTGCAGGGCGGCAGATGACTAATACCATGAAGCTCCGAGAGAACTGGAGGTTGGTCCACTGCAGCTTCTGGATTTATGCATGACATTGCTCATGTTAGTTGCTGGGCCTTTCCACCATGGTCACACAGGTTGAAGGCTTAGTCGTCATTGCTTCAATAAAATCTGAGTCAATAAATAAGATCGCTGTCATGAGAGACATTGACTTTGATTCAAATTCAATCAGCTTCTGGGCAAGCAGATGGTGAGGAGAGGTGGAAATGCTCTTGTTGCTCTAGAACTGGAACCTAGGCCACTTTAACTCCTGGATTGTGCTGAAAATCCCATTGGTTGACTTTCCAGCAACTCTGGATGGAAAAGTGGTGGAAAATGACGTGATCGTATTGAAAGACAGAACAGGCTTGAGGGACCAAATGGTGTTCTATTTGATCTGGTCTTCAAATAGAGAGGCAGGTTGACTTCCCTTTGATACAAGGTGGACTGGTTTCCATTTCTGTATTACGGGGGACTGGGGTGGGTTGTGCTGTGAACATAGATCTCACTTGATATAGAGTGACATGCTTAAGTGTTCTGTGTGAGGTCTGAAGGAGCCTGATTGGCCCTGATAGGCTTTCACTTGGCACAACACTAGGTCAAATTCCCTGCTGAAACTTCAATTAAAATGATCACTTTGTCTCAATTGCATCATGGGGTCCTGCTATGTGTTTGTGAAATAGGACAATATTGATTTGCCTGCGTGTCCTTGTCCAATGTCAAAGGTTGAAATATCAAACAGTGGATTCATGACTGCTTCAGTTCTGAGAATGCCTCAGGCAATTTTAACTGCCCATTCCTCCCAGATTCTGCTGGGCAGTTCAAATCACCCTTTAGATCTTTTTCGATTTTAGGAATGTCTTCACAACTTGGACTGGACTCAATACACCTGAAATAAGCCTCTGGCAAATCTACTGCAAAAGTTTCTTCCTGGCTCTGAACTTTGGAGCATGGCTACACAAGTCAAGGTGAGCAACTCTCACAGGTGGAAATAGGCAGACATCGTAACTGGGAATGACTCATTGAATGTGCATGAACTTTAACATTTCTTCTTTCATGGGAATGTGGTCATTCTAGCAAGGCCAGCATTTGTTATTTATTCTTCACTGTCCTTTAATTAAAGGACGTTTCAGAGGGCAGTTAGGAGTTGAGCATATTAGTGTGGATCTGGAGTGACATCTAGGCTGCCCAGGGACAGAGGGTGACTTGCCATTGACACAAGTTGGGCTTCACAGATTTCCTTCCCCACGTAAAATTAACCAATCATAGCCTTCAATAAAAACTAGTTTCATGGTCACCATCACTGAGATTACCTTCAAACATCAGATTTATTCATTGACCCAGCTATCTGTTAGAATTTGAGATCATGTCCCCAGAATATTATCTTGTGTCCAGTGCTACACCACCAGCATCCCAACAGCTATTCATATATTTTACTTGGGAAAAGACTGCTTAATGTATCAAATTAACAGGGTTCTTGATTGAAATGTCTAGCCAACATTGAACACAGCAAAATTATCATCTTAGTGCATTGTGCTGTAATCTTTCTCCTCCCATTTTAGATTAGTCGTTTGACCTGGTTCACCCGTTTTGAAAGAACCGATTCTGTGGTAAAACAGCTTGATGAAGGTAAGCTACATGCCAAGGAACTGCTAACCCGAGCAATCACAGTTTCAATGGGGACAAGGCCCCTGCGATCATTGCAACAATACACAATATATTAGAGGCAGAACAAAAGTCTGACATAAATGCGACAAGATACAATTATATACGAGTGTGGCAACTACCCAATGTGTAGTGGTCTGGACCAGGCCAGGCCCTCTCAAAAACTTCAAGAAGGTAGCCCAGACCCTAACATTTCTAGTTGTTTTGAACAGGTGTAAAGTGGATATTCCAGGAGTAATGCAGCTGGTCCACACCCCTTGGTTTTACACAAAACAGAATTTATTTCCAGAGTACTGAATGAAACACAAAAGAGAACAGAATACAGAATAACTTAACCTATCCAAAAGCTCAACAGACTGTCCGAACTAATGCTGCTATTCCAAATTCCTGCAACAATCCTCATAAACACTCTTTGGCAAAAAAGGTAAAATCAAACACAGGGTCTTACACGAGAAAGAGAGAGAGAGAGAGAGACAAAGATAGCTGAGAGATTCAGTGTGGAACACCTTCTTCCATGGAGCTGTTCCTATTGGATTCCCAGCTAACAACTGACCCAGCAGCTCTGAACAGCCAGACTACTTGCTAGAACAAAGCCAGGCCAGAGAAAAGGTGAGCTGGGACAACTGACCACTCCCCTTTCATTATACAAATGTTTTTTCATAAAACTTAAATGCTTCTTCAAGTAGATAACCCCTGACATTTCAACCGTGACATTTAGAGGGTTTTACAACGACTCTAAAAAAATACCGAGAACAACCTAACCTTGTTAAAGGAGCAGCATCATCACAGTAGGGCAACTTAATGTGAGTCTAGGGTAAGCTTTTCTATCTAATGTAATGCTACATGATGGGTCATGGTCTAGTACCTTGCAGATTGCAGGAAAGTGAAGGATATATGTCATTTGGGAAATCTCTTAACCCCTTCCCCAGCGACTTTTTTTGGATAAAATGTTTCATTTTCAGACAAATTTTTTAATTGCTTTTTTTAATAGTATTTTTAATGCTGATGATGGAAATAACTTTTGTTTTTATCTATTTCCAATATTTTATTTGAAATTTTATTTTGAAGATACCATTTTCGGTAAAAACAAGATAACTCGTCTTCCCATAATTTAAATTTTTTTTTATTTATTGCTTTTTTTCCCAACTTTACTTTTGATGATAAAGGGGAATTACACATTTAATTTACTCTTTTTTTAGCATGTCTTCTCAAAAATCTTTTTTTATATTTTTTTTCAATTTTCATAACCAAAAGTTAATGTAAATAAAATACTGTACTTATTTTATCTTTTATTTTACCTCATCTTTCCATACATCTTACTTTCTCTGGTATTTTATGAACGATTACTTGGTATGGTATTTTTCAAAGCATGGTACTACACATAAAGGTACATTACAGAGTTTACACATATATCGTGACTCCTTCCTGACTGGTTTCACTCTATGGTCATGTTTCAGACAACACACAGCTACCAGATATGTGAGTCACTGAGTACACTCGTTTCTAGTTGAGAAGGGCCCAGAAATGCCGAGAATTGACATATAAACTTGTCTGTGGCTGTTTTTGAAATTATATGTTTTGGACGAGTTTACTCGTTGCACTTTGAAAAAGACAAATTGGGTGAAGACAAGTTAACTCGTCGTTGCCGGATAAGGGGTTAAAGACCTCCTTGTCTATTGGAGATGCATAGCTCTCTCACTGGCCTGACCAATGGATAATGCAGTGCTCATGGTATCTGTCTGTGATGGGAAACAATTGCATCAAGCATGAATGTCCTTTCTGTTATGAACATTCTCTGTTGTGGCTTTTAAAGCTGATTCATGTGTCAGTTCTACCTGCAGGTGTACTAACCTGCGGACAAATGATGTTTACTCCTTCTGATAGCCTCACTTCTCTGCCATCTGCTGGTTCCTTTTGTCCTTTGCTTTTTCCATGTGCTTCGTGACTGCTCGACTCCCGATAGCTATTCAGCAACGAAGACTTCTGATTCAATGACTTTGAACCCAATCAACTTAAATCAACTTCAATCTTTGGATTCAAGACATCCTTGGACTGCCGTTGTGGGCAATCTGTGTTGGCCTTGCATTGGTAACAAACTCACTGTTGACCATGATTTTGGAGTTGCAGGTGTCATCAGTTCAGGTCACGTGACCCAGACAATGCTGACTGAGAGTGTAAGCATGCTGGAGTTCTCTGGACAGTAGTGTACTTCCTTATTCAGCATCTGTCTGGTCAGGACATGCCCAGTATTCATTTGAGGCAGCAGAACTGTTCAGCTGCTCCCTTAGACTTGTCTAAATTGTCCATGCTTGCTGCTGTAAAGGAGGATGCTGAGAACATGAGCCTGCAATGCACAGAGTTTCCACTTTTACTTAATTTGCTGTTGGCCTGCACTCAATGTCTCAACTTTGCTTTTCCAGCTGCAACCCTGGTGCTGAATACAGCAACTGGAATTGTTGGTATGAAGCTGCCAATGAAGAAGTGCAGAGTGAGGTTGTCAATGTTGGTGGAAGTCTCTGTGTCGTGGCCCAATAACTTTGCTCTTTCTGATGTTGATTCAATCTGCACTCCTTGGAGGTACAGGAGAACCAACGTACAAGCTGCTGCAGATGAATTTTAATGTGGGATATCAATGCAGTGTCATTAGCAAACACCAACGCACATCTATGCCCTTGCTCATGGTGCATTGACTTGTCAGGTTGAACAGTTTGCTGTCACTCTGCCTCCTGCAGTTACTTAACCTCATTTGAATTAGCAAAAGTGTGAATGTTTATAATATATCATTATTATTTTGGGCACCTAGATTCTAAAGTAGAGGTAAATGAGTTTTTGATTTTAGTTCTGAGAAGGTGCCTTTTTTTTCACTCATGGTATCATCGCTGGCTAGCCAGCATTTACTGCTCATTGCCTCGTTGCCCTTGAAAAGGTTAAAAAAAAACAAGAACTGCAGATGCTGGAAATCATCGACACAAACAGGAATTGCTGGAAAAAACTCAGCAGGTTAGGCAGCACCTATGGAGAAAAGGCACTTAATGCTTTGTGTCCAGTAAGCCTTCTTTCAGAAGGTGCCCTTGGGAAGGAGATGGTAAGCTACCTTCTTGAACAACTGCAGTCCATGTGCTGTAGATTCACCATGATGCCTTAGGCAGGAAATTCCAGGATTACAACCCAGTATGTTCCGTGACTCACCTTCACAGTAACCAAATGGTAAAAGGAAAAAAAAAGAAGGAATGACTGAGTGAAGAGAGATAATTCAGCACCCCACTTTTTCAACACCTCTTGGTTAGTCATAACAAACAATTATGTTTCTTTTTAGCCTGCAGTGAGCACAGTTCAAGTAAACTGGAGTAATAGTCAAAATAAAGGAGCCATTTACAAAGTATTCTTGGTGAAAAGAAAAAAAAATCTGTTTTTGTTTCATATTTCCAGCATGCACATTTCCTTGTTTTCTTTTAGTTAATGAGGTGAGTTAGATAAGTACCCCAGTAGAATCTGCTTGAAATTGCAGCAGAAAACAAACTTGACGTAACTTGGGATTAGCCAACAAAAACCAAAATTCTGATTGAGTTATTTTTTGCTTTTTTCACTGAATCCTGAGAAAAATAATAAAATGTGATATCAAACATTACACACACACACAAACACAAACACAGGTATAATGTTTAAAAGGAGAGGGTGTGTAGGACAGACAGGGAGCGTTGGAGGAATTTTAACATCCTGAGTCCTAGAGGTGTTAAATTTTAACCTGAGACAACAGTTGTTTAATGGTTGCTTTGCATCCTTAGTGGTAGCAAAATCTGAGGGGATTAAGTTGTTCATAAATGGCTGGGGTAATCTGAGCAATATGGACTTACGGCACAATTTGTGGCAGAATCAGATACAAAGTCCAGTGAAGCTGATCTTACTTTGGAAGCCTCTCGCTCTATCTTTTATGATTTGCGTGAGTAGCACAGCTAAGTTTCGAGCTCAGCAGCAGTGAGTTGACAATTAAACTAGCTTGTTAAACGTCTTACTGATGGCTCAACCTACCTCATTAATATTCAGTCTCATAACCTACCAAACAAGTTAGACATTGAGAAAATGTGACATGGAAAATAAGAGTAGGTACTTGGCAAGTTCAGCTCACCACTTGCGCTGAAGGACCTCCACAATGAACTCCAAGCACCAACATCTCAGGCTTCTCTTAATGGGCATCGGACACATACACCCCATGTCCATGGACGTTGGCATCTGACTGGTCTGATACTTAGGAGAAAGTGAGGATTGCAGATGCTGGAGACCAGAGTTGAAAAGTGTGGTGCTGGAAAAGCGCAGCAGGTCAGACAGCATCCAAGGAGCAGGAGAATCGATGTTTCGGGCATAAGACCTTCTTCAGGAATGAGGCCAGTGTGCCTAGCAGGTCTGACACATGCCAGCCTCGAAGAACGTCATGCCAACATCTCTGACCCATTTACAAGAAGCTTCTGCACTTCAATGCTGCACCTCAGGCTGCACTGGCATCTCATTGTAATACTGAAGCAAGGAAACTGTACTCAGGAATACCCATTCCACTCATAGACTGGACCACACTGCATTCCTGCATGCTTCATTCACAGTCATAGTGATTACTCATGCTGGGCCTGCCTCAATGCTCACAGCATGCCTGACTTGCCTTACTGTTTTGCACTTTGTCCCCTCAGCCAATAATACCAGTCTCACAATACTACTGAGGAAGGACCACTGAGTTGGAGTGTTAACTATGATTTCTCTCCACAGGTGTTACCAGACCTGCTGAGTTTCTCTAGCAATATTTGTTTTTGTTTCAGATTTCCAGCATGTTTTATTTTAGATAATGAGGTGAGTTTGCTAAGTACCCAATAGAACCTTTTTGGCATTGCAGCAGAAATCTCCTCAAAAAAACTTGACCCAACTTGGGATTAGGCAAAAAAAAACAAAATTCAGACTGTTTTCTTTGCTTTTTTCACTGAATGCTGTTTTCGACAGGATGAGAAGGAATCAGAGACAGAGAGAGAGATACTTAGGCCTTTCTGTTTCCAGTCTGTTACCAGTTACTAGTTCTTCCTCTCTGTTTAATGCTCTGCTGAGCAGCTACTTAAATATGGTTCAGTTTTGTATTTCCAAGGTTGGCTCTTTTGTCATTTTGAGGTGGATATTTGCAGGCAACCCTATCATTTCCAATACTTGCAACTTCTCATACAAGTGTAACTTAACACAGGTGATGTGAGTTTTTTGACACCTGACAAGGTTGACTGTTATGGATGTCTTTAACTAAAACGAAAATTTCACTTTAGATCATTTTATTTATTCCACATTGCGTTGCTTTATTCTGTGGTCAACTGATTGTTGCAGCTAGTTTAGGTTACTGTTGCCTTTTTAAAACCATTTTAGTCCATGAAAGCTCTCAGGTATGAAAATCAGATGACAGAAGTTGTAAATTGACAACTAATACTTACCAATATCAAGACAATTAGAGGAGGGATAGGTACAAGAAGAGACTACAAGTATCTTCATATAACCAGTAGAATCCTGAAACAACCTATTGTATTTCTTCTCCACCAGCTGCACCTGAAATGGATTCTACAACCAAACAGCCTGAAGAGAGTAAGCAGCATCGAGAGGATATCAGCAACACAGGTAGCATCACTGTCTCAAAGGGTAAGCAATCCAGCAGGATTATTGTTTTGGTGCCAATGCAACAGGATTGTAACTGAGAGGTAATTCTGTCTCTGATTCTGCTCTCACCCAGATCAACTTGACGATGGTGAGGTTCATTTAGAGGAAGACAGTAGCGTTAGCAATGCCAGTCTGTCCGAGAGTAAGTAATTCTCAGTGTTTACATCTCTGTAATAGCACACAGGGCACCAGGTTACTAACTTACATCCAAGGCAAGGATAAATAATTGTGGTGGGAATCTCATGCCTGAATCCTACACTATTTTTGACATTTCATAAGTTCAATACGGCAAGTAATTTTCTTGTCAAGCAAACCAGGATGGAAGAACCTGATTCTTCAGCGCTGATCCATACCCAAAAGTTTTGATTTTATGCTCAACATGCACTGGGGCATTCTGGATCACAATATTTGACTCCCTCCCTCTCTCCCACAGATATATCAATGAAGAAACGTTCAAAGCTGATCTCCTTCCTGCTGTGGTTCTGTGGGATGGATAAGAAGGAAGAAACAGTTAATTCTCCAACAAATGAAGCTTTGGATAACACTAACGTGTTACATGAAAACCCTCACATGCGCAACTTTGTTAATGCTAATTTAATCGTCTGTTTGAGTGCTGCTGTCTTCCTCTATGGATTTTTCGCTTAAAAGATTGATCTAATGTCATATCAAATGTAGTAAAGTGAAAATTGTATAAATCTAGAGATAACTAGTGTAAGGATTACTCATATTTTATTTGGAAATATAAACTGGAAAATGGAATTTTGGGCGATCATTTATTTACTTTTGCGGCATGAAGGAAAAGTGGGACTGTAGTTGTCCCTTTTCTGGACCCAGATTTGCTGTTTTTGTACTGGTACCAGATGCATTTGGTAAAAATAGTATCTGCTCAGCAATTTGATTTTGAATCTGTTGTAAGTGGCGTTTTTTTACAGCATTGAAATGAAAGAAGGCAGTTGGGACTTAGACTGTCAAACCTGTCAGCAAGTGAAAATCTTTCTCTCTCTGACTGACTGTCTGTATGTGGGCAAAGTAATAACGCTCAAAGACATTGTAGAAAGAAAACAAATCTCAAGACAAGATGTAGGTCCAACTGACCGGCTGCCAAATTGAAGATAGCTGCAGTCAACAGCAGCACAATATCATCACTGAATACCAAAAGGCGCAATCATGATAAAGTCACTTCATTCCATTCATTTTGGGTTGGACTCTGATCCACAGATTTTGTGTCTTCTTGTCCATACTGTAAACCTGCAAAATTCTATAAAAGATGAACAAAAAAAACCAAAGAACTGTGGATTCGGGAAATCAAACATAAACAGAATTGCTGGAAAAACACAGCAGGTCTGGTAGCACCTGTGGAGAAAAATCATAGCTAATGTTTTGGCTCCAGTGATCCTTTCTCAGAACTAAGTAATTATGAGAAAGTTATTTTTTATTATAAGGAAAAGATAGGGGCAGGGGGAAGGAGTAAATGATAGATGGAGATGGATCCCAGAGAGAGAGAAGGCTGGACAGAGAAAGGAATGAATAAAGATCAGCCTGGGAGAATAAATAACTGTAAATGAGAACCATTAGTTCCTGACAATGGGCAGTTTGTGGTAGCAGCCTGTGTGATGACAAGGCCTGGTGTGTGGAAGCTAGGGTAAGGAGATAGGGCACAGGCATAAATTATTGAATTCAGTATTGAATCTAGAAGGTTGCAGAGTTCCCAAGTGGAAAATGAGGTGTTGTTCTTCCAGTTTGTGCTGAGCTTCACTGGAGCACTGCAGCATGTCTAAGAGAGAGATGTCAGCTGAGTAACACATTGGAGTATTGAAATGGTAGGCAACCGGAAGCTCAGGGTCATTTTTACAGATAGAACAAGGGTGTTTAGCAAAGCGGTCACCCAGTCTTCATTTTGTCTCCCCAGTGTACAGTAGACCACATTCTGAGCAATGAATACACTTGACTAGATTGAGTGAAATTCAGGTAAATTGCTGCTCTACCTGGAGAGTGTGTCTGGGGCTTTGGATAGTGAGGGGGGAGGAAGTAAACGGGTTGGTGTAACATCTTCTGAGATTGCAAGGGAAGGTGCCGGGAGGTGGTGAGGGAAGATTGTTGGGAGTGAAGGAGGAGTGAATCAGTGGCCTCAAGCAAACGGTCCCTGTGGAAGGTTGACAATGCGGGGGAGGGGAATATATATCTGGTGGAGAGATCCCACTGGAGTTGGCTGATGATTTTTTAGAAATATATGCTAGTGGGATGGTAGGTGACAACAAGCGAGACTCTATCACTATTGTGGGAGGGAAGAGAGGGAAGACGGGGTTGAAGGCCAGAGTGCAGCAGATGGATTAGACCTGGCTGAGGGCCCTGTCAAATACAATGGTGGGAAATCCTCATTTGTGGAAGAAGGTGAACATTTCAGAGGCCACCTGTCAAAATTGGCATCTTCAGAATAGATGCATAATAGGGTCACAGTCCAGGGGGAGATAGGAGGAGGTATCTGGGAGTTGGCGTTCAGCCTCCACTATGTCAAGGTCAGTACATTAGCCACCAACAACAGCACCACCCTTGTCAGCAGGTTTCATTACAAGCCAGGGTTGGAGCTGAGAGCACAGAGAACAGTCAATTTAGAGGGTAAGGGGTTGAATGGATAAGGGGGTGTTCAGAGAAATTGACACGGCCAGTGTCATGCTGACAGTTCTCAATGAATAGGTCAAGTGCAAGTAAAAGGCTAGAAAGGAGAGGTCCGGGTAGAGGTGGGTGTTTTTGGTTGAGGAGAGCAAATGGATTTTTGAGCGCAACTGGAACCAACTGGAGAAAGTACGCTCTCAGTCTCTCAAGAAGAAGTGCTATGTGACAGAACTGATTAAAACGAGCAACCCAAGGGAGAACTCACATAGTCACTGCTGCAATTCACTCAAAACACCAGTTAAACAACAGTGGTCTCAGGTTAAAACATTCACATCTCAGGGACACCCGAGAGCTTTTCATCTTTTCATTTTGTATTCAACACTATCCTTTCTTAAGTTTGTGTACACACGTTTGACATTTTATCTTTACCATGTTTCTCAACATTAACAGATAGGAAAATTGCCCTTTATCTTACTCAGGAAAATGTAGGAACTGGTTCCTACCTGTTACAATAGACATTGGATTACGCCATTTTTATGACAGAGGTATAGTCCATTTGAGAAGAGAATTGTAAACATTGGCTATGATCAACTGAGATTAAAAAAAAAAGATAATTCACTCCATCTCACCTGGTCATAGAAGTATTTTGAAGTCATAGAGATGTACAGCATGGAAACAGATCCTTCGGTCCAGCCTGTCCATGCTGGCCCGATATCCCAACCCAATCTAGTCCCACCTGCCAACATCTGGCCCATATCCCTCCAAGCCCTTCCTATTCATATACCCATCCAAATGCCTCTTAAATGTTGCAATTGTACCAGCCTCCACCACTTCCTCTGGCAGCTCATTCCATACACGTACTACCCTCTGTGTGAAAAGGTTGCCCCTTAGGTCTCTTTTATATCTTTCCCCTCTCACCCTAAACCTATGCCCTCTAGTTCTGGACTCTCCGACCCCAGGGAAAATACTTTGTCTATTTACCCTATCCATGCCCCTCAGAATTTTCTAAACCTCTATAAGGTCACCCCTCAGCCTCCGATGCTCCAGGGAAAACAGCCCCAACCTGTTCAACCTCTCCCTGTAGCTCAGATCCTCCAACCCTGGCAACATCCTTGTATATCTTTTCTGAACCCTTACAAGTTTCACAACATCTTTCCGATTGGAAGGAGACCAGAATTGCACGCAATATTCCAACAGTGGCCTAACCAATGTCCCACACAGCTGCAACATGTCCTCCCTACTCCTGTACTCAATACTCTGACCAATAAAGGAAAGCATACCAAACAGCTTCTTCACTATCCTATCTGTCTGTGACTCCACTTTCAAGGAGCTATGAACCTGCACTCCATGGTCTCTTTGTTCAGCAACACTCCCTAGGACCTTACCATTAAGTTTATAATTCCTGCTAAGATTTGCTTTCCCAAAATGCAGTACCTCGCATTTATCTGAATTAAACTCCATCTGCCACTTCTCAACCCATTAACCCATCTGGTCAAGATCCTGTTGTAATCTGAGGTAACCTTCTTTGCTATCCACTACACCTCCAATTTTGGTGTCATCTACAAACTTACTAACTGTACCTCTTATGCTCGCATCCAAATCATTTATGTAAATGACAAAAATTAGAGGACCCAGCATCGATCCTTGTGGCACTCCACTGGTCACAGGTCTCTAGTCTGAAAAACGACCCTCCACCACCACCCTCTGTCTTCTACCTTTGAGCCAGTTCTGTATCCAGCTGGCTAGTTCTCCCTGTATTCCGTGAGATCTAACCTTGCTAATCAGTCTCCCATGGGGAACCTAGTCGAATGCCTCACTGAAGACCATATAGATCAAATCTACTGCTCTACCCTCATCAATCCTATTTGTTACTTCTTCAAAAAACTCACTCAAGTTTGTGAGACATGTTTTCCCACACACAAAGCCATGTTGACTATCCTGAATTAGTCCTTGCCTTTCCAAAAACATGTACATCCTGTCCTTCAGGATTCCCTCCAACAACTTGCCCACCACCGAGGTCAGGGTCACCGGTCTTTAGTTCCCTGGCTTGTCCTTACCACCCTTCTTAAACAGTGGCACCACGTTTGCCAACCTCCAGTCTTCCGGCACCTCACCTGTGACTATCGATGATACAAATATCTCAGCAAGAGGCCCAGCAATCACCTCTCTAGCTTCCCACAGAATTCTCGGATACACTTGATCATGTCCTGGGGATTTATTCACCTTTATGCATTTCAAGACATCGAGGACTTCCTCTTCTGTAACATAGATGTTTTGCAAGATGTCACCATTTATTTCCCTACAGTCTATATCTTCCATATTCTTTTCTAAGTAAATACTGATGTGAAATACTCATTTAATATCTCACCCATTTTCTGCGGCTCCACACAAAGGCCGCCTTGTTCATCTTTGAGGGGCCCTATTCTCTTCCTAGTTACCCTTTTGTCCTTAATGTATTTGTAAAAACTCTTTGGATTCTCCTTAACTCTATTTGCCTAAGCAATCTCATGTCCCCTTTTTGCCCTACTGATTTTCCTCTTAAGTATACTCCTACTGCCTTTATACTCTTCTAAGAATTCACTCGATCTATCCTGTCTATACCTTACATAGGTTTCCTTCTTTTTCTTAACCAAACCCTCAATTTCTTTAATCATCCAGCATTCCCTGTACCTACCAGCTTTCCCTTTCACTCTGATAGGAATATACTTTCTCTGGATTCTCGCTATCTCATTTCTGAAGGCTTCCCATTTCCCAGCCGTTCCTTTATCTACGAAACATCTGCCCCCCCAATCAGCTTTCAAAAGTTCTTCAAGGAGAAAGTGAGGTCTGCAGATGCTGGAGATCAGAGCTGAAAATGTGTTGCTGGAAAAGCGCAGCAGGTCAGGCAGCATCCAAGGAACAGGAGATTCGACGTTTCGGGCATAAGCCCTTCTTCAGGAATGGCTTCTTCAGCCATTCCTTAGATGCTGCCTGACCTGCTGCGCTTTTCCAGCACACATTTACAGCTTTCAAAAGTTCTTGCCTAACACCATCAAAATTGGCCTTTCTCCAATTTATAACTTCAACTTTTAGATATGATCGATCCTTTTCCATCACTATTTTAAATCTAATGGAATTATGGTCGCTGGCCCCAAAGTGCTCCCCCACTGACACCTCAGTCACCTGCCCTGCCTTATTTCCCAAGAGTAGGTCAAGTTTTGCACCTTCTCTAGTAGGTACATCCACATACTGAATCAGAAAATTTTCTTATACACACTTAACAAATTCCTCTCCATCTAAACCCTTAACACTACGGCAGTCCCAGTCTATGTTTGGAAAGTTCAAATCCTCTACCATAACCACCCTATTATTCTTACAGATAGCTGAGATTTCCTTACAAGTTTGTTTCTCAATTTCCCTCTGACTATTGGGGGTTCTATAATACAATCCCGCTAAAGTGATCATCCCTTTCTTATTTCTCAGTTCCATCCAAATAACTTCCCTGGCTGTATTTCCAGGAATATCCTCCCTCAGCACAGCTGTAATGCTATCTCTTGTCAAAAACATCACTCCCCCTCCTCTCTTGCCTCCCTTTCCATCCTTCCTGTAGCATTTGTATCCTGGCAGTCCTGCCCATCCCTGAGCCATGTTTCTGTAATGACTACGATCTACCAGTCCCATATTCCTAACCATGCCCTGAGTTCATCTGCCTTCCCTGTTAGGCCGCTTGCATTGAAATAAATGCAGTTTAATTTATTAGTCCTACCTTGTTCCTGCCTGCCCTGACTGACGTGCTTCTGTTCTCAACTGTACCATCTCAGGATGATCTCGTTCCTCAGTACCTCCCTGGGTCGTACCCCACTCCACCCCCCACCTTACTAGTATAAATCCTCCTGAGCAGCTCTAGCAAATTTCCCTGCCAGTATATTAGTCCCCTTCCAATTTAGGTGCAATCTGTTCTCCTTGTACAGGTCACTTCTACCACAAAAGAGATTCCAATGATCCAAAATTATGAATCCTTCTCCCATACACCAGCCCCATAGCCACGCATTCATCTGCTCTCTTCTCCTATTCCTGCCCTCGCTAGCTCGTAGCACCGGGAGTAATCCAGATATTACTACTCTCGAGGACCTCCTTTTTAAATTCCTGCTTAACTCTCTGTACTCTCCTTTCAAAATCTCAACCTTTTCCCTTCCTATGTCGTTGGTTCCAATGTGGACAATGACCTCTTGCTGGCCCCTGTGAGAACATTCTGCCCCCTCTCTGAGACATCCTTGATCCTGACACCAGGGAAGCAACACACCATTCTGCTTTTTCGCTGCTGGCCACAGAAAGGTCTGTCTGTACCTCGGACTAGAGAATCCACCAACACAATTGATCTCTTGAAACCCGATGTACCCCTCATTGCATTAGAGCCAGTCTCAATACCAGAAACTTGGCTATTTGTGTTACATTCCCCTGAGAGTCCATCACCCTTACATTTTCCAAAACAACATACCTGTTTGAAATGGGTATATCCACAAAAGAGTAAAAAGTGAGGTCTGCAGATGCTGGAGATCAGAGCTGAAAATGTGTTGCTGGTTAAAGAGCAGCAGGTCAGGCAGCATCCAAGGAACAGGAAATTCGACGTTTCGGGCAAAAGCCCTTCATCAGGATTCCATTTTCAGCTATATCCACAAAAGACTCCTGCACTAGCTGCCTACTTCTCTTATCCTTCCTGGAGTTAACCCATCTATGTGACTGTATCTGAGACTTTCCCCCCTTCCTATAACTGCCATCCTTCACATACTGTCACATTACTTCTAACTGTCTCTCCAACTGATCCATTCGATCTAACAAGATTTTCAACCAACAGCATTTATGGCAGATATAATCCGCAGTAACCCTTAAACCCTCTTTAAACTCCCACATCTAACAAGAAGCACATATTACTCTACTAAAGGCCAATTTTGTTCCTTCACAATCTACAGACCCAGAAATTAACACTGTCCTATTCCTCTACAAACTCTGCGCCAGGTTAAATGAATAGTTATGTCTTATATTTTAAGTTTAATCAAGAGGCATATCTGCAAAAACCTATAATCAAGAAAGAACCCACTCTACCTACTACTGCAGACTTTCTGTAGGCCACTTAAAACAGCACACTTATCTGCTTCTGTACTGTGAACTTCACCCAAACAGTTCCTCCAAGAGCAGTTGTGAATTTCACTGTTTGCTAATTTTCCCAGACGTACTCCAATATCCAGCAATGCATGAATTCAAACAGCAAAGGCAGTGTCAGTTTCCTTCTCTATCTCTCCTGCACTGACCTCACCATGTGCTTCTGTTGTCTGTTGTTCTCCCTTTTAAAACTGCTGTTGTTTTGATTTTTTTTTCCGAAGTTCCAAAACAATGCAACCCCATATAAAACAGTAATTGCTGCTCCTGGAATTCGAGGAAATCACCTCCAGCACCTAAAATTCCTCAACAAAGGAGCAGCTCTTACAGCCAGAAAGTTTTCCCATCCTCCATCTTGGATTGCCCAAAAGAAACTTCTATGAACTTGGATTTGTTTGTGTACCAATCTAAATACTGTGTTGTCTCAAAATACATGAACATAGAAACATTAAACTTAGCAGCAGGAGGAGGTCATTGAGATAAATACTTTTCTTTTGTGTTTTGGCTGTAAGTTTAATAGAAAGTTGATAATTAATGAGGATATTAATAAATTCTTTTAATTATGTTATTTTTGCAAGTCCAAATACCCTTTATGTCAACATAAACACAGAACCCAATAATTCTATGTGACTGCATTATCTAATAAATATGGTGGTGAGAATGGAGAAGGAGCCCCTGAAAGTCAAAGAGGATAGTTGCTTTCACATGGTGCCACATGGAGATGACTACTTTTAAACTCCTGCTGGCTAATTTGCTATTAGCCTCCTAAATCCGAATGTAGGTCCCTCTTTCTGTATATGCCACTCATGCCAAATGGACCACAATGGCTTTTTGTTCACTTTACCCCAACAGCCACTCAGTGACATGCTTCACCCTAGCATCTGGGAGGCAACACATCACCCCTGTTCATGTCTGCACCACAAAATGCTTACCTCTTCCCAGAACTATCCAACAACATAATGCGACTGCTCTTCCAACCTTCCTTGTACACCCTGTAGGACTGAGCCACCAGGGTGCTTTTGATTTGGTTCTGGTTCAATTCTCGTCATTATTCTGAATTGAAAATTGGTTGGAGAGTAGGCTGTATTTACAGTACTCCTGCACTAGCTGTCTGTTTCTCTTTGACTGTAGTTAGCCACCTATTCCCTCTCTCTGCATACTTGAAGCTGTGGAATGATCCGATCTATAAATGCCGATCAGCATGATCTCAGCTGCATGGGTTTTGTTTTCAATAATGCCATGTGCCATTCATGTTCTGAAACCTGGAGTTCAAGCTGTTGTAACTGGTGACATTACCTGCAGAAATAATCATTCGGAACACAGGAAGGCTCCTGGAGACCCCAAGAGGCACCGGATTTCACTTTGAGAGTTACAGTGGGCCTTGTGAGCTCGTGATTCATTCGGTAACCTTGTTAAGGTATAAAGAAGGCCATATCAATAATGTAATGCCTGTGTGATTAATAAACCCTCTGAGATCCTACTAATACCTAACATATTTTACCAGTAAGAATAAACTCTCGTTAAAAATAAATGACAAGAACATGCACCAGCTACTCAGTTGTTACTTATTATTAGGACTTTGTGATTGCTTTTAATTTGCCTGTTCCTTAAAAATGATGAGTTATCACTCACTACAGCTAGAAAAGCTCTAACCAAAAGCAAATATTATTATTACTGTATTTGAAAGATAAAGAAGTAAATACACCCAAGCAATTGCCCATTTTCCTGTAATGTCTCTGGACATGGTAGATCAGACTGAATTGGATACTCGCACTTTCTCACTGCACACCCTGTTTCACACTGCATCCAGCCCTAAATTATCCCCATCCTCTCTCTCTCCCTCTGCTCCCTATCCTCTCTCCCTCTGTCCTCTGTTCCCTGTCCTCTTTCTCTCTCTCTCTCTCTCTCTCTGCTCCCTGTCCTCTCTCTCTCTCTCTGCTCCCTGTCCTCTCTCTCTCTCTCTCTGTCCTCTCTCTCTCTATCCTCTCTCTCTCCCTCTGCTCCCTGTCCTCTCTCCCTCTGTCCTCTGTTCCCTGTCCTCTTTCTCTCTCTCTCTCTCTCTCTCTGCTCCCTATCCTCTCTCTCTCTCTCTCTCTCTTTTCCTCTGCTCCCTGTCCTCTCTGCTCCCTGTCCTCTCTCTCTCTCTCTGCTCCCTGTCCTCTCTGCTCCCTGTCCTCTCTCTCTCTCTCTGCTCCCTGTCCTCTCTCTCTCTCTCTGCTCCCTGTCTTCTCTCTCTCCCTCTGCTCCCTGTCCTCTCTCTCTCTCTCCCTCTGCTCCCTATCCTCTCTCTTTCTCTCTGCTCCCTGTCCTCTCTCTCCCACTCTTTCTCTGCTCCCTGTCCTCTCTCTCTCTCCCTCTGCTCTCAGTCCTCTCTCTCTCTCTGCTCCCTGTCCTCTCTCTCTCTCACTCTCTCTGCTCCCTGTTCTCTCTCTCTCTCTGCTCCCTGTCCTCTCTCCCCTGCTCCCTGTCCTCTCTCCCCTGCTCCCTGTCCTCACTCTCTCTCTGCTCCCTGTCCTCTCTCCTCCTGCTCCCTGTCCTCTCTCCCCCTGCTCCCTGTCCTCTCTCCCTCTGTTCCCTTTCCTCTTTCCCCATGCTCCCTTTCCTCTCTCTTTCTCTCTGTTCCCTCTCCTCTCTCCCTCTGTTCCCTCTCCTCTCTCCCTCTCTTCCCTGTCCTCTCTCCCTCTGCTCACTCTCCTCTCTCCCTCTGTTCACTCTCCTCTCTCCCGCTGCTCCCTGTCCTCTCTCCCTCTGCTCCCTGTCCTCTCTCCCTCTGCTCCCTGTCCTCTCTCCCTTTACTCCCTGTCCTCTCTCCCCCTGTTCCCTGTCCTCTCTCCCCCCTGTTCCCTGTCCTCTCTCTACCTGCTCCCTGTCCTCTCTCTCTCTCTCTCCTCTCTGTCCTCCCTCTGTTCCCTGTCCTCTCTCCCTTTACTCCCTGTCCTCTCTCCCTCTGCTCCCTGTCCTCTCTCCCTTTACTCCCTGTCCTCTCTCCCCCTGTTCCCTGTCCTCTCTCCCCCCCTGTTCCCTGTCCTCTCTCTCCCTGCTCCCTGTCCTCTCTCTCTCTCTCCTCTCTGTCCTCCCTCTGTTCCCTGTCCTCTCTCCCCTTGCTCCCTGCCCTCCCTCTGTTCCCTGTCCTCTCTCCCTCTGCTCCCTGTCCTCTCTCCCCCTGCTCCCTGACATCTCTCTGGTCTGACCAGTCTCCCTTCCCTCATCCAAGAGTCAGGGTCCTGGGGTCTCACTGCTCTCTCTCTCTCTCCCCACACTGTCAGGGTTCTGAAAGAGGTGAAAGTTGCAGGCAGGAAATAATAGCACGCAGTCATTACAGGCAGGGAGTAGTGCTAAGAATATAAAAACAAGTGTTGCAAATAAAGACAGACACTGTTACAGGTAAGAAAAGGGAATGGCTGACACTTACAGGCCTGGAAATAGTGAAAGATGAGAAGTGACAATAGTGGACAGGAAAGAAATGGCAGCTACAGGCAGTTATGAAGAACTTAGTACCTGTTCCAAACAAAAAAAGAGTTGACAGATAAAAGCAGGAACAAAATGCAAAACTAAATGTTACTCTAAGAGAATGAATCCTGTGCCACCTATGTACATTTAAGTAAGGTAACGCTATCAACGTGAGACCATTTCTGTGTGTCAGACAATTTACCCCGAATACTTGTATAAGCCTCAGGTGATTGGGAGATGGAACAGAACAACCTGAGCCAATCAGAGGTGACAGAATGAAAATCAACCAAACAAACAATAGAGCCAGCAACCAACAGCCAATCAGGTTCAAACAGAGGAGAACCACTCTATCCAACTGTCACCAACTGCCATTCTTCAACTGGACCAACTTGGGTGCAAACTCAAAAGTCTGGCATTAAAACCTCCACCACCTCGGAGGCAACAACTTGAAACCAAATGGTTTCAATGTATGTCCCAGGGCCATTAGGAAGGAAAACCTTCTAAGAACAACATTGATAACATTTGTTAATAAACTGCAGCAGCAGAATATTCCCAAACTGGAAAGAAAAGCATACCAGGCTGTTTGATCATTCATCCAACAGCTTAATGAGGTAACAATCTTCTGCCTTAAAGCACAATTAACATTGTAGCTTGTATTTTATGTCTAGCCACTTTAAATGTTGTAAAACATCCTAAAGGTGCTTCAGAAAAGTATAAAAAGCTTGGTTGGAGAGGTGTATTTACAGAGGACTCTAATGGGGAGAGGAACATAGAGATGTTAATAGGAGCATTTCACAGCCAATAAGGTTAAATACACAGCCAGCAAGGACTGGGAGAAGGTGTAGATTTTTTAAAAAATGCATGCCTTCTAGTTGATGCAGGCATCAATGGCATAGCCCGAATTTATTACCCCCCACCCCCCACCCCCACTTGTCACCAAACTCAGTGGTTTGCGACATGATAGTTCAGAAGACAATTTAGGGTTCAGCTACAGATCTTCAGTCATGTGTAGATCAGACCAGAAAAAGATGGCAGATTTCCTCCCTCAAAGGACATTCACGATTCCAATGGTGTCTTACAGCAATCAGTGACACTTTCACAGTTTCTGTGGGAGTAGGTTTATTAACTGAGTTTTACATCCCAACAACTTTCTTGGTGAGGTTTCAACCTATATCACCAGAGTTTTGCTTGAGCCTCTGGGTTCCTAGCCCAGTGCCTAGAGTATTGTAAGGTTGAAAAAGGTAGAAAAAAGCCATGAAATGATTTAAACAGGAAATTGAAAAATGTAATTCTAAACATTGCACAACAATAGCTAATGTTCTCAGTTGGACCTTATGATGGAGGGAAGGTCATAGGAAAAGCAGCTGAGGGTTGTTGCCCTAGGACACTAGCCTGAGGGAATCCTGTGGTGATGCCTTTGAGATGAAATTATTGACCTCCACAAACCGCAACTGTCTTCCTTAGTGTTAGGTATAACCCCAAACAACAGAGGAGTTTCCGTTTGATTCACATTGACTCCAGTTTTGCTAGGGTTCTTTGATGGCACACTTGACCAAATGCTGCCTTAATGTCAATTCACCTTCGGCATTGAGCTTGTTTGTCTGTGTTTGACCAAGGTTGTAATGAGGTCAGAAGCCCAGTGGCCCTGGAGGAAACCAAACTGAATGTCAGTGAATAAGTTATTCCTTTGCAAATGCTACTTAATAGAATTGTTGATGGCCATTTCCATCATTTAGCTGACAATCAAGAGTAGACTGATACTGACCTATTTGAGTAGAATTAGTTCTGCTTTTTGTACACAAGACATACCATGGTAAGTTTCCACCTTGTGGGGTACATGCCAGTGTTGTGGCTCTATTGGGACAGCTGGGGAAGGATATGGCTAGTTGTGGAGCACAAGTCTTCAGTACTTTTGCTGGAATGTTGTCAGCCCATGCAATATCCATTGTCTTCAGCTGTTTCTTGATATCACGTGGAGTGAATCTGTGGGCAGCAAGGTGATACAGTGGTTAGCACTGCTGCCTCACAGCGCCAGAGACCCAGGTTCAATTCCTGCCTCAGGTGACTGATTGTGTGGAGTTTGCACGTTCTCCCCGTGTCTGCGTGGGTTTCCTCCGAGTGCTCCGGTTTCCTCCCACAGTCCAAAGATGTGCAGGTCAGGTGAATTGGCCATGCTAAATTGCCTGTGGTGTTAGATAAGGGGTAAATATAGGGGTACGGATGGGTTGCGTGTCAGTGTGGACTTGTTGGGCCAAAGGGCCTGTTTCCACACTGTAAGTAATCTAATCTAATCTAGAATCAAATTAGTTGAATACTTTTATCTGGGTTCCTTAGGAAGAGGCTGACTTGGATCACCCACTCAGCCCTTATGGCTGAAGGTGCATGCAAGTACCTTACCTTTGTCTTTTGCACGAATATACTAGGCTCCACTCATTGAGGATAAAGATATTTGTGGTCTCCCACCTCCTGTTAAGTGTTCAATTGTCCTGATGAAGGGCTTATGCCCGAAACGTCGAATTTCCTGTTCCTTGGATGCTGCCTAACCTGCTGTGCTTTAACCAGAAACACATTTTCAGCTACCACAACTCATGACTGGATCAGGTATGCAGGGTTTGGATCTGATCCATTGGTTCTTGGGTCACTTAACTCTGTCTACTGCATGCTGCCACCCCTGTCTGGAGTCTATTATAGCTTCATCGTGTTGACACCTCATCTTTAGGAATGCCTGGGGCATACCCTCCTGCATTCTTCATTATACTGGACCATAAGATTATAGCTTGTGAGTTAATACAATTCTGCTGCTGCAGGTGGCCTTCAGAGCTTACTAGTTGTCCAGTTTTGAGTTGCTAGGTATGTTAAACATTGGTCTTATATAGTACAGTAGATAGTGCAAGATAAAATTTTTTTTCCTCTTTTGGTTGCCATTGTTATGATTGTATTGATCTTGGTAGAGACCGATAATATTTTTATCATTTGTTTTGTAAATCTGAAAATCTAGGTACTTTTTAAAAGGATCAAGCTTTAAGGTTGTAAAAGAAAACCACAGCAAAATCTAATACTATTGAAGCTGACAACTATATCTTAACAGTCCGTTACATTAAAGTTATTACAAGTACAATGATTACAGTTACTTCTACTCAAGCCAAATGTCTTAGATCAAATTGTTTTCCATATCCATTTGAAACACACCCAACAAAAATTGAAGTCAGATACTTCATCGAATTACCAGGAGTAACCACAACATTATGGCTTGAGACTTCCACATACCTCTGGAAAAAATGGTTCCTTCAAATCTCCTCCATAGAGTCATAGAGATGTACAGCATGGAAACAGACCCTTCGGTCCAACTTATCAATGCTGAACAGATATCCCAACCCAATCTAGTCCCACCTGCCAGAACCTGGCCCATATCCCTCCAAACCCTTCCTATTCATATACACATCCAAATGCCTTTTAAATGCTGCAATTGTACCAGCCTCCTCCACATCCTCTGGCAGCTCATTCCATTCACATACCACCCTCTGCGTGAAAAAGTTGCCCCTTAGGTCTCTTTTATATATTTCCCCTGTCACCCCAAACTTATGCCCTCTAGTTCTGGACACTGCCACCCCAGGGAAGAGACTTTGTCTGTTTATCCTTTCCATGCCCCTCATGATTTTATAAACCTCTATAAGGTCACTCCTCAGCCTCTATGCTCCAGGGAAAATAGCCCCAGCCTATTCAATCTCTCCCTATAGCTCAAATCCTCCAACCCTGGCAACATCCTTGTAAAGTTTTTCTGAACCCTGTCAAGTTTCCCAATATCCTTTCAATAGGAAGGAGACCAGAATTGCACGTAGTATTCCAAAAGTGGCCTAACCAATGTCCTGTACAGCTGCAATATGAACTCCCAATGCCTATACTCAGTACTCTGACCAATCAAGGAAAGCATACCAAATGCCTCCTTCACTATCCTATCTACCTGCAACTCCACTTTCAAGGAGCTATGAACCTGCACTCCAAGGTCTCTTTGTTCAGCAACACTCCCTAGGACCTTACCATTAAGTGTATAAGACAATTGTCCCCTTGTTCTTAATTCCCCTTTTCAGCAGAGGTTTAAACGTAGCCACTTAGATTCAGAATTCTCCTCATGCTATTGTTTTTACCGCCTGGTGTCTTGCAACTAGGAAATCTGACCCTCTCTTTTGGACTCAGCTGCTCCAAAAATCTAACTGTTAGTACAGCTCTTCAGTTAGCAAGAGTTTTAATTCCTTTTAACCAGTGCATAGAATTTCAACTGAATCCTGCACAAAACAAATATTCCTGCATCTTTTGTTTTTACTTCAACTGCTTGTTCTAATCTATGCATGAGAATCTATTCCTCTCACTCCTCCTTTTGACTAACCTTTTGATTATCCCACTGACTTATTATTAATTAGTGCACTCAAGCAACTCAATCAGAGTCTATTCAGCTAATACATATTCTATTTACATAAACTTACTTTATTCTTCTGTTTTATGTTCAAGTTTGGAAGTATGACGACAACAACAGAGAACCCTTACTTCAGGACAGATAATGTCCCTGCCAGTACATTGGAACCTCAAGAATGTGTCATCATGCATCAGAAACTGAATGAGATTGACATTGTTGTGCTGTCCCTCTACATTTTACTTGTTATATGTGTAGGAGTCTGGGTAAGATCTTCATCTACTTACTAAACTGCTGGCTGGAAACACACTCTTGATTAAAATTTCTTCTATGTCCTTTGAAGAAGTAGACCCAGTATCGTGAGTTATTTTGAAAATCACCACTTGCAAGGGTTAAGTGTGCAGTTGGGCCCCGAAGTTTGAGGTGCAGTGCAGATGGATCAGGAAAATATGCATAACTGCAGTTGGAATTTAGGGATGGAACCTATTATCTCAAGGATTTCATTTCATTTGTTTCCAGTCATTTTCTTGGTAAGGTAAATGCCACTTTTGAATTTCTACCTATATTTCCTAAATCAAAAGGACATCAAAATGGCTGCTTGTGGGCACCTTTGACAATTTCTTTAAACCTCCATGAAACTAGCAAGCATGGATTTATGCTGAAGCCAGTAAAAAGCCAATTCTGAGTATTTATTTGGGAAATGTGATTGATCTGGGGAGGTGATGTGGTGCATTGGGTAGTCTTATCATTCCAGCTGAGGATAATATTGAACAAGTCTGATCCCAGAGTGAGGCACAGCTTGATAGATCATAGGTTTTTTTTCTCTTTTGTTTAGTGTAGAGGTCAGAAACCGAACACTTTCACAAGAACTGCCAATATACTTACAACAAAAAACACTTCAATATTTATACGGAAAACAGAAAATGAAGATTCAACACTTCAACTGTGTGGAAACAGACCCTTCAGCTGAACAAGTCCACACCAACCCTCCAAAGAGCAACCACCCAGACCCATTCCCCTACATCTAACACTATGGGCAATTTAGCATGGCCAATTCACCTAACCTGCACATTTTTGGACTGTGGGAGGAAACCCACGCAGACACAAGGAGATTGTGTAAACTCCACACAGACAATTGGCTGAGGTGGGAATTGAACACAGGTCTATGATGCTCTAAGGTAGTAGTGCTAACCACTGTGCTGCCCTACCTTACAACTAAATCTTAGTGAAAGATTACCCCATCTCCATGAAAAAGCTGCTGCTTTCAATAAAATGGCTGTAATTAGACCCTTACTCTGCAGTCACTTGATGCCAGTCTCTTCAAATAATGTCTATCACTGTGATCTGCTAACTCAGTTCACTATTACGAGCAAGTAGGCTTGCAAATAGGAGGCAACAAAGACATGTGCTCCTTCCTCCCTGAAACAAGTCCGATATGAATGGAGTGGGGTGAGGGAGTGAGGTATGTGCAAACATCCAGCTGCAAAGGTCCAGTTTCAGACCGAATAGCAAGATGTGATGCTAATCAACCTGTGTTGACTTTGAGCAAGTGTGCACAATAACTGAGTCCAAAATTGCAGCTACTTGATTTCCAGACTTGTTAGCCTTAATCTTTAATACTATTAGGGCAGAAACTAACATTGCAGAGACCTGGACCGAAGGCACCATGACTTTTATGATTTAAAATTAAGCGAGTGATAGGGGTGGAGGGCTGGGGGTTTGGGATGGTTTTTGTGAGAGGGCAACCTAAACTACACAATCCCTGACAACTATTCAGAGGCAGGGGGACAGTGGCAAGATGGTAATGTTAATAGATTGGTAATCCTGGGTACTTGAGCTCAAATCTCACCATAGCAACTGGTAACATTATAAATGCTAATGAATAAATCTGGAATCTAAAGCTAGTTCCAATGATGGTAACAGCCATGGAAACCATCTCATTTGCTATTGCCCTTTAGTGAAAGAAAACTGCCATCCTTTTCTGGCTGACATGTGACTCCAGACCACAGTAATATTGTAGATTCTTAACAGTCCATGAAGCCTAGCAAGTTGTTCAGTTTGAGGAAAAATTAGGGATGGGCAAAAAATCCTGGCTTTCCCAGTGAAGCTCACATTTCATGAATGAGGAAAAATCAAGGGTATCACTCTATAGCCCTTGGTTCACAAACCTGTTAAAATCCCACTTGAATTAATTGTGAACATGTTGAATTCTCCTTCCTTCTCATAGTCCTCTATCTTCTCCTGAGCGTGATACATTGTTCTCTCCCCATGTGCCCCTGCATTGGTCATGATGATGCCTCTGCTATCCCCTTCATCGCCTTGCCCTCTCCTGATCACAGCCACATTTTCATGTCACTCATCTCAATTGTGATCCATTCTCTTGATCTCTTCAGTCCCTGATATCCATTGCCCTTTCCAATGGCTCAGTGTTGCAATGGACATTTACCTATTTTATCCCCTGAGTCACTAGTAGGCCCAACATTAGAAAACAATCTGAAGAGATGAGGCAGATAAAATTGGATATCCCCCAAAAATAGGCATTAGAGTTGTGATTTGCAATTAACCTGCACCAGATACTCCTGATACATGGGGATAAACATCTCATGTGACATTGCCATTTACCTGACAGATAGATGCATTAACTATACTGATGAATAGCCACATTCTGCAGCAGGGACTCACGTTCATGCAAGTGTCATCATATTTTAGAGGCAGTCTCACCCCTAAAGGGATAGTACATTCTGTGGAGGAGCAAGAACTTGTCAACATTGTAATGATTGCACGGACTGCAGTGGTTCGAGAAGACCACTCACCACCAACTTCTGAAGGGCAACTAGGGGCAGGCAATAAATGCCCACAATGCCCACATCCTATGAGTGAATGAAAACATACTGAGGTCGTGACCAGCAGTGAGCTGAACCTGCTAAAGGTTGTGATATTTTAAAACCTAATCCTCCTTCTTGATTTCCCATCATTTCACAATCCCTTCTGATTTTGGAGTTGCACATCAGTCAGCGGTCTGTGATCCCTTCATGACCACCACTCACCCGGAACTTACCCTTGTGCTTCACTCCTTTCCTTGGGTGGGACGGTGGCACAGTGGTTAGCACTGCTGCCTCACAGCGCCAGAGACCTGGGTTCAATTCCCACCTCAGGCGACTCGCTGTGTGGAGTTTGCACATTCTCCCCATGTCTGCGTGGGTTTCCTCTGGGTGCTCCAGTTTCCTCCCACAATCCAAAAAAAAATGTGCAGGTTAGGTGAATTGGCCATGCTAAATTACCTGTAGTGTTAGGTGAAGGGGTAAATGTATGGGCCTGGGCGATATACACTTCGGCGGGTTGGTGTGGATTTGTTGGGCTGAAGGGCCTGTTTCCATACTGTAAGTAATTTAGATTAGATTACTTACAATGTGGAAACAGGCCCTTTGGCCCAACAAGTCCACACTGACCCGCCGAAGCGCAACCCACCCAGACCCCCTATATTTACCACTTACCTAACACTACGGGCAATTTAGCATGGCCAATTCACCTAACCTGCACATCTTTGGACTGTGGGAGGAAACCGGAGCACCCGGAGGAAACCCACGCAGACACGGGGAGAATGTGCAAACTCCACACAGTCAGTTGCCTGGGTCGGGAATTGAACCCAGGTCCCTGGCGCTGTGAGGCAGCAGTGCTAACCACTGTGCCACCGTGCCTAAAAAAAAATCCAAAAGAATCACAACCTGACCAAGAAGTGGTGCAAGGTCTGGGAGGAATTAAAGAAGAAACGACTGATGGTGAAGAAACAGTCTGACTCACTTTCACCTTTGCAGCCACCAGCTTGGACACTGAGACTTTGTGCACTTCAAGATAATAGCTGCATTTGCTGAGCCACCAGACTGCAGCTGGGCGATGGAGTTGTGCAGATGTCTGCTTGTTGGTCTGCAATATCCCACAGAAGTTCTGCTGTAGATGAAGACTTCTATGGAGAGGCACATTGCAGAAGACATATGCACACAGCAATATTTGGCAAGGCTGCCAGAGAGCCGATGGACAGAGAGATCTGACATGCAGTAATGCACATGGCTTTGTGCAAAACTTGAGCTTAACCCTTCAGTGGAAATACTGGTCAACTTCAGGAGAACTCTGGCATCATACAGGAATTGATGGCCAATACCTCATCTGCCAGTATCAGCAGATGGATTGCAATATCTGGCTGATGCAGTGCAAGCTCAAACTGCTGCAGTCATGGCAACAGAGACCAGTGTTCAAAGAGACTTGCAGGTACTTAGAGCAAGTCTGCAATATGTGCTGTAGCTGATCTCTGGAATTGCTAAAGTGCTGACCTGGGGTGAGTGGCAGTGGCTTTGTGGGAGCACAGAGTTGCTTTCAGGGTGACTACTTGCCAGGGCCTGACTGCTGGTTCTCACATTGAGCTGGTGCTGTCCAGCCTTCTTTTGCAAAGCCTCATCAGGTCATCCTGCCAGGCCATTTGCAGTCTCTCCCACAGATAGTCAGCAGCCTCTCACCAATCATGCTACAGCTACTGGGTTAGTACTGGGCCGGTCAAAGGCAGGCAGGCTGGGCGTATTTGAAAAACATGGTTATTTCTGCACTGGTTTGTTTTCGGTGGTAGTTTTTATTCCAGTATTGAAGGCAAGATAACATTGTGATGGTTTTGTTGGGAGAAATGGGATGCGTTCGTTGGTACAGGTCAATTAAGTTTTTGGAAGATCAGTGTGGGTGTGATGGGCTGAATGCTGATTCCTGAAGAAGGGCTCATGCCCGAAACGTCGACTCTCCTGCTCCTTGGAGGCTGCCTCACCTGCTGCGCTTTTCCAGCAACACATTTTCAGCTCTGATCTCCAGCATCTGCAGACCGCACTTTCTCCCTGATGGGCTGAATGGTCTGCTTCCATACAGTAGGGATTCTATGACATTGGAATAAACACTGCTAGTGTCAGATCAGTATTGCATACTGACTGAGATCACAAGCAGATTACTCCAAATATACTGAATGCCTTCTTCATGCATCTGTGCTCACAATGCCATTTGGAATCTAAATGACACCCATAGCAGCAAACATCTAGGCACTACACATTTTAATGTTGTAGCTGATGTGCAGTTTCTTAATAAAAAAATTCCTTTATGATATCTGTCATGTGATTAGAATCAGTGATTGCTTCCAGACCATTTTCCACCAATGTTTTCAATTCTCATTCCTTTTCAACTCAAGATATTCTATCTTTTTATTTAACTTAATGCAAGTAATATTCAGTTCTCTGTGATCTGTAGTTAAATATTGTATTATCAAAGCTTGCTAACAGGATGGATAGGTATCCTAAAGACATAGCTTTCCAAAGGTCCTCAGTTCTGCACTGCTGTTACTCAGGCTGACTGCAGAACAAAGCAATGTGGACCTGTAACTTTACACTGTAACCAACATTCATAGAGCACCTTCAACAGAATAAAATACTCCAAGACACTTGACAAGAAAACTTTGAAAAAAAGACACATGAGGAGGTATTAGATTAGACAATCTAAAGCTGAGTTAAAGAAGTTTGAAGGAGTGTCCTTAATTAGGAAATCGAGATGAGGAGGCAGAGATAGTTTTCCAGGGTTAATGTCTAATTCTTTCGAATAACAGCATTGTATTAGATTAAGAATGATATATTGTTTCTGATTTTTTCGATTAGTCCATGTACAAGTCAAAGAGGAACACTATTCGAGGCTACTTTTTGGCAGGAAGGAATATGTCTTGGTGGCCAGTAAGTATTTGGATTCCTAGCTTACATTGGACAACCAGCATTTGACACTGCCTAGTCTCAGACTGCTATTTCTTTTGCCCAGATTGGAGCAACACTATTTGCCAACAATGTGGGAAGTGGCCATTTCATTGGGTTGGCTGGAAGTGGAGCAGCCACTGGAATTGCTGTTAGTGTGTTCGAGTGGAGTGTAAGTTATTTTACATGTTGAAATATTTACTTGTTAAAAAGCTTCCAACTAAAACAAAACATTCAGTTATAGAAACAGGTTTTAGCCAATCAATGTCTTGAGTCTGTTCTGCTATTCAATGAGATTGTGGTTAAATTATGACTTCATGCTATATGGCAGAGAATTAAGGTTTAGACAAGTGATGCAGACACAATGTGAAGAAACACATTAAGCAGCAAATGATAATAACCTGGAAATAATTGCCAGTGAGAGTGATGGAGTTGGAGATAACGAGGATATCAAAAGGAATTTGTATGGGCTCCCCTGGGAAATAAACCACGGGTTACAGGGAACAGGACTGAATATATATTAGAGCCCGACCTGTGGGCTGATGGCTACAAACAGCCTGCCAGAGTGTTTCATGCAAGACTGACATATGTTCTACAGGTAGATAAATTTATAGGTCATTCATTAATAATTACATAACGTTACACAAGAAGGATCATAGACCAGGATGATATAAAGTGAAAGTTTGTTGGTTTCAATTTTTTTATTTTCTTTTTGTTTTATTTGAAACCAGAGTTTCAAATACAGGTGAGTATGAGCGGAAGATCTTCAAGGATTATTGGAATCTCCATGTGTGCTGCAGTAGGTTTATGGTGAGCCTATCAGCAGCAATTAGGGGAGAGTAACTGTTTCTGATTGGAGCCCAAAGCCAGCACCCTAAGGTCAGGAGCCAGGAGCTGTCTGACGCCCATAGCCGGGAGCAGCCTGGGGCCCGGAACCAGGAGCACCCTGAAGCCCGGAGCCAGGAGAACCCTGAGGCCTGGAGTCAGGAGAACCCTGAGGCTCGATGCCAGGAGCATCGCAAACCCCGGAGCCAGGAGCACCCTGAGGCCCGGAGCCAGGAGCACCCTGAGGTCCAGATCCAGGAGTTGCCCTGAGGCCTGGAGCTGCATTGAGGCTCAGAGTCAGGAGCACCCCAAGGCCCAGAGTCAGAGGCACTTTGGGGCCCTGTGCCAGGAGCACCCTAAGACCCGGAGTCAGAAGAACCCTGAGGCCTGGAGCCAGAAGCACCATGAGGCCCAGATCCAGGAGTTGCCCTGAGGCCTGGAGCTACCTTGAGGCTCAGAGTCAGAGGCACTTTGGGGCCCAGTGCCAGGAGCACCCTGAGGCCTGGAGTCAGGAACGCACTGAGGCCTGGAGCTGCAAAGCTTAGCTGAAGAATCTGTAACCACTTTCAGCCTGAAGTATTGAGTAGATAATCCATCTTTGCCTCTTCCTGAGATTCCCAGCATCCCAGATGCCAGTCCTCAGCTAATGTGATTCACTCTTCATGATAACAAAGAGATAGCTGAAGACACAGGGTACTGCTAAGACTATATACACTGTCAACATTCCAGCAGAAGTCTTGATGGCTTGTGCTCCTGAACTAGTCCCACTCTGAGCCAAACTCTTCCAGTGCCAGTCCACTACAGCTACATCACTGACATCAACCTAGCAATGTGAAGAATTGTCCAAATCGGCCTGGCCACAAAAAAAACAGGACAAATCCAACTGACATTGAATGGTATTGCCATTGACATTGTAAACTTTTCACTGTACTTGCATAATTCTGTCCTTGAGTACATGTGACAATAAATCTAATTTTATCACCATCCTGGGGTTACCATTGGCTAGAAACTGAACTGAACCAGCTTCATAACTGCTGAGCAAGTTTGAGGCTTGGAATTCTTGTCTGGTAGAGAGAGGGAAAAGCGAAATAGTTGTGTCTGCTGGCTGTAGGATAGCTGTGTCCAGTGTGGGAATGCATCTGATGGGAGGGAATAGCTGTGTATGGAGGGAGGGGAGTAAAGACGAGAGCTTAGGAGAAGACTGTTGTTTCTAGTGGTGAAAGGAAATTCCTTTGTGTGAAAGAATAATACTGTAATACCAGGTGATACAAGATCATACCATGATAATTTCCTTTACTTTTCCTTTTATAGGGAATGTATGCTTTGATGTTACTAGGTTGGCTTTTTCTACCCATATACATTGCAGCGGGGGTAAGATTGCATTTTAACTACTTCTATTGCAAAACAATCATTTTCACAAAAATAAAATTTCCTGTTTCTACTTAACATTTTATCCTTTATTCAACACTTTGTATAACCCCAGAGAAGGGGATTTCAAAGCAGGATTCTGCAAAATATAAGAACAGACTACTAATGAAGAATTACAATTAGGATTGTTGGGATGGAAAGGTTATGGAAGGTAATTGAAAGGTAGCAGAATAGGCAGCTTTGTAAAATCACCAATTTTGCAAAAAGACCAACTTCATTCCCACAAATTGGGTCCTTAAAGACAAATGCAGTTCAAACTAATAGAACAGAGTTTGATTTACTCAGGTTATGGTTTGTGAGAATATGGTTTTTTAAACTGATGGAAACCACAAGTCATCTGCCTCCATATCCATATCTAGCTGTCATGATACTGACAGAGAGAAGCGGCAGTGTGTACCGTCTGCAAGATGCGCTCCAGCAACTCACCAAGGCTCCTTCAATTTCTTCCAAATATACGACCTCTACCACCCAAAAAGATAAGGGTAACAGATGCATGGGAACACCACCAACTGAACATTTCTTTGCAAGCCACACCCCATTCTGACTTAATTATATCACTGTTGCCAAGTAAAGGGCCTGGGACTTCCTATCAACATTTTGTTTGCGCCTATTCCTGTGGACTCCACTAGTTCAAGAAGAGCTCACTACCATCTTCTCATGGGCAATTAGGGATGGGCAAGAAATGCTGTCCTGGTCCATTTATTTGTATCCAGCTAATGAAAAAACCCTATGATGGGACATTATTGCTTCCAATAGCAACTGTGGGAGAAGTGAAAAGGTTTCTACCTGATCAAAGACAACGTAATCTGATTCAGGTTCCTATACTTAGATGAAAGCAGTGAAATTCAGATCTAATTCTTCTGTTTGGCCTCTGGGTTTGTGATTAATGGTTCGATCTCAATTTCCATGTTTGCCCTAAGATGAACATATTATCTCTCTGCAGGTCACCACCATGCCTGAATATCTCCTGAAACGATTTGGAGGCCAAAGAATTCATTTTTTAATAGCTTTACTTTCTTTGATTATCTATATATTCACAAAGATAGCAGTAAGTCTGTTTTTTTTTATTGAAGATTCCACATGTATTATAAATATTGCAGGTGTTTCTGAGAATACTTGATTTGATTATGAAGTAAACAATTGGGAAAACTGAGGTTTCCGCTGCATGCCACACATTGTGACTACTTGACATTCACTGTAGGTCCAGCACACTGTCTCTCACCATCTGGTATCCTGAAAATACAATATACCTCAGTGCTAAACTCTCCATATACTATATTGCTCTGAATAACTTTAAGGAGGAGACAGATGGAGGTCTAACTAATAATGGGTTGAAGGGTTATGGAGAGCAGACAGCAAAGTGGAATTGAGGCTGAGATGAGATCAGCCGTAATCATGTTAAATAGCAGAGCAGGCTCCTGGTTCTTAAGTTCTTATGTTTCATATGCAAAACCCTTGACCATTTCATACCGTCAACATGGACTGTCCAAATACTGTTTGATTGTATCACAAGAAGTGCAATAACAAACCAATAGTTCATTTTATACATGATCTATTTTCTTTCCTTTTGACTTCAGTGGAACAGAAAATCATTGTGATACAGAGTAATGGTATAAACTGGGTCATGTTACAGCAGGCCCTGAGCAGGATAATGGCGTTGGCTGCACTTCCAGCCAATTCTGGTGTGGGCTGCAGGGCGGCCTGAGCTCACGTATGAGTGTGTTGTGCATGCACCAGAACAGAAGGGGTGTTACTGTCATGAAGTTGATCAATCATTCCAGCTGATTTTGTGTTGGTTTCAGAAACTCTGTTTATATTTGTGCTTTTTCAGAAGCAATTCTCCCACTTCCATATGACTCAGGAGCATGTCTGGGTGGAAAGTCATGTTCAACAATTGCTGAACTGGGGCACTCCTATAAGCTGACCTGGAGCCCTTAGAAAGTCTTGCCAGTGGCTTTCATGACACTGTGGTTGGGTCCTGAAGAGGAGATTACATTGTCTTTCAGCAGAGACAAACACAGAGATAGGGCCTGGTGCTTTGCTTGGATTCCTGATGGGGCAGTGTGCATCAACTACATTTAGTTGACTTTGCTGACTCCTATAACAATGAAGATAGACACAGCTACCACAGCTGCTGTTGACAAAGGTGCTGTCAGTATGCAAGCATGTGAAATATTATATTGGTGAATGCCCACTTCCATGCCAGCAACACTGTATATTCATTGAGCACAGTCAGCCATATCCACTGGTCTCAGCCCTCCTCTGAAAACAAAAGCATGAGGTGAAAGAGCAAATATAGATGACTGATATCCCCCTTTCTTGCCATCCAACCAGATAGAAACAGCAAGCACATACTGAGAGCCATAGAGATGTGCAGCACGGAAACAGACCCCTCAGTCCAACTCGTCCAACCAGATACCCTAAGCTAATCAAGGTCCCATTTGCCAACATTTGGCCTATATCCCTTTTAACCCTTCCTTTTCATTCACCCATCCAGAATCTATCTCACGAATCGGCATCAGTTCTACTGAGTTGACTGCATTGTGGAAGTAAGGGTGTTCCCTACATCACAGGATGAAGCAGGTTAAGAAGTGTGAAGTGCCATGGAATTTCAGGGCATTCTATATTATTCCTCCTTTGGAGACATGGATCTGATGTCTCCTGCTGCTGCTCCCTTAGTGGTCTAACCTGTGAAGCGTACACAGAAATCTTTCCACATTTTACAATATTCTGTCACTGAGGGCAAATAGTAGGGTACAATGCATATGACACCCCAAATTTCACCTTCAAAAGACAACCTGCAAATAAAACATAAATGTTTATTTGAAAGGACTTGGCACAGGATGGCATGCAGTCCGTGGTAGGGTTTCTCAACCTGTTGTTATGGTTCTGTTCACCGAGCTGGGAATTTGTGTTACAGACATTTCGTCCCCTGTCTAGGTGACATCCTCAGTGCTTGGGAGCCTCCTGTGAAGAGCTTCACAGGAGGCTCCCAAGCACTGAGGATGTCACCTAGACAGGGGACGAAACGTCTGCAACACAAATTCCCAGCTCGGCGAACAGAACCATAACAACGAGCACCCGAGCTACAAATCTTCTCACAAACTTTGGTTTCTCAACCTCCTGCCTATCTCTGCTTCCAGGCCAAACACCTCACCATGGGTGACACGGTGGCTCAGTGGTTAGCACTGCTGCCTCACAGCACCAGGGATCTGATTTCGATTCCCGCCTATCTGTGTGGGTTTCCTCTGGGTGCTCCCGTTTCCTCCCACAATCCAAAAAAATGTGCAAGTCAGGTGAATTGGCCATACTAAATTGCCCACAGTGTTAGGTGAGTTAGACTGGGGTAAATATAGGGTAGGGGAATGGGTTTCTCTTCAGAGGGGTGGTGTGGACTTGTTGGGCCGAAGGGCCTGTTTCCACACTGTAGAGAATCTAATCACTCTTTAGACAAAGCAGTGAATGACTAATACTGAAACAATGGAGAGAGCTGGGAAGATGTTTCTAATCCTTTTGGCCAGAAATCCATCAAGAATGTGATGGTGAACTTTGAGACATAAGGCCGCTCTCCAGCAACTATCCTTTAGATTTCTCCTGAAGCTGAAGGGAACAAATGCTGTGAACACAAAGATTGAGACTTCACAATAAGCTGTGCGAAGTATTCCAACTAGTGCAAGCCCAAACAGAAATATGTAGATCCTCAAAAATGTTCAGGACTATAGGTAGCAGTTTAAAGGAATCAAAGGAAGTAATAAGCAAAGTGACGTATCTTCTGCTTAACTGATATATGGGCCTTGGTCTGCCTTAAGGCAGGAGTTAATTGGGACAACCTGCAACAGCTGGTGAAGTTTATTATTGTCAGTCTACAACAGGTAGCAGGGAGACTGTAGGACCCTCTCCTCTCCTAGTTTCTATGTTTCAATGTACTATGTTTCCAGTTAGAATTAATCGCAAGCAGATAATGGTCATCTTGCTGGATCGGGATCAGTATCAGTATCAATTAACATACCAGCCTTTTTGGGAACACCTCCTACCACACTAATTCTTAAGGGAAGCAAGACCAGACAGACATTGTGGAAGATGGTTGCAGATATTTTGAGATGCTTCATAGTCCTGCAGCCAGAAATTAAAGCCATAAAACCCAATAGCTTTCTGTTATCACAGGTGCACATCCCACTTAGAAAGTTCTTGTGCGTGGTCTGTTTGCAAAGAATACTTCACAAAAGTAATTCTTTACCTCAGACCCTTTGAGCCAGGCTCTGCATGGAAGTATGAATTATGGTATACCATAATTCTCTGTTTCTCTCAATTCAGCCATCTGCTTAACTTTTCTATAGCCCTCTGAATTCTAGTAATTCCCATTTGCTCATTTCCTGCTGCATTGATTTGTGATTATGGCACTGTTAGTATCATGCTTCATTTACATATTGCCAACAAAACGGACTTAGGACACAGCCCAGTGGAATACCATGGATAAGTGTCACATGTTATATTTGTGCTTTTCCTTTAAAAGAGTTTTCCTGAAGAACGCCGTATGTTATATACAATACTGTAACTCTGTCTACCAGTTAGATAGCCATTGCAAGCTTCACATGCTGAAACCACTCGGTTGTGGTATTGTCTGCTTCATAAGTTATAGTGTGTTTTGCTGCTTCAAATGAAAAATAAAACTCATGGAATTATTTAGTTCCTGATGAGCAACTGAATATTTGGCCATCAGTATTAAAATGACACAGTGAACAACAATGACATACATTGTGCACATGAGGCCTATCATGCTTAAATTGACAACAAACAAGTCAATTTATAGTTGAAATGCATGGCAGATACTCATTTGTACTAATGTGCCTGAGACAACCATCATTATCTTTGTTAATTTACAGTGTTGAAGAGTGTAAATAATGGAAAATGTAAATACAGCTTGCTGGTAAACAGACAAACTATTGAGAGACCAATTTAACTCACTTGAGAAAAATAAGTGGTTAGGCCATGTGGCAGATCAATAGCAAGCAAGGAAAGGTACTTTGTCAGAAAGTCCATAAAATTCTCTTGTTTAAATTGTGACACAGCAAACCTCTAAACTGAATTTAAAATGTTTCAATGGTGTTCAGAGCAAGAGTTTAAGATTTTGCTCTATTGAATGCAAGCTGTCAAGTTCTCCTTAGCAATGGAGACTTATTACACCAGTATGCCATGATTTCCCATTAGTCACAATCCATTCAATCAATCATAGAGCATAGACAACAAAAACTACAGCAAACTAGTCAGAAAATTCTCGCAGAAGAGTGAAAATCTTTACTTTCTATTGAATTAATGGTGATAAAATCTCAGCTCTATGCTGTGGAGCGAAAAATGTAAATTCAAGAGGAAGTGTCTGAACACTTAACTCAGAAAAGATCCAAAATTGAGAATACCATCTCTGAGATAATTAAGTCTTCTGGGGATATTTCTGTTCTGCTCATAAAAATTAATAAAGGGATGAAAAAGAAAGGAAACAGGATCCTCACAAGAAGCTATTAGGTAGATCTTGACTTTGATTGTGTAAAGTGGGTAGTAGGGAGTTAGCAGCTCATTTTACGTAGCTCCTTAATCACAATTCCCATTGATTTCATACATACCTGACAGCTCCCTACTCTTTCTTTAGTTACACGTCACACTGTAGACAAACCATACATTAAACTGTCCCACAATAGAAATCAACAATGCAGTTATTGAAATATTTTTCATGTTGGTTAATGTTACTGAGTAATATATTTTATGATGTATTTTGTCCAGGTTGATATCTATGCTGGAGCCATCATTATTCACATTGCTTTGCAATGGGATCTGTACATTTCTGTGGCTGGGTTACTCTTTCTTACTACAATATATGCCATTGGAGGTAGGTCTGTCACCCATCCTAACATATAAAACAATCTATTACTATTACTATTGGAAAAGTGCCATTCCTTGAATTCTGGTTCTCTTAAGCTGATAACTGTTTCTTACCCATTTGCAATTATTAATGTTTTCTCTACTAAACCGCTCAGCTGGCATTGTCAATTAAGTGATGCATTTTTAAACAATTTACCTTTTGTACATCAGGAATTATGTTTCTTGAGAGAGTTGTTTTATGAGATTCCTTATATAATAGTAAGAATTTGACCATGACCTCAAATTGGCCTGATCAGAAGTGATACTACTCATAACTATGAAGACTGTAAAGAACTTGGAAAAGATTTTAGTAATATCATAAGACCATGTAATAGTTCGCCCATTCTCAGTGATTGTGTTTGCTTATGGAGGGAACAGGCCAGAGGTTGGACTGTATATCTGCCTTGTCATAAAATTGAGTGTTTCAAGAAGACAAGAAGAAATAAAACCATTTCCAAGCCTCTCAGAATCATGGCATGTTAAAACATAGAAACAGTCCACCCAGTCTGTGTCAGTGTGTAGCCATAAACCATTTTCCATTTCTTTAGTATTCTCATCTTTGTGGTCGTTTAATTCCTTTGCAAATGATTGCCTGCAGTGACTCATGACTGAGAATATACCAATCTGTCTATAGAACATCTTTTCTCTTCTGGTGGAAGTTACTGTGACTGATTTTTCCAATACAATTAGTTATTCACTATAGAACACTGTTGAGCCAGGGGACTGACTAGCATTACATCAAAATGTTTTGCTTTTCTTCTAATAATATGGAAGTTTTAATTTTCACCCGAACATGAAAATGGTGACTTTACTTCAAGTCTCAATTCAAAGATGACACCGTGTAGCACACTCTCACTAGGGCATTATACTAGATTATGTTTTCTGGTGTTGAGCCACTTACTATCAGACAGATGGTGTGATTTTGGAAGTTGTGATTTGGAAGTGATTGAGGTGATTCATAAAGATGCATTTAAGGATTCCTGTCTTGTGGAATGCTCTGTATGCTAATTAAGTTATGATTTGGAGATGCCGGTGTTGGACTGGGGTGTACAAAGTTAAAAATCACACAACACCAGGTTATAGTCCAACAGGTTTAATTGGAAGTACACTAGCTTTCGGAGCGTCGCTCCTTCAGCAGGTGGTAGTGGAGGATATAACCACCTGATGAAGGAGCGTCGCTCCAAAAGCTAGTGTACTTCCAATTAAGCCTGTTGGACTATAACCTGATGTTGTGTGATTTTTAACTAACGTAAGTTGAGGTGTTATCTGGAATGGGATGTCAATTAAAATTAAAAGTATCCTTCATCAATGCAATTTTAAATCTATTCAAGACTGTCCACCATTCCAGTAAATGGTACCAAAAGTCTGAGTAGGTCTTGAGCATAATCTTAGCAGTACAGACAAGAATTTTGTTTGAAGTTGGTACTAGAAAACTGAAATTTCTCCCCAAAATGCTGAGGATATTGGAGAACAATTGATGTTTTGAAGACTAGGATTAGCAGGTTTTTATTAGGAAATGGTATCAATTGGATCAAACTGGTTAAATAGAATTTAGTGTTAGCCACAATCTAATATCGGCTCCTATAAGATCTCCAAGGAGCTAAATCTAGCTGTTTTAGTTCCTACTTTTTAATCATTCTGAGGGAGGATCAGCTCAAGATTCTTGGTCACACATAACTCATCTATTGAAATTTTATTAATTGCCCAATGTTTGTCAAATTATCACAAACATAACTTTGCTGGGAACTGTGGTCTTACCTGTTCTTTAGTTTTCCTGAGATAAGATCCTCAACCCAGTAAGCCCAACACTAAGCCCATATAGCATATAACTAAAATTGTCACTTAGAGGTTTAGTCTGCTTTTAATTCAAATAGCAATGAAATCATGACAATCCCAACAACTAATAGGTGGACAAAAGCAAACTGTGAGACACCTAATGAGTGAAGAATGTGATGCGTTAGCAGCAGCTGTAAAAACAAAAAAGTTTGTTTTACTTATGAAACAGCTCAACTAAGACTTTGTCCTCTGCTGTTACCAATGCATAGTTACTCATGCCAGAAGGTATGCTTTTGTGGTATATCCTGCTCTTCTGTCTTGTATCATTCTCACACATCATGATAGCTCCTCTGCAACCACCATACGATCTCTGTCATCCAACAGTGCCTTCTACTGCCTCCTCCATTTTGCCCACTAGGAGAGATCTTTGTTATTTTTCAAATCTGATCAATGGCCAAAATACTGATATTTTCTTTTCTGAATGTCAATTTTTAGGATTTGTTTTGCTTTCGCTATTTGAAACACCCCTTCAATTGTCTTATGGTTTATCTATAGAATTTTTAGTATACATTTTTTACACCCACATTTCAAAAGTTCCATTTCTTTCCACAGGTCTTTACTTATTGTACAGGTTGCTAAAGCATACAGGATGGTGGATAGAATGTCACATTCTTGTGAGTTTTCCTTTGTTACAACCTTGAATTTTCTTGTTGTTAACACATCATTCATCTTCGCAAAATAACTTCTGGTTGTTTCTAATCTCCTTCTAACTGCTGCATCACATTTGTCATCTTCTGTTATCATGTGTCCAATATACAATATGTTCCATTGTGACACCATCCACTTCAGTCTTAAATTTAGTTTCTTCTAACATGTTGCTTTGAACTATCATTTCTAAGTATCTAGAATGTACTTACTGTACAATATCTTGTAGGGCTTCTTCTGATTTTACATATTGCATTTCATGTTGCATTATCAGCATGCCAGTTTTGTTATGTTTTTGCTGCAAATTTTTACCATGAAATACATCTAATCCAGTAAGTATTATTCTGTGCACAAATTGAATAATTTTATTGATAGTATACATTCTTACTGCACTTCTCTCTTAAATGAAGCAATACATGATTTCCCCTTTTCTAGCCTGATGCTTGCTTTTTGTTCCAATATAGGTGATGGATAAATCTCACATCTTTACTGTCAAAGTCACAATTCAGTAAACTTCAAGAATTATTTGTGATAAATACAATCAAAATTTTTCTTAGCTCATGAAACACACATTCTTGTTTTCTTGTAGATTTTCAAAGATTGTTCCTAGTTTAAATACTCCGTCTCTCGTTCCTATTTCAGGTTTACATCCAGAATGCTATTCACCAATTTCTACTTCGGATGTATTATTGATCCTTTCTAATATGATTTTCAAGATAACTTTACTGAGATGACTAATTAAGCTTATTGTTCAAAAATCATTGTATTTCATTGCATAAGGATTCTTAGTTTACTTAAACAGTGAATATCTTAAAACACTTGGTATGTTTTTGATCATAAGTTTCTTTATCACTTCTAATCTGTCTTTCCAAGGGTGCTCATTATTCTTTTGTTATTCATCTGTGTCTCGAACTTTTCCTGTGGTCATCAATTTCAGATAATTCCCTGCCTTTGATATCAATTTGGTTCGTCTTTGTCTCTATATATTGAATAAGTATTGCAACCATTGTTTTGCTATTGTTTCACTTTCAAATGATATATCACAGGCTTTGACTTTTGTGCATCATTAGTTTATGTTGTCCCTGTATTTCTATCTGTTAAAGATTTTAGCTTCTGGTGGATAATCTCATTATTTGAATTCTTTCCAGCTCCAATACTTCATTACACATGTCATTATACCATTTCTCTTTAGCCCGCCTACATAGGGACTCAGAAAAATAGGAATGAGGAGTAGGAATGGGCATTTAGTTCTTACAGCCTATTCCAGCATTCAATCAAATCATGGTTGATATGATTGCTGTGTCACCTCTATTCTTCTGTTTGCACCTATTTATCCTTGCCATCGGTTACAAATCTAAATTAGCCTCGAATATAATTGAAGAGTCAGCCTTCACTGCCTTTGGGAAAGAGAATTCCAAAGACCCTCAGAGGACAAAGAAATTTTCCTCATCTCTGTTTTAAAAGGGAGACCCCATTTTCTTAATCCATGCCTCCTAGTTCCATCTATCCCACAAGCGGAAATATCTTCCAAGTCTCCACCATTTCCAGTCTCAGCAGGATCTTATATATTTCAATAAGATGACCTCTCTGCCTCACAGCGCCTGAGACCCGGGTTCAATTCCCGACTCAGGCGACAGACTGTGTGGAGTTTGCACGTTCTCCCTGTGTCTGCGTGGGTTTCCTCCGGGTGCTCCGGTTTCCTCCCACAGTCCAAAGGTGTGTGGGTCAGGTGAATTGGCCATGCTAAATTGCCCATAGTGTTAGGTAAGGGGTCAAATGTAGGGGTATGGGTGGGTTGCGCTTCGGTGGGTCGGTGTGGACTTGTTGGGCTGAAGGGCCTGTTTCCACACTGTAAGTAATCTAATCTAATCTAAAGCTGACCTCTCATTGTCCTAAACTGCACTGAATATCGGCTCAACCTATACAAAACATTTCAAACATTCAATGCAATCTTCATTTTCTTAACAATTTCATCATATTCACGTACTTTTTTTTCCTTCCCCTCTTTAGCATCATTTTAAATATTTTGTTTATCATCTATTGCTTGTCTCTGTTTCTTGTCTGTTTTGGTTGCACTTCCTTTGCAGTCCATTTAATGTTCACTTTCATGTTTTTCCATTTGCCTTCTATTTCTCCTTCTGAGACCTTGGTTCCACAGATCGGCCCTTCCTGAAGAAGGGCTCATGCCCGAAAAGTTGACTCTCCTGCTCCTTGGATGCTGCCTGACCTGCTGCACTTTTCCAGCAACACATTTTCAGCTCCACAGATCGGTGCAATATCAAGGGCTGTACTGCGCTGTTATGCTTTCTGTATGTACCACTGCTTCCTGAGACATTCATAATTGTTCTTTACCTTTGAGTGAATGTCACAATGGTGTTTGCATACTTCATCATGTTAAGGTCAAAATGGTTTCACATTTTTCTCCCTTTTGGTATTTTCAGTTTCAACTTAGTTCTTGTGCAAGGAGACAAAAGGTTTTAAAATTATATTCACACTTGGGTGCTTATGAATGTTTTTTATAACTGCTTTATAATGTTGCTTGAAGCATTGAAAGAAGAACAGAAAAGCTGTATACTATTTAAATGGGCAGCCATTGCAGAATTTGATGGTATAGAGGGATTTGAATGTCCTGGTACATGAATCAATCACTCCCCAAAGGATTGATTAAGTGCATGACTTAGTTCATTTAAAACAGTAAAGCATATTATAAGTTATTAAACAAGCATTACATCAGAGCAATTGGTTACTGTGTGTTCTTCCTGCACACTCTCAATCAGACTAACTTCGACATAGAGTTGCAGCCATATATTCACAAAACACCTGGCATCTTGACGGTAAAGTGTCTTTCGGTCAAAGGTACATGTACAACCTTTCCCTGCTTTCTAAAAGAAAGTTCAACTTGCTACATTAACAAATGGATTAACAGGTCTCTATAGCACGTAAGTAATCTCCTGATGTGTCCAGGTCTCAGGGTGGTGATTTCATCTGCTGCAATGAAACTTTGAGTCATTTAAAACAAATTTCAAGGTTTTTAAATGTTCTTCTTTTAATTTTTCTTTAACTTAAAACAAAATATCTGATTTGCAGCTTGTCCCATTTTCAAAACAGCAGCAGTGGACTTTGCAATTCTAAAAGAAATTGACTTTTGGTAAAAGCTGTTCAGACCTCAAAATTGTTTCCCTGGTCTGACTGGTTGCTTTAGCTTTTAGAACAGCTTTCTTGCAGCTTCAATTCAGTTCTGAAACCATCATCTCCAGCCGTCAGCTTGAACAGTGTTTTTTTTCCCAGTCTGCCTGCCTGCTGTATCTTAAAGGTTGATTTTGTAGGTTATACCCACTCCCCCACAGCAGCATTCTGGAGCAATTTCTTTTGATGTTTCCCTTTGGACTTTCTGATGAAGGGCTTATGCCTGAAACGTCGATTCTGTTGCACCTCGGATGCTGCCTTACTGTGCACACCCTTCAACTTTGGACTTTCACGTCTTGTACACATTGTTATTTAAAGCCTTAAAACTGTCTCAAAAGCCTTTAAATCCATGAAACCAACAGTGTTCAAGATCAGTTTCTTGACAAAATTATATCAGTCTCTCTCCTTTTTTCATTTTTTGATCCAAGACTGTTTTAATTTATGTGCATTCCTCATTCTCCTTCAGTAATTTTGTGTTTATGTTGCGCATTATGATTACCACATCATAATTGGATTACAACAATTCAGAACGCCACTATATATTTAAAAATGCCTTTGTTACCCACTCAATGTGATCTTGTGTCAATGCATAAACTTGGATATCAATTATATCAAAAGGCTTTCCTTTGATCTTATACCTAACATGTTTTTGCGGCCATTTGGTTAATCTCCAGCATCATTTTATTTTTATTGTTTGTAATTATTTCTCTGCCTCAATTAATCAGATCATAGGTCATCTCTTCATGTGCTATTCAGCTGTTGGCAGTTTACTCAAACTGTCTGACACTTTTGATCACCTGCAGAGACTTGTTATTTGGCCTATCAACACCCTATTCACACCATTTGTATGACTTTTAAAATATTTCTGCCTATAAATTCTATGCCTGTATGCTTTTCTTCACTTTACCTGACAAAGGAGCAACATGCCGAAAGCTTGTGATTTCAAATAAACCTGTTGGACTATAACTTAGTATGGTGAGACTTCTAACCTTTCTTCTATCTTAACCGTGGTTATTCTTTCTGAGAAAATAAAATCACCGCGCTCTGATGATTGGCCTCTGGTCACAACCACAAAAGGTCTACAGAACATGCAATAGAAGTCAGGAGTAACGATGGCAGAGATACATTGTGGCAGCTTTGTGTGGAACATGGAGAAGCCTGCATTATCCTGAGTTCTGCCACTTCCCATGCAAGTTAAAAAAGTCTTCTTCCATGGAAAGGATGCTCACCACAATGTAAAGTCAGGCTGTGCGTTCACTCCATAGACACTTGGGTGTGTACTCCATCACGCAAGTCATGTGCCTAACCCAATAGATGGTTGAATGAGAAGAGGACAAAGAAGCAGGATCTATCATCAGGAATCCTTCCTCCTCAGGGAGAGAGGGAGTTGCCACCATGGAATGAAATGAAAAAGCAGCACATACCAGCTGGCCCTAAAGTGATCGCCTCTGGACTGTACTAAGTTTTGTGACATCTCCTCACTCCCTCTATCATTGACCCCAATAGCTCCAACAGCTGGGGTAAGGGCTATATCATTGCACTCATGCCGGAGCCCTCAAGGCTTCACATGTCCAGAGCTGCCTGACATGATCTTGAAGTAACAGGACAATCCAGTGAACAGAATGTTTCTACCTCAGCTGCTGCTGTTAGGCTAGCACATCGTTCCAGAAATGTAAACTTTAAACATCAGGAGCAGGAAAGTGGCATGGAGATCATTCTGAATATACCTCATTGGTAAATACATTCAAAATATATTGCTTTTGCTATATCCATATGTATATAATCATAATTTGTCAGGATTTTGGAAATGTGACAGCTATGTTGAATGGCTTGCCTCATTGTTGGCACGCTGGAGGGCTTTTGTCCGAAACGTCGATTTTCCTGCTCCTCGGATGCTGCTTGACCCGCTGTGCTTTTCCAGCACCACTCTAACCTAGACGCTTTGCTGGTCCCAGAGTAGATAAGGACATTGCATTAATTGTTGAAGTAGATGGTTTGCAATTACATGAATCTTCACAGAACATTTGTGTGAGTTTGCAGTTTTGTACTTTCTAGTCAATGCAACAGCTGCACCTCACCATCCTCCACTTCATTCAATCTCTGTTTATAATCTAAAGGAGATTGCTGCAGATCACCTTCTGTGGGTATAACTCAGGTGCATCTTGAAGGTGGAGCTGGATGAGATAAATCACAATCTGTTGTCCAAGTGTAGCGAAATTATGAGTTTGGGGAACAAATCTCCACTGCCTGTTTTATTCTGGATGGTAGAGAACACTGGCTTTTGGTTATTCTGCAAGGAAGAATGGCAGGCAGACAGCTGCATTGCAGGAAGATGATAAAGTTCTGCCAATAGAATACTGGCAAACTGTGTATCTATAATGTCGTCACTAGAATCCTTGGGATGTCTCTTTGCAGTCTGGCATCTATCAAAGGGTTATACATGTTCATGGCCTCCTCCTCAGGTTCGAATTCAATTCAACTTCAATTGAGGAGAACTGATTGCTCCTCACTCCAGTCCTGCGGTAACGTTTGTGTTGGTTGCAAGATTAGGTACAGCTGCTGATGACAATCATTGCAGAGTCTATCTCAATCAGTTAAAGCAGCAGAAGTAGTTTATGTAAGGTGGTAGTGTGTTCAGTAATTGCTGTGGTGAAAGTATGAATCTGATTGTACAGCTCTTTTGTTATACTTCTGGGATGCCTCACAGGTATCGGTGGCCCTTATCACCCAGGATCCAACCATTAACCTGGGCTAGGGCTGAAAATTCTCTGGGAGGTTTGATGGTGCAAGATGTATGTTTGTGACAGCTCCCTGGGAAAGGTGAACACACCACAATGATCCTTCAACTGTCATCTCCTGTCAGCTATACATTCAAGAGGTGCAATCCTTCACAATTCACAAATATGACTTGGGAATATATCACTGTTCCATCACTGTCATTGGGTTAAAATCTTGGAATTCCCTCCCTAAGGACATTGGAGGTCAATCTATAAGACATGGATTGCAGTCGTTCAAGAAGGCATCTCCCTATCACCTAAGGGCAACTAGAGATGGGCAATAAATGCTGACCCAGCCAACATTCTCCACATCCCATGGGTGAACAAGAACAATCCCAGGGATTGCCAACGGTCAAATGTGTAGTCAATGATCATCTTGATTTGATTTGATTTCTTAATTGTCATGTGTATTTTGTTAGAAAAGTGTTGTATAGTTTCACCACCCTTCTGTTAAAACAAAGAAAAATAAACTAAAACATAGAATATTAAAGGCAGAAAAATAAAGAAATAAAGGAAACAAGTTCAACATTACAGTCCTCCTTGTTAAGTGCTCCACCTTGTGCTAGGCACAGGTCCCCTTTGTCATGCCAACACCACTGGAACTAAAGTTTCCACTCTTCGGTGCCATCTCACCTCCAGCGATGCCCTCACTAACATCTGGCTGCCATCATATGTGGAGAAATGGATCGAGATATTGGCACAATGGAATTGTGCATTGGTCACCTCCTCTGTTCACCTATATCTGTAATAGACCACATCTGTCACCCGTTTCACACGTGAAGCCACCACTGGTGAAGAAACTGAGCATCGCAGTGCCATTGAAAGCCACTGGCACAGCGTTCCCACCAAATCCACACGGATGCAGGTCTTGCTGAAGATTCCACATTGTCAGTGACAGTTTCATCATCATTTTACTTTTGTAATGCTCCTCCAACATCTGCATGTAGTTAGCTCTTGATGGAAAGTTGTATTCCTGATACATCCTGACCAGACAATCCCACCGATTCTGCTGTTGAGAGCTCTGTTGTCTGCTCACAACAGCTCTCCCCTTGTTGCATCCTTTCCTGCTGCTTCCAATATTTCAGCAATATTTGATCCTCTTGGTTATTTAAGCAAGTGAACTCTTTTGAATGGGTAGCCATAAGAGCAGGGAATATGCTTATCCATGATTCATATCCAAAGAACTAATAAGGAGTAAACACCTTCACTCCTCACATTATCCACACATAAAAGTGGCTTCTTCCAACTTGAATCTGCAAACCTTACATGCCAGTGAGCATTTGGATGGAACCACAAATCATAGTGCATGCTATCTTCAAAGCCCAATTCTGTGCCTTCCAATCTTTTCCTGTTGTTTCACATATGCCCTCATCACCCTTGACCATTTAACATAGTCTTACAGCTCCTCTCTGTAAGGACACCCAGCACACTGGCCTTCCCTTCTCACAATATCATGCACTCAAACACCAGCTATTAACTCCATCAGTCCTGAGCTTCCATTTAAAACTGCTAATAAACTTGTTCCTCTCCCTCCTACTGCAGAGTCATGCGAGGAAAACTGCTGACCTTAAACACAACTGCTCAATGCTGACTGGCTCACGCCTCTTTTGAACTCGTGCAAATCTGGTGTCGTAAGATTCACGTACATCACTGACATAATCTTGAGAAATCTTGACATAATTTTTAAAAGGCTTCAACACAAGGAGTATTCACAGCATGTAGGAACCTGCCAAGGGATAGTGTGAATCCTGATGTACAGCAAACAGGACACTGACTCCATAAATAAACACGAACACACACACACACACACACACACACAAACAAACATGCACACACAACACGCACAACACATACACACCAACGGACAAACTCCCATGCACCGAAAGAAACAGTCATGTATCCACATGTGTACAGTTGCACACATACATAAGTAAAGACATAAGCAAAAACATAAATGAAGATAAAAATCTCAAATAAATATTCGGAAGACAAGAACTCAAATAAAAGATCCGAGTCTGCACTCCTGTATAATTATGTGCAAGCATACAGGTTTGGAAGTGGAAACAGTCGTGAGGATGCAAACTCTGTATATATGCTCTCACGCATTCTCAATTATATGCACTTTTGAATCAAGTTTGCTTTGAGGATTTATTTCTGCTCTCCTTTTTCTGACAGGTGGGCTGGCTGCTGTTATATATACAGATACACTACAGACAGTGATCATTCTGGCTGGATCGCTGACTCTCACGATATTTGGTACATATATTTGAGTCTTTGTTACTGTTATGTGTCCTCATTTCCTACATTAGAACTTAGGAAAATAACTTTCTCAACAGTTAATTGGCATACAGAGGGGAACCTATCAGCTATTCTTCAAATCTATGTCTTTCTATGAGCCTCCCTTAGTTTAATGTCTCTGAAAGACTGTTAATTTCAGGAGCTAGAATAACAATAATATGATTCGCAACTGTATGTCAAAGTGTGTCTCTGAAAGATGGTAAAAGCTTTACTCAGGAGGGCCTGCGGGTAGTCTATTGGCAGGAGCAGGAAGTGGGATTAGAGAAATGGCACCATTTCAAATTTATCCGTGAGATTTAACTCCATTTCAGATGGAAGTTCTGGTTGCTAATATTATTGTTCAATTGGGAAATCAGACCAGACTTAAAAACAGTCAGGGGTCGGGGGGAAGCAGATATTTGCCTGTTACAGTCTGTCTTTAAATACACACTGGTGAGGAGATCAAAATAATCCAACCTCTCATATATCTCATTGATAACTCACACACTGCAAGGGTTGCCTCTGCCTGTGATTTCACTCTCTTTTTGCTTCCCCTTTGCTTGAACTCCTAGTTATAGTCATAGAGATGTACAGCATGGAAACAGACCCTCGGTCCAACCCGTCCATGCCAACCAGATATCCCAACCCAATCTAATCCCACCTGCTAGCACCCGGCCCATATCCCTCCAAACCCTTCCTATTCATATAGCCATCCAAATGCCTCTTAAAGATTGCAATTGTACCAGCCTCCACCACTTCCTCTGGTAGCTCATTCCATAAAGGTACCACCCTTTGCGTGAAAAAGTTGCCCCTTAGGTCTCTTTCATATCTTTCCCCTCTCACTCTAAACCTGTGCCCTCTAGTTCTGGACTTTACTATATTATTCTTGTGTCATAAACTCTCTCACACTGTCCTTTTGTCATCAGATTTTAATAAAGTAATCAAATTGAAATAAAAATCCACAAGGGTTCTAATAAGGGCTTCCAATAATTACCCAATTTAAATATTATTGCACAGTCAAATTCTGCTCCATTCAGTGCTACGGAAAATTTCAAACTACACCTATTCTCAATCCTTGGCTGAATTTATTTTATTGTCCACAGTAACAGCAGGAAATGTTTTCTTTCCTGTGTTTTTTCTCGCACTAGAATCCTGTTCTCACATACATTTGGTTTTGGCAAAGAGCATCAGTTCTTGCTGATGTCTTTCCTCCCCAGAAGCTTCTATGCTGCTTTGTTATTGAACTTCTGGAATTTGGGTGTTTAGAGGTCAAATACAAAGCAAATGTGCTCTTAGCACCATATCAGCCATTACTGTGACACTGCTGCATTTAACCCTACTCTTTTTGGCAACCATTTTCTCAACAATTCCAGAGCTACCCTTCTTCAAGATGTGGAAAGAATTGTCCAATATTGGAAATCCATATGGAAAGGCAGTTACGTATTGGAGAGAGACTATTGCTACTAGATCTCTGCCCTCATCATTCTCTACTAGCTTGTTAGGTTCCCACTAGCTCTTGAAGCATGTATTCCACAAACTTCTTCATTAACCATATGTGGTAAAGTGTTTCTTACTGATAGAATCACAGAATCCCTACAGTGTGGAAGCAGGCCATTTGGCCCATCCAGTCTACATTAATGCTCTGGAGAGTGCCCCACCCAGACCGAACTCCCTACTCTATCCCTGCATTTCCCATGGTTCATTCACCTGACCTGCACATCTTTGGACTGTGAGAGGAAACCGGAGCACCCGGAGGAAACTCACGCCGACACGGTGAAAATGCCATACTCCACACAGACAGTCACCCGCGGCTGGAATCAAATCCGGGTCGCTGGTGCTGTAAGGCAGCAATGCTAACCACTGAGCAACTGTGCTGACTGGGTACTAAACTAAATAAATACTGCTGAAGAAATTTTCTACAAGTCTTTTTCTGATTGATCTAACAACCCAGGAGTTCCAATTTCTGACTGATTAAGGAATGCCCAAATCTGGCAGGATTTAGGAGTTCACCAGTATGTGTCAAGATTGACACAAATGGAACTGCTGTACCACCTTTGTAGCCTGCTGAAACTTTATTTAACCCATGATAGATGAAGTATAAAAACTTAAAATTACAATACAAGATAGAAATTCAAACAATGAGCTTATTTATAGTTACTTTTACTACAGAAGTTTAGAATTGCTAAAAGGTATGCTGTCAAAGCTCTAATCCTGCACACCTCAGGATAGAATTGCAAGAATACCAAATTTCAGTACCGAAATTTTGTTTTTCTTATAACTCTGAGAGCAAGATGAAAAGCTTCAACAGTGTATCTCTTTATCCCAGAAATGCTAATACTATCCATAATACCAACTTAAGAGGTGTTTTCTCGGAAGAAGCTGACTTCCAACAAAACAAAATACATTTGTAAAATTTAGTCCCAACTCCATGTTTTGTTATGATAACAGCAGAGTCTAATTACTTCTTAAAATAGATGGCTTTCTCACTGACTGCTGAATCTAAATATGTTTTCAGGCTTTAAGACATTTAATATACCAAACCAACTAAAATCAACAGAAATCAAACATTATTCAGGAGACAACTAATACAATGAACTAAAGAAAACATACTTTTGCATTAACTAAGACAATTGAGATACAACTTATAATCAGATGTGTAACCATAAGACAGGGCACATGAAGGCAGCCTATTGTAAGTTGGAAGCTAAGCTGGTAGTTTTAGTGTGTATATCTAGTATTTCTGAGAGTTTAGCTTGTAGCAAAGTTATACAATCTAATATATTTATATTGGGTGTAATCAGAACATAGAGGAATATAGGATATTTTTACATTTGAATGCATGGTGTCAGATAAAGAGGCATAAAAAGCTGTTGACCTTTGAGAAATGAAGTTAGTTAAATCCCTGATATTGTCAAAAGACATGAATTACTCTGTAGCGAAATTTTACTTACTTAAAGTATATTAAAAGAGGGATATTAATTAAAATTGTTTAAATTGTAGAGTGAATTTAAACTGCTCTTTAGTCAATAGATCTGTTATTATTGGAGTGGTGTGGAAATTACCTATTAATGATGTTGATTTCATACTAGGAAATGACCTTGTGGGAGATAAACTGCTGCTGTCGCCAGAGATGGTAGGCAAGTCCATTGAAACTGACAATAAACCAAAGAAATGAGTGACTTTTTGTAATCCTGCTATAGAAAGTACTGTTTCAGCTAAAGATGTGTCCAAAGAATCAAAGCTCAGACTGCTGAGAGTAAATCAGCTTGACTGCAAAAAGGTAACACCAGCTGGAAATGAATTAGATCTGTCTCAATTAAACTGCCTCCAGATCCTAAGTCAGCGGTGTCAAAACAGAATACAGCAATAGAATTCCAGACTAATAGATGAACAAATAAAGACAGTTGTTAAAAATAAAATATCTTTGCTGTAACTGTTGCTGTTACTGTAGAACTACAATGGCAGACTTAAATCCTAAATTGGAAAATGAAATTTCCAAGTTAAGAAGCTATTGCTGTTGTTCTGAAAGAACTGAACAAAGTTTGTGCTAAAGTTGACAGACAAAGACAGACAGAATATAAAAGAAAACTGCAAATTTAAATAAAAAGGAATATCAGAATTTTTATCCAAACATCGATCTAATCTCAACGAGATGCTTAAAGCAGCAAGGGAACCATAGTTTTACACATGAGCAAGATAACTGGATAGTAGTCAGCTGAAAGAATTTTTATGTATGGACAATGTAGAAGTTATATCTCTGAAAGAGAATGGAAATTTAGGGACTCAACTACTGATGTCACTGCAAAGTGTTAAAGAAGAAGTAAAGAAAATGCTGGATCAACAGACCAAATAGCATTACAACAAAGAATTTGTTCTGAACCTACATTGTTCACCTGTTGGTACTCAAAAGCCAGAGGAAATGTCAGAAATCAGCAGTGCTGTGCTTGATCGATCCAAGGATACAAATGACTAACCAAGAGTGTGGAAACAATATGAACTTTAATCATCATGTGGAAAGATTTTTACAAATGCTGCATCGCAGAAGGTGGAGTTGCTAGCTGTAAAACAAATCCTCACATATGAGAGAACAACTTTAAGAAACAATATTGAGTGACTTTAAATCTTAATTGTAACTTATAGTTGGGTTAATGCAGATAAAACGATATGATCTACGAAGATGTGCTGTTTAAAAGAAAATGTGACAGTGTGGGGATTGGGAGTGAGGGGGGTGGGAAGAATATTACTTGTGCTGTGTGAACTAAGTTAGTTATCAAAGTGTATAGAATGTTATAAGTTGTACTTTGAATGGTATCTATAAGAACCCTTCACAATGGTGCAATTCTTCATTATTCAAAGAGAGAGGTGTTACAATAATGAAATTTTTAAGATTTTTAATTTAAGGTAAATGTAAAAGGATCATGTGATCTCTTCTAAAATCTAGGCAGTCCTAATTGTTTACTGAGAATAAGGTGTAAGGTGTTTACACTTGGAGACAGTAGCAACAGCCTGAGTGCTAAAGTGGGTAGGCTGTGAGTCTCCAAACTCCAGAAAAGTGATGAAAATTTGGATCATAAGTGAATCTACTTTAACCTGCCCATTTACTTTGAAAAAGAAATAAAGTTAGGCTCCCAAGAATAACTAATCAGTCTTTGTACCTGGATACAAGGTCTCAGTGATTCATAATGCTATGGAGATGAATTTTGAAGGGTTAGGATCTAAGATATCCCTGAAAACTCATAGGAAAGGTTAGTCTTTCAGGATTCGGGAGAGGGAGAGCAGCTTTAAGAAGTAGGAAGCTGTGTTTTATTACACAGGAATGTGGGTGAGAGCACACTTGAATAACACAATGACCAAATTCATGAGGAATTAACACAAAGCTGTAAGATTGGGACTAGTGTATACTAGAAGAAAAATCTATGAGAGAGAAAACTCAGTGAAAGACAATACTGAGGTTAAAATTTTCTCGACTGAGGAGGGAAGATAGCAGAAGTAAACCCTCTAGGAAGTAAGATTCACCTTGGAATGATTATTGGAGAATTGAATGGCCATTTAAAGGATAGTAGAAAGCATTCAGTGAAGAGGGAAGTGGGCCAAGCATAGGCAGGTGGGACTAGTTTAGTTTGGGATTATGGTTGGCAAAGACTAGTTGGATCCAATGGTCTGTTTCCATGTTGTATGGCTCTAAGTGTCTTATGCTAAAAAGAAAGGGAAATACTCTATTTTGTGCACAAGTTATTTCCAAAGATAGTAGTCCACAGTATTTTTACTTTCTTTTTATTATTAATAAAAAGTGTTAAAATACAAAGTTTTGTCATGTCATCCTTTCAGCCATTAACTGGAAGTTTGAATTTCTTTTTAAAAATTATCAGTTTCTATAGAAATCAAAACCACGTAGAAGTCACTTTTAACTTACCTCCAACTGTCATAACTCTTTCTATTCAGCCTGATATTCCTATATCCTTTGAAAAATAGAATGCTGAGTTGGTGACTCTTTGGACACATCTTTAGTCGAAACATTAATTCTTGCAGCAGGGTTCCAAAAATTCATGGATTCTTTTAGGTTATTCAGTTCTTCTTGAACATCAGTTTCCACAGTCTTAATAGGCTTTTCTCAAGCTGCTGAAGATGGTAGCACCTTGTCCCCAGTCAAACCATTTCCTAATAAAAAATCCATGTCATCAATTGGACACTTACAAACCACCCCCACAATTACAGAGCTATTAAGTAAGCCATATTCTAAATTAACTCCATACAAATGTGTGAGTATGCAATTCCCATTAATACACTGCATCAAAATGTTTTTGTTTAACAAATTATGTGGAGGGAAATTCCTGCTGCCTTCCAATATGAAAGATTGTGCTAATCCTACAGCTTTTGGAATTATAATTGGTTATCCTCCCTCATGAGACAAGAAAAAGGACACCACTTTTAAAGAAGAAAATTTCCACAATTTTCTGCACTTTGTTCCACTTTAATAGTAAATGCAAGAGAACACATCAGTTTGTTATCTATTTTACTCACTGGACAGATTTTTTGGGGGAATACTGAATGCCCTGACAAATGACACAGGTTTGTTTTTTTAAATTTCTAACATTTAGCCCTCACATATCATTTTCTTCATTGTAATCAGATCTTACTCTTCAGCTTGTCATGATATCAAAAAGGTTTGTTTCTAACATGAATGTGAGTCATTCTTTAGTCTTCCGCCATTGATGTAGCTTCTCTCAACTTAGAAACCTTCTGGTCTTCACGGTGAGATGTTATTCCCAAAGGGACACTGTATTTTTAAGCACTTTCACTGCCATCGCCTTCTGTATAGTATTCAAAATCTGATAGAACATTCCTCAAACTATACCTATGAAACACTGGTTTTGAGGCAACTGTTTCTTGGTGCATTCTCTCAGCAATGCTTTGAACAATTAACGTCCATCTGCCAACCAGTCCAGTCACTGAACCCAAAAGGTAACTCTGCTTTCTCTCTACAGATGCTGCCAGAGCTGCTGAGTTTCTCCAGCACTTTCTGTCTTGATTTAGTATGAGTTATTGCTCCCTTTGTAACTCAGTGTCAGTCCCAATGAGGTCAAACTGCAAAGCTTCAACGCCATGTCTCTCTTTTCTGCAATAAACGCCATTTCCTTTATCTTAGGTAAATTTCACTCATGATTCTTCATAAAATGGCCACATATTTGCCTGTAAGCCTCTGGCACTAACTCCTAGGCAATGTTCACTTTATCATAGTCTCCAAACTGTTTATCTGAAAGAGAGAAGTTCACCACCAAACATTCCTCACCCACACTTTCCACAGTAAAACCATCAAATTTTATCTCAGCCTCAGCAAAATTATGGCAATTTTCTCAACATTCCAAATACATTTCAACATCTATCTCACTAAACTTTGGTATGAAATGAATATTTCTGGCCAAATCCAAACAAGAACTAAATCCAGAGCCATCCTCAAAGTTATAGCAACATTTCCCACTTGTGTAATCTAAACTTTTCTCTACCCAATTCCGATGTTCTGCTATTTCTTTCTCTTTGTAATTTCAGTTTAAGTTTTCACATTTCTATTTATTTTCTGTTTCTTTCCAAGTCAAGTTTGTTTGCCTTTGTTTGAGGGTGAGGGAGTAATCGAATGGCATGTGTGTGTTCTCAGGGCTAATGAGATGAAATGGGGAATGGGTAGGGAGTGACGGGATGCGAGATGACAGGAGCATGGTTTAGGTATGGGATGGCATGGTGATCTGAAGGGGGGGCCAAGAATTGGCATAGGTGTGATTATAGGAAGATGTTTGGGGGCATTAGAGAATGGTGGCCTGCCTCCACACTCACACTCCTCACTTCCTCCAACCTGACTCAAAAAATACAATATGAATCTGACCCGTGTGAAAAGACAAAAGGTGCAGGCAAAATTGTGCACGGGTTCTGTGTGTATGTCGAAAGGTATAAAAATAGGCAAGTTGAATAGAAAATACTACGTGTCCCAGCACAGACCCTTCTTCCACCATTGCCTGGTTTTACATATATATGAGGAGAAAGTGAGGTCTGCAGATGCTGGAGATCAGAGCTGAAAATGTGTTGCTGGAAAAGCGCAGTAGGTCAGGCAGCATCCAAGGAACAGGAAATTCGGCATTTCAGGCATAAGCAAACGTCGAATTTCCTGTTCCTTGGATGCTGCCTGACCTGCTGCACTTTTCCAGCAACACATTTTCAGTTTATATATATATACCAGGAATTCACACTAGTGGTTTCCCTCAGAATGAGCTCTCAATTTAACTTCAATTTAAAGGGGACAATATGTTCCATTGACTTGAGGAACAGAGAAGGGAGAATGTAAAATGGATGCGGGAGATGGGGGGAGGCAAGGAAAAGTTTAAAAAAAGGGTAGAAGCAAACATTTTACTCAAGCACAATTTTCATACAAAACAAAACTTACTGGTCAAAATTGTGTGTTGGAAATTATCTCAAAGGAATGATAATTTTGATAGTGCTTCTGGATACCAGTTGTGTACAGTACAATATGACTAGTGTGCCAAAGTTTTAGTATCTATTTGACTATATGGAAATGTAACAAATGATTTGTTCAGTAAATTAAGTCTGTGTTTTATAGCTTTTAAAAGTGTCGATGGCTATGCGGGTCTCAAGAAGAAATATTTTACAGCCATTCCCAATGTTCATCAATCTAACTCAACCTGTGGCCTACCAAGAGAGGATGCCTTTCACATTTTCCACGATCCTATTAGTTCTGACTTTCCCTGGCCAGGTGTAATATTTGGAATAACTGTTCTTTCTACTTGGTATTGGTGCACAGATCAGGTAACACACATTTATATATCTGCATTCTGTATGTAAAGTTCAAAAACTCTTGATGTTATTGCTTTTTGATCAGCTGAGGCATCTGACACACATAGAAACCTGTCACCATGGCTAGAAGATTCCCAATTCTACTCAGAATTTTAGACGTAGCAATGCTACTTGTCCAAAATGGTTCATACTCCCTTTCTGTAGACACACGACTTGACTTAAATAATTCCACAGAATTTTAACATGATGCCAAGCACCAAACACTGGGCACTGAGAAGCTCTCCAAAGCCTGCTTCACTTGGTCATTTTTAAAAATGAAATTCCAACTCAGTTTGGGTGCAGCTCATAGAGAAATAAAGATTATTGGCTTTACACAGCAACAGACCATTTACATCTTTCCGTACTGATCAGGCAACAAAATCTCCTGAGCACTCCTTTTTGTCCACAGGCAGTTTAAAAGGACATTATAAATGTAGCGACCTATTTTATGTCAGGAATGCCTCGAGGGGAATTGGCAAGGTTGTGAGCAACAAGCCTATTTCAACGTATAGTACATTCAGAATTTCTGTGCAGCCACACAGATTTACATCTTAGAGGGTATGTTGTTTCAAGCTCTTTGCTGATGGACACACTTAGTATACTGTTGGAATTGAAAAAGTACTAGATTATATCCCAGAGAACCCATGTGAAGCGATCTCTTAACTTTAAGGCACTTAGATTGGATAGTATGAAATGACATGGCGTGTAGAATAAGATTTCAGCATGAAACTGTTTATCAACAGTGTGAAATATATGAAAAGTAAAATAATACTTAAATGTATGTCCAAAATTAGGCAGTCATGAAAACAAAGTAATCACTAATAAATCCAGCAAGGAATCCAGGAGAAGCCCCTTTATTTGAGGCTGGGTTTTACACAGCTACATGGTCCCCAACAGCCCAGATGAAATATCACGGGATTAGCAGTCTGCTTTCAATATGTTATCCCTCACAATTCACATTGGCAGTCATGTGAGGCAAGACTACCTGTTCCATCTCTGAAAGGACATCCTCACCTTAGGGAGCTGCCAGCTAGTAGAATGTCCTGCTGCTCTGCAGTCCCAGCAATGTCAGGTGGGAGCATGATTACTGTTCGACAGTCCCAACAAAGAGGAGCCCATACTCAAAGTAAGTACGGGGTATTGCCAGGTCCAGGTTGGCAGATCCAGCAATGTGGGTGAGCGAGTTAGAGCCACAGTCTTCACATTGTTGGGATGTGTGCCTCCAGTGGGCACAGAGGACCCGCAAGGAAGGTTTAGTCAATGTGCCCAACACCAGTCTGTACAGTTAAAGCTGCATGGCTATCCAGTTGGCATGTGCTTTCCCTTGTAATTGGCTAAAATATTGGCGGGGATGGGATGAGACCCTTAACTAGTCATTAATTAGCCTCAATAGGCATAAGGATTGGTGGACAGCCTGCATTTCCACCCCGGTAAAAACAATGACTGCAGATGCTGGAAACCAGAGTTTAGGTTAGAGTGGTGTTGGAAAAGCACAGCAATTCAGGCAGCATCCGAGGAGCAGTGAAATCGATGTTTCAGGCAAAAGCCCTTCATCAGGAATACAGGCAAGAGTGCCTGAAGGGTTGAGAGATAAATGAGAGGAGGGTGGGGGTGGGGAGAATGTAGCAATAGATGAGTGGGGGAGGGGATGAAGGTGCTAGGTCAGGGAGTAGGGTGGAGCGGATAGGTGGAAAGGAAGATAGGCAGGTAGGACAAGTCATGGGGACAGTGCTGACTGGAAGTTTGGAGCTGGGGTGAGGTGGGGGAAGGGGAAATGAGGAAACTGGTGAAGTCCACATTGATGCCCTGGGATTGAAGTGCTCCGAGGCGGAAGATGAGGTATTCTTCCTTCAGGCGTCTGGTGGTGAGGGAGCGGTGGTGAAGGAAGCCCAGGACCTCCATGTCCTCGGCAGAGTGGGATGGGGGGTTGAAATGTTGGGCCACACACCCCGTCCTGGTTCACATTTCAGATTCAGGCTTGTCAGATGGGGTTGTGGGGATGGCTATTCCACCTTTGGAGTTCAAAGCCTATTGACAGGGGAATGTAAAATCCAATCCTAGAGCATGATTCAAATGTGGAGCATACTATCACATGGAGAAACTGTGGCAACCACCACAGATACATTTAAGGGAGAATTATTTAAATAGAAGATTGGAATAAAAGATATGTTAATGGACTGAGATGAAACAAACCAAGAGCAGACTCCAAAAAATGTGTAAATAGATAAATTGGTTTGAATAGCATTTGTCAATGGTATATTTTTACACAAAATTGGGAATTTATTGACATCCAAATGAATTATATACACCTTGTACTAATTTCAGGTTATTGTGCAAAGGGCACTTTCTGCCAAATCAATTCTTCATGCCAAGGGTGGCACCATATTTGCTGCCTACTTGAAAATCTTGCCTATTTTCATTATGGTGTTTCCAGGCATGATCAGCCGAATCCTTTTTCCCAGTAAGTACATGTTGCCTGTTGTTAAAGCTTAGGTCCTAATATTAATGAAGGCAATAAACTAAAAATGTGTTCTTCATAAATCTGCGTTGGAAAGTCAGTTTCATTACTTTGATTTTTGAATCAGTAAAAGTCTGTTTCACAAAAATGATCAATCAATTGTTAATCTTTGAAGTTTATATACCCTGCAGTGTATCTAGCTTCAAACAGCAATTTGCGAAATGAAGGACAATTGTATCCTTCATTGATGTTAGGTCTTTAGCATGAACCAATGTTAACTCTGTTAAATGAGATGCCACCTATTCCTCTTCTGAATCATTGTCATCGTTGGAGGTCTCCATTGCTAATACCTGAAATATGTAAATTTAGACCCACATTCCATCAGCCATCATCAGTATTGTACGTAGCTCAGACTGTTAGAGGACTGTACTGTCTGCAGTTTGAGGCATCAGAGCCTAAAAAAAATGGTTTTGGATGCACCATTGCACAGATTGACCAGAACGTTATAAACACTCCAATGGCTCGATTGTGAGGAAAGGTTATACATACGTTTGTGCTCTATCTCAATTCGTATGAAGTAAACTTTCAAGAGCCATGCCCATGATATCAAAGTATAACCTGAGGGTTTAATTTCTCAGACTCCATCTTACCCTGGATCACAGGAAGCATTCTCCTCCACGGTAATCTTATGTTTGCCTAAAACAGTTGTTTGTAATTACTCTTTGTTGGATTCATCAGCACCACAACATCCTATGTTTAGTTTCTCATATTATGTGTGATAACATAAACATTGCATCCTGTAAAGCACCCTACTGCAGGCAAATTTATATCCTAGTTAGCAGGACTTGCCATCTGTAAAGAAAAAAGACACCAAGGTCCTCATGGTCATTTTGAAAACTAATTGCAGACCAAATGAATATCAGCTCTGGACAATACTGGATTCAGACAATGAGTAGCATCAGTTTTCACTGAGTACAGACAGCTGTCTGTGTATGGCAGTATATCTTTAATAAGCATGCTCATGATATTATCATTGCATGTGACTTGAGTGTCTCACCTTACTGCTTAAAACAGCATACAATTGGAAGAATGCTGTTCATTGCTGCTCAGTTGGAATCTAATATTGGTATGTTCTAGTTATGTCTGTTCAAAACCGTGATAACCCCGCCTTATGTGACAAACATAAGCATTGCTCCATCAGTTAAAATGCCTTGCTGGAAGCAAAACCCATACAATAAACTAGGACGGAAACCTTTCATTGACAGTGAGAGATGCACAATATTGCTTCTAAGGAAGGCCTGTCAAATCTTCTGCCAAGGAGCCAGTTCTGGGAACACTGGCAAGCTTTCCACTGGAATGAAGTGCCTAAGGGCAGACATTTGCAGCAGCCAGGATTGGCAGGCCATAGTTTCTGCATTTGGCAGTGCAATAGAGGGGGCCATGGCTACAGAGGAACAGACACACCAGAGTCACATCTATCTATAAAGTACCTCCCTATCTCAGTCTCAAATGCAAGGGAAGTGGAAGGGTAGACTTCTGCAGGGTATAGGGTCACAGGGAGAGGGGGCAAAGGGGTTGCAAGCAAGGGCACTGCCGCCCAATGTGCATACCCTCGTTTGACCAAGCCGCCACCATGTCACCTCACTTCCCACAAGGTGACAACAGCCCATATTCCTTTTGTTTCAGGGAATGCTGTATATCCGTAGACCAAGCCTGCAGTGGGCTAATCCCGGTAGTAGTGCGCTGACAATCTTAAGTGGTCCCACTTGGCTACTTAGGGGCCTCAATTAGCAGTAACACAGAAAGGTTAACCGTGGACCGTCCCACCCAGAGATTTTTCAGGTAGAGAGAATTTAATCAAGGTTAAGGGAACATAATTAGAAACTATAAAGAAAGCCTATTCAGGAAGCTAGGAATCACTTCTTCATCCAATTTGAGAGAGACATTTGAAACTCTTTTTCAAGAGACTAAGGATGGTAGTGAGGAGAATGGTTTTAAATCTGAGATTGATAGATTTTTACACAAGAAAGAGTTCTGGAGCAAGGCAAGTGAATAGAATTAAGATACAAATCGTCCACGATATAATTAAAGGTAGAATAGGCTTGAGGGGATGAATGGCCTAATACCGTCTGTATGTTCAGACTTATCAATTATAATTATTTATAAATTGCAGCATCTGAGATCTTTTCTTTAACTCTAATTTTACTAGACACTGCTCATGTTCAGCGAGTAAGTGTAAAGTGTGACAAATAACTTGTTTAAACTGAGGATGACCTACTTTGTAAAATTTACTTTATTTTCATAGTAATGATCTTCTACAAATTATGCTCCAATCCAATGATTCCTTCCATCGTTCCAACTAATGTAAATCTCATTACAACTTTACATTTTCTCTAGATGTGACATTTTCAGAAATTAACTGATTTACTGAGAAAAAGTTGAATAATCTCATGGGCCATTGATAACAACTTCAAGCAATGTTGCATAGGATAGTGTACAGATCATAAATGTAATCTTCAGAAACTCACAGCCTATTCCTCTTGTTTTAGATCTTGTGGCTTGTGCAGATCCGAATACTTGTCGCCAAGTTTGTGGAAATTCAATTGGTTGTACAGATATCGCCTATCCATTATTAGTATTGGAATTGCTACCTGGAGGTACTTTGTCAACTTAAAGTGAGAAACAAAAACTGGTCAACATGTTGGTCACTGCCATATTAATGCAGGAAGTGGACTGGCCTGTGACCATGATTCACTGTTTCTGCCCTGCCACTAGATTATTAGATCGCCAAGTGGTCTTCCAGTGCTACAGCTTGTCTTTAATTTTCTTGAGAGCCCATTGCTTTGGGGAAGGAAACCCGATGATCAATGCAGCTTGTATGCAGGCAACATCTTAAATGGTCACAGAAAATTTAGGCATTTACACTTTAATAGCTCCCAATTTCTGACACTTAAAGCTTCCTGTTCACCACGGGTGTCCAAAGGTTTAAACCTCCTGGATCCACAAGGACTGACTAAGGGCTCTCTGCTTCTTCCTTGAATTGAAGCAAGTTAGGTGGATTGACTGTGCTAAATTATTCAGAGATGTGCAGGCGAGGTGGATTCATCATGAGAAATGCAAAGCTACAAGGACAAAGTGGTGAGTGGGTCTGGGGAGAATGCCCTTCAGCAAGATGTTGTGGATTTGATGGACCAAATGACCTACTTCCACACTGTAGGGTTTCTATGATTCTATGATCTCCTATAGAGATTTGTGACATTTGTGAAACACTATTTGTTCCAGTCTTTCTCTTGGTACTTTCTTTACTCTTGTTCCAGTACAGGAGAAAGTGAGGACTGCAGATGCTGGAGATCAGAGCTTAAAAATGTGTGGCTGGAAAAGCGCAGCAAGTCAGGCAGCATCAAAGGAGCAGGAGAATCGACGTTTCGGGCTTAAGCCCTTCCTGAAGAAGCGTCAATTCTCCTGTTCCTTTGATGCTGCCTGACCTGCTGCACTTTTCCAGCAACACATTTTTAAGCTCTCGTTCCAGTACATTCATGTCTGGTACTGGGGCCATTTTACACTTTTGTGCTGTACTAGGAAATTTCATGATGTTTGCTTCCAATTGCTATCTATCTATAATCAGCACATGTCTCACCATATGCCCTTTGATGTATCCCTTCCTTCAGTTTCTTTGTCAACCATTTCCTAACCTTTCAAAAAATATTCACAAGGCCACTGACTGCCTCAGATTCCATGGCTACCACTCCTTACATCTTGCTTCCAGTAGAATTCCATTCCATTCATCCTGTCATATCTGTTCGGATGAGAAACACACCAATGATTCAGATATTCCTTTCCTCTCTCCAAATCTCCCCCCTCCTAGTTGACAGGGCCCTCGGTTGGGTTATCCAATTCCTAGCATTTTTGAATTTTCTTTACATCCAGTACGATAGGGTTCTCAGGTGAAAACACTCATTGTTTTCAATGACTTATTAGCTACCATTTCCACCAGTTCCAATATGACACCACACAAAGCCTATCTTTCCTTCTTCACCCCTTCCAGCACTCCAATTTCCAATATTCTTCCTTAAACAGGAGATAAAGGTTGTATGGTATTCCAGGTCTGCTCTCATTGCAGTGCAGTATATTGTGTAAAACCTCTTCATTACAGTCATTTAATCCCCTTTCAATAAAAGACATGATGTCACTTGCCTTCTGAATTGCTTTCTGTATTTCATAATATATTCTCTTAATAGTACAATCAAATCTCTCTGAACTCTAATATTTATAATTTCACACCTGATAAAATATATTCTGCTTTTCCAGTCTTGGCCAGATAAAATGATTTCTTGTTGCCCACTAATGAAACGAAAAACAGTCTTCCAATACTTGTCCCTCATTATATCCCCCTCCTAAATACAGACTGCCCATCAAAACATTTGCCATCTGATGACCTTTTACTCAACCTTACCCCACATCATCCTCACAATGCCACCTATCCACTTCATTGTCTATCATACCCATTGTGCCATCTAATCCCTCTCCCCATTCTCATTCCTCCCATTTCCCCCAGACTACATAATCACTAGCATTCACTTCTCATAACCTACACACCGTTCCATGGCATTGTGCCCCAGTGTTCACCTTATACCAGCTACGCCCCTGAACCCACCCTCATCTTCCCCATACAACATATCACAGCTTTGCAGATATCAGGTTCCACATTACCAGACAGTTGGAAACTACTCTGAATGGAGCCAGCTGCTCATTTAAATGAGGCTAGCTGCCTCCATGAACCACACATGTGCAAACACCCACATGTCCACAGAAGGACTTTCTCAGTGCCCTGCTGTTTTCTGGCTTCCATCAGATTGAAGACTCACCATATTGAATTTTGCTTCCAAAATGTCATTCTGTCTCCAGACTCCAACATTACACCTTAATCATACCCACCCTGGTCCTCTGTGGAGGCCATGGTGGTGGTCACTGCCAATAGTCCCTTCTCTAGTAGCCTATCATACTCTCCGATGCTGTTCTGCATACCCCACATGCACCTCGGATTATCCCCCACCATCACCGTCCTTGTTCCCTTCTACACAGTGACTCTGCTTCTGGCCCACCTCTCTGGCCGTGATGTCTGTGCCCTGATGGGCCCGCTTTGTGTTGCTTCAATGACTAATGGATGGACTGCATTTATTCCTGACTAATCTTGATGAACAACCCTCCGACATAACGGAGCAGACCCCTGACCACTGTGCTTGCAGCTCCCTGACAGATGATAAGCGATTCCCCTGGCTACTTGTGATGGTCCTACAATACAGACTGATGCTCAATTCCCAGAACACTGTCAGGCAAACCTGCTGAGTGCAGACTGTGCCAGTGACTGATGATACCTGGGCTTCCTGACAGACAGCAGCCTTCCTTGTGACTGAACTGAGGACAAGCCCTCACCCATCTTCTGACATGGCCATGAGGGTTGAATACACGTGCAGTGCGATTGCTGCGCCCAAGCTGGGAGTGTTAGATTAACGTCTCAGTGTGCCACATAACTTCCTCAGTTAAAGTGGTATCATTTCCTATTTTTAGTCCACAGTCCAAAAGAAACAAAAAAAAGTGGTCTTCACAGTCTTCAGACTCTGTGTTCTGTCATTATCAAAGAATCATGGAGCCTTCTCCTTGAATTAATTGTGTAATTATCCACAACCATTCACAACTGGAGAAGGCATGACTGTGGAGCTATGATTAGATCCTTTTGTGACATCGTTTAGCTCTATGTGATGCTGCTTCCTCTGTTTAGGACACATCCAGCCCAGTGTTTGTAGCTTCTCCAGGATGACATCTCAGTTTTGGTAGTCTTTGTGCTGCTTGTACACTCTCTTCTACATGCCTCAGTGACTCATTGCTGGCTCCTGGCTCAACGATAATTGTGGAATGAATAATGTATTGTAACCATGAGGTTACAGATTATGGTAGAATACGATCCCACTGCACACACAAATGTCTCACAGTGCCTCACAGATACTAAGTTTTTAGTTACCTGATCCCATTCAGCAAGTGGCAGTGACACCCTCCATTGTGTTGTACACGGGACTTCACTTCCACAAAGATCCGTACAGTAATTAATCCAATTCAACACTGTCATGGAAAGACTCAACAGCCACAACTAAATTGGTGGAGATTAAACAGGCTGTCTTTCATGTTGGTTCTCCCATTGCCTGTCACAGGCTAGTCTAGCAGCTACGGCCTTCAGGACTCGGCCAGCTCACTCAGTACTGATGCTGCTGAGCCACACTTTATGAGGCCTCCAACTAAGAGTACATTCTGTGTCCTTGCCCACTTGCATCTATTAAATTAACTGGTTCCTGACAAATCCATCAGTCAGACTCCATAAGACCATAAGATATAGGAACAGAATTAGGCCATTTGTCTCATCAAGCCTGCTCCACCATTCGATTATAACTGATATATTTCTCACCACCATTCTCCTGCCTTCTCCCCATAATCTTTGTTCCTCAAGAACCTGTCTAATTCTGTTTAAATACACCCCGTTGTCTCGACTTCCACAGCCTTGTGTGTCAATGGGTTCCACAGATTCATTACCCATGACTGAAGTAATTCCTTCAAAACTCTGTTGGGTTCTAGTTTCTCCTAGTGGTGGAAACACCTTCTCCACGTTCTCTCTATCTTGACCAATCATAATCAGCGTTAACAGTTCTAGTAAAATTCTCACGTTAAAGTGATGGAGAAATAGTAAAAGATGCCCTCACACTTGCAGTGGATTGCATTCTGAGTAATCACTGTTGTGAACCAATATTGAGATCAACAAACCAAAAAATCAAATTTACCAAATTACCACAGTGAAAGATCAATGGAAACATTTCACCTTTTTATAACGTGTGATAATCAAATCAAAATCAAAATACATCAAACATTAATTCACAAGCAAATCCACAGTCAATCTAAATTAAAATTACACATTATACATCAGATAAAACAAGACATAAATAGTATACTAATCCACATCACCCTCCTTCATAGCGACATGGCAATATTTGACTCTCACATTTTCAGGAATCATCAGGAAATTGGGGAGGCATTGTTTTATATTCATACTAAGAAGAGCAAAGATGTGGTGCGAGGCTTCTATTAATATGGGCTAGAAGGCAGCAAAAACTTACTCCTGGGGTCACTCATCATAAAATATTTTTGTGACACAATAAATCACATCCTGTAATACAGTTAGTACCATAGTACAGTTTTTCGTACAATGCCAGGTTTGACCATTTTCTGTTCCACTGCAGGACTACGAGGCCTTATGATGTCAGTAATGATTGCAGCCTTGATGTCCTCCCTCACTTCAATTTTTAACAGTGCGAGTACATTATTTACAATGGACGTTTGGCATCACATCCGACCTCGCTGCACTGAATGGGAGCTCATGATTGTTGGCAGGTAGGGCAATACAGAGCTGACTAATATGGGTCAGTTAAAAACAAACATAAATACAACTGCTGCATCCTACTTACAAAAGAACACGAGAAATAGGAGCAGGAATATATCAATGGTTCCTTGTATCTGCTCCACCATTTATTTCTGTTCAGTTTTCTGTAAGGTCCTCATAATCCTTGGTTCTGCAAGACCTAACATTAGTGATTCAACCTTAGATATGCTCAATCATGGAGCATTTAGAACTGTCTGAGACAGAAAATACCAAAGGTTCACAAACCTCTGACTGACAAAATCTTTCCTCATCTCAATCCTAAATGATTGACCGCTAATTATGGCACCATTCTCCTGTGTTTAAGATATCCTAGTCAGAGGAACCTCCTCACAATGTCAAATTATTTCATGAAAGAATGTAGGCCAAATTTACTCAACCATTTATTATAGGACAACCCTCTTATCCCAGGAACCAATCTAGTTAATTGTTGCTGTCTCATAGTGTCAAAGAGGGAGACCTGGTGCTCAGAATAATCAAGCAACAGCCTGACATGGTCATACTCAAGGAATTATCAAAATGTCCCAGACACTACCATCACTATCCCCGAGTATGTCCTGTCCCACGGGCAGGACAGACCCAGAAGAGGTAGCAGCACAGTGGTATACAGTCAGGAGGGAATTGACCCGGGAGTCCTCAAAATTGACTTCAGACACAATGAAGTCTCATGGCTTCAGTTAAACATGGGCAAGCAATCTACCCATTGATTACAACGTACCAGCCTCCCTCAGCTGATGAATCAATACTGCTCTATGTTGTCAACACTTGGAGGAAGTGGCACGGTGGCTCAGTGGTTAGCACTGCTGCCTCACAGCGCTAGGGACTCGGGTTCAATTCCCGCCTGAGGTAACTATCTGTGTGGAGTTTATACTTTCACCCCGTGTCTGTGAGGGTTTCCTTCCGGGTGCTCTGGTTTCCTCCCACAATCCAAAGATATGCAGGTCAGGTGGATTGGATGTGCTAAGTTACCCAGAGTGTTCAGGGATGTGTAGATTAGGTGTGTTCGCCATGGGAAATGCTGGGTTATGGAGTACAGGTCTGGGTGGATGCTCTTCAGATGGTTAACATTGGTTTGAATGGCCTGTTTCCACACTGTGGGGATTCTATATTGGTAAACCCTCCACAAATACCTTCACCTTTATTGATAGAAGAGCCAAACACATCAGTGAAAATTAAGCCTTAAGCATTCAGAGCGATCTTTAACTAGAAGTACTGAGTGGATGATCCATCTCGGCCTCCTCCTGTGGTTCCAGCATCACAGATACCAGTCGTCAGCGAATTCAGTTTACTCCATGTGAAATCAAGAAATGGTTGTAGACACTAGATACTGCAAAAGCAATGGGCTTTGACAACATTCTAGCAATCATACTGAAGATGTGTCTACCAGAACTTGCAGCTCCCCTAGCCCAGCTGTTCCAGTACAGTTACAACACTGGTATTTACATGACAATGGAGATAATTGCCCAGATATGTGCTGTACATAAAAAGCAGAATACCCAGCCAATTACCACTCATTAATCTATTCCCGATCATCAGTAAAGTGATGGAAACTATCATCAACACAGTGCTATTAAGCAGCACTCGCTCAGCAATAAGCTGCTCAGTGACACCCAGTTTGGGTTCCGCCAGGGCCACTCAGCTCCTGACCTCATTACAGCCTTGGTCCAAACATGGACAAAAGAGCTGAATACCAGAGGGGAGGTGAGAAGAGAATAACAATCCTTGACAACAAGTCTGCATTCGACTGAGTGTGGCATCAAGGAACCCTAGCAAAACCAGAATCAATGGGCATCAAGGACAAACTCTCTACTGGTCATGGTTGTTGGAGGTCAGGTATCTCAGCTCCAGGACACCTCTGTAGGAATGCCTCAGGGCAGTGTCCTGGGTCCAACCATCTCCCGCTGCTTCATCAATGACCTACCCTCTTTCACAAGATCAGAAGTAGGGATGTTCGCCAATGATTGCATAATCTCCAGCACCACTCGCAACTGCTCAGATACTGAAGCAGATATGGTGGCACCATATCCACCAACATTCAGTCCCTGTACCACTGATGTTCAGTGGCAGCAGTGTGTACTATCCAGAAGATGCACGGCAGAAATTCACCAAAGATCCAAAGACAGCACCTTCCAAACCCAGGATCACTTCTATCTTGAAGAATAAGGATAACAGATATATAGAAACACAACCACTTGCAAGTTCCTGGGTCTAGATTAGAGTGGTGCTGGAAAAGCACAGCAGGTCAGGCAGCATCCGAGGAGCAGGAAAGTCGACGTTTCAGGCAAAAGCCCTTCATCAGGAATAGAGGCAGGTGCCTGAAGAGTGGTGAGATAAATGAGAGGGGGTGGGGGTGGGGAGAAAGCAGCATAGAGTACAATAGGTGAATGGGGGTGGGGATGAAGGTGATAGGTCAGAGGGGAGGGTGGAACGGATAGGTGGAAAGGAAGATAGGCAGGTAGGACAGGTCATGAGGGCGGTGCTGAGCTGGAAGGTTGGAGCTGGGATGAGGTGGGGCAAGGGGAAATGAGGAAACTGGTGAAGTCCACATTGATGCTCTGGGGTTGAAGTGTTCCGAGGCGGAAGATGAGGCGCTCCTCCTCCAGGTGTCTGGTGGTGAGGGAGCGGCAGTGGAGGAGGCCCAGGACCTGCATGTCCTCGGCTGAGTGGGAAGGGGAGTTGAAATGTTGGGCCACGGGGAGGTGGGGTTGATTGGTGCGGGTGTCCTGGAGATGTTCCCTAAAGCGCTCTGCTAGGAGGCGTCCAGTCTCCCCAATGTAGAGGAGTCCGCATCAGGAGCAACGGATACAATAAATGATATTAGTGGATGTGCAGGTAAAACTTTGATGGATGAGGAAGGCTCCTTTAGCCCTTGGATGGAGGTGAGGAGGGAGATGTGGGCGCAGGTTTTGCAATTTCTGCGGTGGCAGGGGAGGGTGCCAGGACGGGAGGGTGGGTTGTTGGGGGGGTGTGGACCTAACCAGGTAGTCACGGAGGGAACGGTCTTTGCTGAACCCGGAAAGGGGTGGGGAGGAAAATATATCCCTGGTGGTGGGGTCCATTTGGAGGTGGCGGAAATGTCGTCAGATGATGTAGTTTACATGAAGGTTGGTAGGGTGGAAGGTGAGGACAAGGGGGGGTTCTGTCCTTGTTATGGTTGGAGGGGTGAGGTTTGAGAGCAGAGGGGCGGATGTGGACGAGATGCGTTGGAGGGCATCTTTAACCACGTTCCCCTCCAAGCCAACCACCCTGACCTGTAAATATATCTGGGTCTGGTTCAAAATTCTGGAATTCTATCCCTGATGCAATTGTGGATCAATCCACAGCAGATGGACTGCAGTAGGGTTGGTATGGACTGGTTGGGCCGAAGGGCCTATTTCCACACTGTAGGGAATCTAATCATCTGATCAAATCAAGAAGCCAGCTCACCACTACCATCTTCTCAAGGTAATCAATGCTGGCTGGCTCGCGATGCACATGTTCCATGAATGAATAAAAAACAGAACTGAGGCAGATATTTGATTGTGCCAGTCTTGGTATTACTCTATCCCCCCACAACCCTCACCTGCAATTTCTAACTACATAAGGTTTATTTCTGAAGTCTAAAACCTCCCTGCCAGCACTTTGCTCCCTCTATTTCACTCACGCAGATAGAACTGAGTTTGAAGCATTTGACACGCTGTACTCAATCTTCTGTAGCTGGACTGAATGGCTTGAATTTTCCAAAAAGAGGTATTTGACTGTAATCTTCTTCATAGGCTGGACTTGACTGGCTGTTTCTTCGTAGTGAGTTACTGGCCATTTCCTTATTACCAATTTAATAACTTCAAAGCTTCACTCTGCTGTAGAAAACATAATGATTTGATACAAACTAATAAGGTTTGTTCAGAATATGTTCCTTACACATCCAACTCCCCGATTCAACTGCTGGGCAAGTCACCACATGCCCCTTGCACAGTCCCCTCTCCCTCCCTGACTAGATTAGCAGGTCACATGACTCTTCCCTCAGTGCTCATTCTTAAAGGGACCAAGTACTGTGCAAAAACATAATGGGCCCTTTAAACTAAAGCAGGTCTGTTGAGCTAAGCTATTTGCTCTGGAAATCGAGTCTGAAGTGTCTCCAGTTACTGAAATATTATCAAGAGCACAGAAATTTAACTCATTTGGTAAAAGAATCAGAGGTAGAAAAAGGAAATGCATAGGGAAAGCCATTTTTAAGCAATGGGTAGTTAACATTGGAAATGATAGGGTGGTGGTTACGGATTCATTAACAGCCTTCATAAAGGAGTTGGATAAATACTGAAAGGTATGGTAGGCATTTGAAGAAAGACCAAGGGAGTGGAACCAATTGGATTATTTTTTGAAAGACTAATGCAGTCTCAATGATTGAATAGCCTTCTTTCTGCCTGACCATTCCAGGAATGGGAAAACGCTAGACTTTCTCCATAAGGTGGGAGATTGTGTGCTGCAAAGGGCTTGATCTAAGGTTTGGGGAGTCCGCTCTCTATTGTCATCCTGTGTGTCGTGCTGGCAAATGTTGAGTAAAGTTTTTCCATGCAGCATCTCATACCCAATAACCTGTGGACAGTCAGAACTCACTTTCACAGAGAATGGTTACTTGAACAAGATACTGCAGGAACTGTAACCCAAGGAAAGTCAGAATGCTGGTGGAAATCAAATTCAACAGAGAAAGTTAACAAACAGTGAAATTCACAACTAATCTTGGAGGAACTGTTGGGTGAAGTTCACAGCACAGAGTCAGATAAGTTAAGAAAGGCTGCAGTAGTGAGTATAGTGGATTCTTTCTTCATTATCCTTTTTGGAGATAAGCCTCTTGATTAAACTTAAAGTATAAGCCATAGCTATTAATTTAACCTGGGGCAGTGTTTGTAGAGGAATAAGACGGTGTTATTTTCTGGGTCTGTAAATTGTGAAGGAGGAAAAATGGCCTTTGCAGTGATATGTACTTCTTGTCAGATGTGGGAGTTATATCTGCCATAAATGCTGTTGGATGCAAACCTTATCAGATCAAGTGGATCGGTTGGAGAGACAGATAGAAGCAATGAGGAATTTGCAACAGCAACAGTATGTGATGGATGGCAGTTATAGGAAGGGGGGAGCGTCTCAGATACAGTCACATAGATGGGCTAACTCCAGGAAGGGTGAGAGAGGTAGGCAGCTAGTGCAGGAGTCTTTTGTGAATATACCCATTTCAAACAGGTATGCTGTTTTGGAAAATGTAAGTGGTGATGGACTCTCAGGGGAACGTAGCATGAACATCTTTATGACTCTATGACTAAATGAAGTTCCTGTGTCATTCCTAAATGTGATTTTCCGTTTGTTTCAGACTGTTTGTGCTGGTACTGGTGGTGGTGTCGGTTTTGTGGATTCCTCTGGTGCAATCAAGCCAAGGAGGTCAGCTCTTCATGTACATCCAGTCAATCACCTCCAACCTGACCCCACCAATTGCAGTGATCTTTGTAGCTGGCTGCTTTTGGAAACGAACTAATGAAAAGGTGAATAGTTTCTTCTGGCGGTGACTTCACAGCCTTCCAAATACCCGAATTGGTAAAATTGCTTTCAGACTAGTGTGTCCCTGAATTAATTTTTGATCTGGTCTAAATTAGCTAATACTGCAAGACCAATGGGAATAATTGCCTCAGTCTATTCCTTAGAGAGGATACAGAACTGAAACAGGGTAATGAACCTCAGTTACTTGGAAAAATGAGAAAATCTGGGATTGTTTTCTTTATGGCATGGAGAGTTAAGGGGAAATAAAATAGAGATGGTAAAAATAGTGAAGTGATTTGTTTGAATAGATAGGCAAAAACTGTTTTCCACAGACAGGACAGTCAATGACTAGGTTTAAGGAGGAGCTAGGTTTAAGATAAGATAATTAGCAAAAAGAGTAAAAAGTGAGGTCTGCAGATGCTGGAGATCAGAGCTGAAAATGTGTTGCTGGTTAAAGCACAGCAGGTTAGGCAGCATCCAAGGAACAGGAAATTCGACGTTTCGGGCCAGAGCCCTTCATCAGGTTCCTGATGAAGGGCTCTGGCCCGAAACGTCGAATTTCCTGTTCCTTGGATGCTGCCTAACCTGCTGTGCTTTAACCAGCAACACATTTTCAGCGCTAATTAGCAAAAAGAACCAGGTTGGAAAAGTGAAGAACTTTATTCTCAATAGCAAGTTGCTGTGATCTCGGGTATAATGCTTAAATTGATGGTGGAAGCAGATTCTGTAGTAATTTTGAAAGCAGAATTCCATACATACCTAAAAAGGAAGAATTTGCAGGCCATGGTGAATGAGCAGGAGACTTGGATTATTTTGGTAGCTCTGTTAAAGCTCCCACACGATGTGCAGAATTTCCTTCCCTGTAAGGTCCAGGTCCATATTTTGTTGAAATTTGCGTCACATGTAAACAGGGTGGTTAACAAAGGTGTTTAGCACACTTGCTTTCATTGCTCAGACCATAGCGTATTGACGTTGGGACATCATGTTGAGATTGTACAGGATGTTGGTGAGGTTCTTCTGGAGTACTGTCCAGTTCTATTCAACTTGTCATAGGAAGGATGCCATTAGGGTTCGGAAAGAGAGGGTTCAGAAGAGATTTACCAGGATGTTGCTGGGAATGGAGAGTTTGAGTTATAAAGGGAGGCTGGAATAGGCTGTGACTTTTTTCACGAGAGAGTAGGAAGCTGAGGGGTGACCTTATAGAGGTTTATAAAATAGATAAGAAGAATAGTAAAGGTCTTTTTGCTAGGGTGGTGGAATTCAAAACTTGGGACTGTATTTTTAAGGTGACAGGAGGAAGCTTTTAAAGGGAGCTGAGGGGGCAACCTTTTTACACAGAGGGTGGTTGGTATGTGGAATAAACTGCCAGAGGAAGTGATAGATGCAGGTACAGTTACAACATTTAATAGACATTCGGATATGTACATGAATAAGAAAGGTTCGAGGGATATGGGCCAAAGTGAGACTAGTTTAGATTGGGAAACTTGGTCAGCATGGATGAGTTGGACCAAAGGGTCTGTTTCTGTGCTGTCTGGTTCTATGGCTCGTTTGCACCTTAGACAAGGTTGACATCTGAGCTGCAAAGTCTGATTCAAAATTGCCAGCTTCAATGTAGTGGGATGTCTCAAACTAATAGTATTTCACCTGGATGTAGACACCATGGTCCAGGTATTTACTGGGAGGGACTGGGCTGGTTGTTGGGGAGGCCATGCAGAAATCAATATCACGCTCACAACTGAGTTTTTAACTTCATTTCCTGGACACAAAGCAGTCAGATTGTGGGGTATTATTTACAATAAGGGACTGGAGCAGAGAAGGAAAAATAATAAGCAAGGAGAGAGTGTCTAGCAAGGGGTGGGAAATGGTCAGAGAGGAATCAGGTGGCCCTTTGGGAGAGGGGAGCTGTCAGAATGCAGAAGGGAGGCTGATTCCAGCAGATCCAAGTTATAGAGTTATACAGCACGGAAACAGACTCTTCAGTCCAACACGTCCATGCCAAATAGATATCCCAAATTTATCTAGTCCCAATTTACCAGCATTTAGCCCATATCCCTCTAAACCCTTCCTATTCATATACAGAGGTACCTTGATTATCCAAACAAGATGGCCGGGCACTGTTTTGTTCAGATAATTGATTATTTGGGTAAGTGATTTCCTCTGGGGCTTGGAGTTTTCTGGGAGGTCTGCTCCCTGTTCAAGAGACTAGGCGAAAGCACTGCGTGTGAGACCCCGCCCCTCTGTCTGCCCCCATCCCATCCCCCCGCCCCCAGCCACGTCCAACACCATCCGCCCCCAACCGCATCCAACACCACCCCGCCCTCCATCTGCTCCCACCCCATCCACCCCGATCCCAGCCGCATCCAACACCATCCCACCCCTCCACCCCCAACCCTGTCCAACACCACCCCGCCCCACCCATCTACTTCTACCCCATTCCCCCCACTACCAACCCTGTCCAACACCACCCCGCCCCCTACCTGCTCCTACCACATCCCTCCGACCCAACCCTGTCCAACACTGCCCCGCCCCGTCAGCTCCCACCCCATCGACCCCACCCCCAGCCCTGTCCAACACCGCCTCGCCCCCGTCTCCTTCCACTCCATCCCCCCGCCCCCAACCCCGTCAAACACTGCCCTGCCCCGTCTGCTCCCACCCCATCTCCTGCACCAACACCGTCCCGCCCCCATCTGCTCCCACCCCATCACCCCGCCCCCAGCCACATCCAACACCGCCCGGTCTCGTCTGCTCCCACCCCATCACGCCCGCCCCCAATCGCGTCCAACACTGACCCGCCCCTTCGTCTGTTCCCAGCCCATTCCCCCCGCCCTAAACCTGTCCAACACTGACCGCCCCTCATCTGCTCCCACCCCATCGGCCCCGCCCCCAGTCGCGTCCAACACCGACCCACCCCCACATCTGCTCCCACCCCCTCGTCCTGCCCCAACCATGTCAAACACCACCCCGCCCACCCCATGTGCTCTCACCCAATCCCCCACCCCAACCGCGTCCAAAACCACCCCGCCCCCATCTGCTCCCACCCCATCCCCCGCCCCCAACTGCGTCCAACACCACCCCGCACCCCCGTCTGCTCCCACCCCATTCCCCCGCCCCCGACCCCGTCCAACACTGTCCTGCCGCCCCATTTGCTCCCAGCCCATCCCTCCACCCCCAACTACGTCCAACACTACCCCACCCCCCATATGCTCCCACACCCCCCCGCTCCCAACTGCATCGAACACCGCCCCGCCCCACCCCCACCTGCTCCCAACCCATCCCCTTGCCCCTGACCGAGTCCAACACCACCCCACACCTCCGTCTGCCCCGCCCCCGTCTGCTCCCACCCCATCTCTCCCAGCCCCAACCCCATCCAACACCACCCTGCCCCCCGTCTGTTTCCACCCCATTCCCCTGCCCCCAACCCCGTCCAACACCGTCCCACCCCATCCCCTGCCCTCAACCCCGTCCAACACTCCACCCCCATCTGTCCCATCCCATCCCCCGCCCCCAACACCGTTCTACACCACCCCGCCCCCCCGTCTGCTCCCACCCCCATCTCCCCCGGCCCCAACCCCGTCCAACACCGCCCTGTCCCCTGTCTGTTCCCAACCCATCCCCCTGACACAAACCGTGTCCGCTCCCACCCCACCGCCAGCCCACCCCCACCCCCAACCCCGTCCATTCCCACCCCACCCATCCCAGCCTCACCCCAACCCCATCCATTCCAACCCACTCCCAGCCCAGCCCACCCCCACCCCCAACCCCTTCCACTCCCACCCCATCCCCAGCCTACCCCCACCCCCACCCCCAACCCCGTCTGCTCCCACCCCACCCCCAGCCCACCCCCACCCCAACCCCATCCACTCCCACCCCACCCCCAGCCCATCCTCACCCCCAATCCTGTCCGCTCCCACCCCACCCCTAGCTCACCCCCCACCCCCAACCGCGTCCGCTCCCACCCCCACCACCAACCCCGTCCACTCCCACCCAGCCCACCCCCACCCCCAAACCCGTCCACTCCCACCCTACCCTCAGCCCACCCTCACCCCCAAGCCTGTCTGGTCCACCCCACCCAGAACACCCCCAACACCGTCCGCTCCCACCCCACCCAGCCCACCCCCAACCCCGTCCGTTCCCACCCCACCCCTAGCCCACCCCAACCCCATCCACTCCCACCCTACCCCACTCACTCCCAAACCCATCCCTCCCACACTGCTCCCCCCAGCCCAGCTCCATTCCTGTCCCAACCTGTCCCCCCCACTGCCCCAATCCCACACCCCTGTCCATCCCCACCCACTGTCCGATCCCTGTCTGCGCCCCCTTCCCCCCGCCCCTCTCCGGGGCAGTCAGACTGTACACCAACAGTAAGACTGCTGCTGCCTTTGTGGGGTAATTCTTCAAATAGCACACACGCACGCACACACACAAATTTTGACACATTCTACCTCTGCCCTGTACAGGATAATGTTTGAGAGATGGTCTGGGGAAGGGGGGTTTAGGGTACACCCCTGAGTAGACCTCCAGGGAAAGTGTGGGGGGGAGAGAGAGAGGGTGGGAGGTCAGTTATTTAGAGACAGTGCCTGGACGATCCAGGACTGTTCTCAGCAGCATTTCAATGAGCTGAGTTCATTTTTAATCATTGTACCTGTCAGGATCAGGATTGAAACAGATCTTTGACGTAATATTTCTATTGGGACCTTGAGATCCCCTTCAGATAATCCAAAATTCAGATAATTGATATTTGGAGAATCGAGGTTCCTCTGTACTCATCGAGATGCTTTTTAAATGTTGCAATTGGACCAGCCTCCACCACTTCCTCTGGCAGCTCATTCCATACACACACCATCCTCTGCATGAAAAGGTTATCATATCTTTCATATCTTTCCCCTCTTACCCTACACCTATGCTCTCTAGTTCTGTACCCCCCCACCCCAGGGAAAAGTCCTTGTCTAATTACCCTAGCCATGCCCCTCATAATTTTATTTTTGACGATAAATTGGAGAAATTGAGGCTGTATTCTTGGAAAAAGGAAGGCTGAGAGGGGATCTGGTTAAAGTATTTGCAATCACAAGACAGCTGGACAACATAAAGAGGGAAATATTTTGTGAATAGGTCAAGAATGAGAAGGTACACATTTAATATATTTAGCAAAAGTGATATGACAATAAATGATAATGAGAGTAAAGCCATGCAACAAATGGTTATTGTCTGGAATATGCTGCAGAGTGTGTTAGAGGCAGTTCCAAATGAAGCACTTAGAGGGAACAGGATTGCTACTTGAAAAAGAAGCACATGCAGAGGGTGAGATGCTCATGTGGAGGCCCACTGAGCTGAATGGCTTCCTGCTGTGTTTGAATGATTGTGTTTCTGTGATTATACTGGTTTCTGGCTGCAACGTTGTAGTGACAAACTCAGATGGCCAGAAAGCTGCTTTTAGGTGTCTGCACCATACTTAAGGAAATGAACCACTAACAGGCTGTGCCCCTCTAATATATCCTGATTTTAAACATGTATGCCTGATAAAAAATGGGATTAGCTGGGATGCCTTTTGTAATCAAACCAATATTTCCCCTTTCAGCTCCAACATGAAAACCCTGCCTGAGATAAAAAGCTGAATGATGTTCAATATGTTTGTAACCTTTTGATCAAATCGATCAGCAACAGGAAAAAAAGTAATTTTCAAAGTCAATTTAACACTTCTTCCAGTAAAGTGGCTGTGCACTGATACAACAACAATACATCTTCACCTTGAGAATTAATGTCCCTATCTTGCTGGTGCCAGAGAACAAATCCTGCCTTAGCTTTGAAGAAAGGCAACCTCCCCACCTCCCCACCCCCACTCCCCCCCGTCCCTCCCCCACCCACCGTTGGATGCTCCAACGTTTTTTTGTGGCTGTTCTATGAGGAAGAGGGGCTCAGAATACTGTCTGCTAGCATTTCCAATGAGGAAATCGTTCTAACATAGGGAATGAAAATTAATCATAAACCGCAGAGGAACAGCTCTCTATCTCAATCAGAAACAAATTACACTGGATTCCTGTTCTCGTTAAAAGTCACCCACCTCAAACATTCACTCCACTCCTTTCTCCACAGATGCTGCCACGTCTGCTGAGTATTTCTAGCAATTACTGCAATAGAAACTCCATCTCTGATCGAAGCCTTAGTGTTAGGGAAATTTCCCAAACTCCTGATGTTTTAAAAGCTCCTGTGATCGTTTACATGTGAATACCTCAGTCAATATTTACTGAATGAAGGCGCTAATATCTGACTTTTCTGTACAGGCTGCTTTCTGGGGCCTCGCTGCTGGCATGTGTGCTGGCATAATCCGGATGATTTTGGATCTCATTTTCACTCCGCCAGCATGCGGCAGTCCTGATACACGGCCGGTGGTTGTCAGAGACATTCATTTCCTGTACTTTTCCCTCATCCTCTGTCTCCTTACGCTTATTGTAGTGGTGATCATCAGCCTCCTTTCTAAACCTCCATCGCCAGAGCAAGTAAGTGCTTGTAAAATACTTTGTTGAACTGTTCCTTAACTCTAGTGATTCCATTTTACTTATGGTGGAATTGCTAAGGCGCAGAGGAAGACCATTGTGACCGTGCTGGCTCTCTGCAAGAGTAAATTGGAGCCCCCTCACCCTCATCAGTCCCTAATACCTTGCAAATGCTTGCTTTACAGACAATGACCCAATTCCCTTTGGTATAGGCCATGATTGAATCTGATTCTGCCCACCCCACCCTCAAAAGGCTTCAAAATACCTCTTGGTGCAGTGTGTGCTAATGCACTTTGAATATCAATATAAAAATAACAATGATCAGATTCACTGGTTCCTTCTGCTCTGTCAACAGGCCATGCCTACTAGTCAAATATATAAGCACTTCCTAAAACGAGCTGCTGTGAATAAACAAAGAAAACCCAAGCTCACAGTGCCCAGCATCGAATTAACTTCATTTCAACAGTGCAGGGTTATGTTCAACGTAACTTGCTGAGTTCCCATTTTTATCTCAAAAGTGTTTCATTGACTCAGATCATCAGGAGCAGTCCTTATTTAAATGAGCGGCTAATCTAACTTCCAGCAGATTTGTTATAAACTGGGGAGTGGGTTGTGGTGGCAATGGGGAAGAATTTTATTGATAGCGGTCACGACACAGTACGATTTAAGTTTAAAATGGAAAAGAAAAGAGATACTCTGAAGAAAAGGTGTTGGATTGGGGGAAGGCAGATTTTATTCAAATAAGGCCAGTTCTGGCCAAAGTAGACTGGGAGCAGCTCCTTGTGGGAAGGTCTGCAGCATTCAATCAGGAAATACGGAGAATCCCTTTCAGGTGAAATGTTGGAACGACAAGCCCAGAGAACTAGGAGAAGAAGGAAAAGTGAGGCTCTTAGCAATGTAAAGGGAGTAACCCAATCAAGGCCCTGGTGGAATGTAGGAAGTGAAGGGGGGTATCTGAAGAAAGCAACGAGGAGAGCAATGAGGGGGCATGAAGGAACACTGGTGGATAAAATTACTGAGAATCCCAAGATATTCTGTAAATATATGGAATGGAAAAGGAAAACTAGGGCACTCTGTGCGTGACGCCAGAGGATATTGGTAGAATGTTGAACAAGTACTTCACACCTGCCTTCATTCAGGAGGAGGATGTCGTAAAAAATCTGGGGAGAGGGATTGTGAGGGTCTTGAGTAGATTGAAATAGGGAGTGAGGAGGCATTGGTGTCTCTAGCAATTTTAGAAGTGGACAAATCCTCAGGTCTAGAGGAGTTGCATCCCAGGCAGCTGTGGGCAGCAGGACAAGAAATTGCAGGGACTCAGACCCAAATTTTAAATTTCTGCCTGGCCACAGGGGAGACACCAGGGGACTGGAGGACAGCTAATGCAGTTTCACTTTTCAAGGGGATATAAACATCATTGAATCTCACATCAGCTGTAAGGAAACTAGTGGAGAAAACATTGAAGGAGAGAATTCATCTCCACTTGGAGGCAGAGTTTGTTCAGGAACAGTCAGTATGGCTCTGTCAGAGGGAGATTACTGGGGAGCTGATGGCATGGTCATATTAGTACTGGTCTGTTAATGCAGAGAAAGTGAGGACTACAGCTGTTGGAGATCAGAGTCAAGAGTGTGGTACTGGAAAAGCACAGCAGGTCAGGCAGCATCCGAGGAGCAGGAGCATCAATGTTTTTGGGATCCCAAAATGTCGATACCCCTGCTCCTCGGATGCTGCCTGACCTGCTGTGCTTTTCCAGCGCAACACTCTCGACTGTTAACCTAGAGATCCAGGTAATGTTCTGGGGACCTGGGTTTGAATCCCGCTTTGATAGATAATAGAATTTGAATTCATTGAAAATCTGGAGTGAAGAGGCTAATGATGACCATGAATCCATTATTAATTGTCGGAAAAACCCATCTGGTTCATTAATGTCCTTTGGTGAAGAAAGCTACCATCCTGACCTGGTCTGGCCTCCATGGAACTCCAGACTCGCAGCAATGTGGTCGACTCTTAATTGGCCTAGGAATGGGCAATAAATGCTAGTTTTACGAGCAATGTGAATGAATAAAACCAGATCACACCTAACATTTTCTCAGGTCACCAGGTGTGTGGATGAGGGTAGTGCAGTTGATATAGTTGATGTCAGCAAAGTCTTTGAGAAAGTCTTGCATGGAGACTGACAAATAATGTAAAAGCAAATGAGATCCAGGGTAGCATGGCATGGTGGATCTGAAATGGGTAGAGTGACAGGAGACAGAGGAGCAGTAGCTGTGACTGGAGGCTGGTGTCCAGTAACATAGCACAGGGATCAGGGCTGGCCCCTTATTATTCTTGATATATATATATATATAGATGTGAATATGAGGGGGATAATGATGCAACAATGGCTCAGTGGTTAGCACTGCTGCCTCACAGCGCCAGGGACCTGTGTTCAATTCCAGCCTCAGGTGACTGTCTGTCTGGAGTTTGCACATTCTCCCCGTGTCTGCGTGGGTTTCCTCCGGGTGCTCCAATTTCCTCCCACAGTGCAAAGGTTAGGTGGATTGGGTCATTCTAAATGTCCAGGGATGTGCAGGCTAGATAGATTAGCACATGGAAAATGTGGGGTTACAGGGGATCTGGGTGGCATGCTCTTCCGAGGGTCAGTGTGGCCTTAATAAGCTGAATGACCTCTATGTGCACTGATAATAAGAAAGTTCATGGATGGTACAAATATTGGCCAGGGTGGTTAACAGTAAGGAGAAAGGTCTTAGTTTACAGAACAATAGATTGGTCAGATAGGCAGATCAGATGGAATTGAACCCTGAAACGTGTGAGGTGGTGCACTCTGGAAGAAGTAACAAGAGAAGGGCATACTCAGTGAATGGAAGGTACTAGGAACCTCAAAGAAACCAGAGGGACCCTGAGGTGGCAGAACACAGTAATAGGGTGGCTAAGAAGCATGTGAGACACTTACAACTGAGATAATAAGAGCGGGGAGATCTTGTTGGAGCTGTCTAGACTTTGGTTAGGCCATAGCTATAGTATTGTATGCAGTTCTGGTCACCGCACTATCGGAAGGCTGTCATTACACTGGAGGCAGTGCAGAGGGCATGTTGCTGCTGTTTAGCTATGAAGCCTGGATAAGTTCAAGTTGTTTTCTTTGGAGCAATGACATTGGAGGGGAGACCAGACTGAGGGGTATGAGATCCTGAGGGGCATGGAGAGGATGCTCATCTTAGTCAAAGGATGAATAATGAGGGTGTATAATTTTAAAGAGAAGGGCAGGACATTTGGAAGGGATTTGAGAAAAGATACTCCACCTAGACATTGATAGGAGTCTCAAATGTACTGTCTGGGAGGGAAGTAGAGGATGGAAACATCACAACCTCTATAAAGTACATGAACTATCATAACATTCAAGGCTATGGGCCAAGTGCTAGGATGTGGGATTGGTGTAGATAGGTCATCACAGACCTGATGGGCTGAAGGACCTCTTCTGTGCAGTATGACTCAATGACTGTGTAAGGACTGTGCAGTAGTCACTCCTACTGATATTATCCTTTTTACCCTCAACCAGTTTTGCTTTCAACGGATGTGTGATGCTCTGTTTCAATCTACATTCCCAGATCGCTCAGTTGACCTGGTATACACGCCATGCCAATCAACTGGAACCTCATGACGAGGCTGATCTTGCCATTGTTCAAGGGTCAGATACGACACTAACGGAAAATCTCACAAATGAAGACTCGGATTTCTCCTTGGATGGTAGGCTAGCCTTTGCATTCACCTCACTGCATAGCACCTGGATTATAGCATCATCCACACAACAGAAGGATACTGTTACTGTTGATTACAATGAGAATCTGGGCCCCTCTCAAACTGACTTAATCAAAGAACTCTTCTCTCCAATGCTTACTAGACAACTGAGTCACAAAAAGGTAAATGGAAGGCCAGTGCTAAGGCCCCTTCTTACTCCTTAAATAAAGAAGCAAACATATCACATATCATCAAGCTCCTTCACTTCAAAAGTGTACACTAAAGAACTCTTAGATAACTTTGCAAAGTTTTTGTGAGAATGCAAAGGACAAGATTATTTGTAATGTTTGCTGAATTGGTTACTACTAAGCATAGATTCAGGATTGCCAATGAAAGGCTGAAATGGAAAGATGGAAGAAATAGATCACAGAAATTGTTCTGGTGAATGGTCACAGACCTGAAAACCAACACTGTCTTTCTCTCCACAGTTGCTGCCTGACCTACAAAGTACCTCCAGCATTTTCTGATATTATTTCACGTTTCCACAAAATGTAATATTTTGTTTAGTTTTTCATCATTGTTCGAACAAATCATTATTTTCACAAGTAGCTATCCGAGTATTTTTAACTTAACAAGCCTGACAGGATACTGATTGAAACAGATTGTCCTGTTTTAAAACTCATCTAATTTTACTTACACTGGAAGTTTCCCCTCCAAGCTGTTGTGGGTAAATCACCATAAGTTATGTTTACTTAGACAGACAATCAAATATTCAAATAGTGATTTAAACTTTATTGCATGTAGTAACCAAACTAAGACCATGTTAAGCATCACAACCCAACTTGGTTATTCCTCGATTAATGGTATAACTTGGCCAGATTCCACTAACCGTATCTGTCTCTACAAGTGTCCAGGGTTCGACCCTTGTAAAGTCAATATGTTCTTTGAAGGTCTGCTAAAGGGGGAGCTCTGCTGTTCAATTCTTATACAGACTTTTCTCCTTCAGATGTGTGATGTGATATATTGATGATTCTTTTAAAGTCCTTTCATCCAAATCACTGCAATTCTGCAACTCACCTTCTTGTTGGAAGTAATTTCCCTGTTCCTTATTACATTTGGCTTTAACTGTCTGTTCAAGTCCACAACTTTCCTGTGATGCACTTCTTAAAATTTGCGGCAATTCAATCCTTGTCCTTTATGGTATTAAAGTATCCACTTTATCAAGCAGGCATCCAAACAGTTTGTCTATGTATTCTCAACCTTCTCTTTTCCCAGATATGGCTATTTGCTTTCGATTCCTATATAAATGTGTCGTTCCTGGGTGTCCTTGGAGAAGGAGCACATGGTGTCCACCAACACCCTGGAGTTGTTCAGGGAGTGGTGAGCCCCGCAGGGAGTGGAGTGAATCATTTCCCCCTCCAACTCTGTTTTGATTTAATCCTTGCCCTCCCCTTCACTGTTTGATCACACAGCATTGCCCTTTGATGTGAAGGGCACTGCTTGTCATGGGCCACTCCGGGTGGCAATTGAATAAAGATTCGTGCACCTTGTGTCTCTCACTGTGTCTCACACCTGCACGCACACACCATGGGTGCAGGGGGAAAAAAAAATAATAAGTGCTACCGCAGTTAGGCGGTAGTGTAAAAAAAACCAGGAGGTTTGGAAAAAATAAGCACTACCGCAGTTAGGCGGTAATGTGGGAAGAAAAAGAAAAAAAAGAAGAAAGAAGCAAAAAAAAAGTGTCCTTGTCCTTTAGTAGCTGAGTCCAGACAGAGTTATTGCTACTTCTTTCTGTGTGTAATTGTTTATATTTTTTTCTTTCAAGCTATGAAAAGTTATGAAAGTTGTGAAGTTTATAATATTGTAAAACCCCACACCATCCTGGCTGGGAATTACATCACCGCTGCTTCAGTATTGCAGGGTCACAATGCTGGAACTCCTGCCTGGACAGCGGTTCGAGAAGCCAGTTCCCCACCAACTTCTCCAGGGCAGTTAAGGATGGCATTAAACACTGATCCATCCACCAATTCTGTGCAATTGAAAGCCAGTTGTAGTTGTATCAGGAGTTGAAGTTGTAAAGAGCAAACACTAGAAGGCCGTATGAAGTAAGGCAGTAAATAATCCACAGGATGAATGCAGACTCGTTAGTCCATTTAAAGAAAGGTCATAGATGAACACAGTTCCAGTGTCAATGTGAAAAGGGAATGTAGCAGGTTTCTTAGTTTGGTTTCATCACTAAACTGTCACTGTTTTTGGAGGCACGGAGCATTTCAAGTCACTGCCCCTTCCTTCTGCATCTGGCCGTTGTTTCAGTGGGTAGGTGGGGAAGGAATGGAATGAGATAAAAGAGGCAGGATAATCACCGCAGGTAGGAATGGGGGGGAATGAATAGAGATGATTCATTTAAAATACTAATTTAAGGATCAGAATATTGACTATAAAATTTCAAAATTAATGTTAGTTATGCTTATCTTTTGCAGGTAAAAGGACAATGAAAGCAAAAGCATTGTGCGTGTTGTTGTGGTGCCTTGGGATGGAAGAAAGACAGATGCATATTTCTTTTGTCGACACTCAAACCCGTTATATTGGCTCACTTTATGAAGAGCCCCGCCTGCGCTACGTCGTCAATGCTAACTTACTCCTTTGTGTGGGCGCTGTTATCTTTCTTTACAGTTATTTTGCATAAGACAATAAACCAATCATATGTCTGCAAAATGACACTGTCAATTATTTATTTGAAACACACCACACACCTCAGTGTGAACTTTGCTTTTTGAGTTTTCCCAGCAATTCCTGTTTTGTGTTCCTCTTCCAGTGTTTTAGATACTGGAGGCAGACTGCTCAGAGTGAAGTGGGACACCCAGGGTCATCAGAGTTTACTCCCAGCACCTGACCGAAAGAAGATTTTTAATACTGTTTTGATTAACACAGCCTTTTTTTCAGTTATATGCAGTATCTCTAAAATGCCTTTCTTTATTAGCCAGAGACTAAATAAAACTTTAATAGTTTTAATAAAAAATATTTAAAGTGTATAAAGAATGTTCTCACTAGATTGTCAAAGAGGGAATAGGTTCAGTTCGAAATGAGTGCCTGAGACCATATGTTTACAATTCCTGCACCATGTGGACAAAGTTAAAACTCACACAGCACCAGGGTATAGTCCAACAGGTTTAATTGGAAGCACTAGCTTTCGGAGCGATGCTCCTTCATCAGGTGGAGGTGCAGCGCTCCAAAAGCTAGTGCTTCCAATTAAACCTGTTGGACTATACCCTGGTGTTGTGTGAGTTTTTAACTTTGTACACTCCAGTCCAACACCGGCATCTTCAAATCATACACCATTTGGAAAGACACAGGGGCTACGTTGTCATTGAAAGGGAGGGAGTTAGAGAGTCATACAACACAGAAAAGACCCTTCAGCCCATCAGATCCTCACCCATCTAACAACACTCACCCTAACTTCCAGCACTTGGCCCAGAGCCTTGACTGTTACGACATTTCAAGTGCTTATCCATGTACTTATGAAAGGTTGTGAGATATGCAACCCCCTCTTCAGCAGCATCTCCAGCTGCTTTAGCTTATGCTCAGTATTTCAAAGTGTGGGGAGCGGCTGGAGTCACTGTTCACTTTCAGGGTTGCTAAGAGTTTCCTGGACCTCTTATTCCAAGAAAAGGCCAGTCCTTGGGCAACAAACAGTCAGGACAGTATCTGGGCAGCTTTCAGGAAGATAGCAAGAGGCAGAAAGTACAGGAATCGTCAGAGTATATGCCAACTCTTAAACAGCTGCTTGGCATTTGAACTGCTGGGATTGATGACACTACAAAAAACTGTAGTCCAGAACATAGCATCAATGGGCAAGGGTCTCCACAATGGGGAACAACAATGTGCAGAAATGCAGTCACTAAAGGAGGTTCCATGGTTAACATGACAGATATTTTTATTGCCATTGTCATAAGGTACGCATGATATGTTGCCTTCCTGTGCCAAGGTTGGGGCATCAGGGAGAGAATGCAGAATATTCTGCAGGAGAAAGGGAGTGAGTTATAAGCTGTGCTACACATTGAAGTGATGACATAGAAAGGGCGTGTATTGACATATTTTCAGGAAGTAGGGAGGAAATCAACAATTGAAAGGTGGAATCTCTGGATACTCCCAGTGCCACACTTTAGTGAAACTAGAAACAGAATGATGGAGCAGATGAAGGTATAGCCTAGGGCCTAGAGTGGGTGGGAAGGCTTCAGACTGGTGAGATTGGTGGGCATTGAGAACAGTCTGGGGAGGAAGGTACCTTTCAACAGGGATGTCAGCATTTCAACAGGATTGGAAACAATTTCGTCACTTGGATGTTCACTAATTCAGTTGATTGAATTGGTTTAGATTAAGTTAGCAAGGGGATGGATGACAGCAGTGGAATAAAGGACTTAACATAAGAGTATTGATTAGTACTAGAAAAAGTAGTTCTATACCAGAAAGGTGTAGGCTAAGTAGAACAATGAGGAATATAAAGATAGAATTGCAATGCATGTACATAAATGCTCAAAATGAAATGAATAAGATTAGTTAGCTACAAGCACAAATAGCCATGTGAGAACATCTTGTCGTGGTCATGGCTAATGGAAGGTGAGAACTTAATATGCAAGGATCTAATTCATTCAGAAAAGGTAGGGAAGCATAAGAGGCAAGTAAGGTGACAACACCGAAAATATTGTAGTCACAGAAAGTCGGGATATCCATGAGGGTTCAAGGACAGAATGCATTTGGTTAGAGATGGGAAAAAAATGGTTTGATCATATTACTGGAGATGTTCTATAGGCAGCTAAATTGTGAGGGGGAGATAAAGGGGCAAAACTGCAGGCAAACGACTATGATGTATAAAAACCAT